>NC_138208.1:36838525-37358525 GCF_964194415.1 Vipera berus | reverse complement strand
AAAGTTGCATAAGCAGGGAAACTTGCAATTAAGCCAGCAGGTGAGTGCTTTGGAGTACGCCTGGGTGAGTGGGAAGTATTGTAAAAAAAAGATCCCCCCCCGCACACGCGTGCTAGTCGTTTCCGACTCTAGGGGCCGGTGCTCATCTCCGTTTCAAAGCCGAAGAGCCAGCGCTTGTCCGAGGACGTCTCCGTGGTCATGTGGCCGGCATGACTAGACGCCAAAGGCGCACGGAACACTGTTACCTTCCCACCGTAGTGGTCCCTATTTTTCTACTTGCATTTTTACGTGCTTTCGAACTGCTAGGTTGGCAGAAGCTGGGACGAGTAACAGGCGCTCACTCTGTTACGCGGCACTCGGGATTCGACCCGCCAAACTGCCGACCTTCTGATCGACAAGC
This sequence comes from Vipera berus, assembly GCF_964194415.1. NCBI lineage: Eukaryota > Metazoa > Chordata > Lepidosauria > Squamata > Viperidae > Vipera > Vipera berus. The sequence goes on along the minus strand of NC_138208.1, from coordinate 37,358,125 downwards.
TCAGCGTCCTAACCCACTGAGCCACCGCGTCCCTTTGGGAAGTATTGTAGTATGGCATAAATGTGGGAAGGGAGTGTTGTAGAAGGTATTGTAGTATGGCATGGAAGGGGCTGCTGTGGCATGGTCCGTGTGTGGCTGGGCAAGCATGTGCTATAGAGTGGAGGCAGGTGCAACTAATGGGAGCAACTTGAGACCTTCTTTGCTGGCTTCCTCACTGACTTTGCTTGTAGGAAGTCATCAGGGAAAGTCACAAAATGATGATCATGTGATCATGAGACTCATAAATGCAAGCCAGTTGCCAAGCACCCAATTGTGATCATGTGACTGCAGGGGTACTGAATTTTGAGGACTGGTCATAAGTACCACTCTGCTCACATTGCCAGGAGTTTGATTCCTCCGATCCTGACCGGCTCAAGGTTGACTCAGCCTTCTATCCATGAGGTTGGTAAAATGAGGACCTAGATTGTTGGAGGCAATATGTTGACTCCGTAATTTGCTTAGAGAGGGCTGTAAAGCACTGTGAAGTGGTACATAAGTGCTATTGCTATCTGTAATGACTTTTCATTCAGAATGTTGATTTTCACTTCCTCTTGTCATTTTACTTTCACTCTAATTTATTTTACCTTTCTTCCATATCTGTTTTTCCACTAAACACACCATTAAACCATCAAAAATGGCTCATCCCTCATATTTCATCATGATCAGTAATTTATTCTTTTTTATTAATTCCTTTTTCATATATACATATCAACAGATTATAGCCAAAAAAAGTATATAAATAACCACCCTGATTCATTATTTGGTCTCTGAATAACTGATTTTTATGATCTCAACATTCATTCATATTATTTAACGTAATGACTTTCTATCTTGGTTTATATTCATTCAGAGTTTTGCATTTTCCTCTCCCATTCATCCATGGTTTTTCTATTCTCATAATTCACTGGCAACTAAAACATACCTATGAATTGCTAACAGGTTCAATCAATTTTTATTATGGTCACAGACTAGAAAATAAAAGCATTAAAACAATAATAATAGTAAAAAATAAAAGGCAGACAGAATAATATATTGTGATTGGTGGCAGATTAACAGTCAGCAGTTAAAGTTTACCTAATTTTACATACAACGTAGCAGAATTTGCCCACATTCAGAAAAACTACTTCATACTGATCTGATAACAATAGTCATAAAAAAGACCAGTATTTCCCGGATATACTAGGTAAGATGTTATAAATAGCACATAAGAATTTCAAAATTAATTGCCCCATGGTACAGGCAGCATTTCCTGCTAATGGCTGGGACAGTACTGGTCAGTTTTGGCCCATTTAGGGCAGAGTGCCTCAATCATAAACAAAGCACACTCACACTATTTTTTGTAAGCCAGGATTCCTAATCCAGAAAACACCTTGGAAACCAAACCGTTACCTACATCCCACCAACCAGGAATCAATACATGGTACTGATACACTAAAACAGAGTTCCCCAACCTTTCAGGGTTGGTGGCCCAGAGCGGGGGGAGGGTGGAAAGAAGGGATGGTTTTGTGGGAGAGGTAAGCGCCTGCACATGTGCGCACAAACACCCATTGCTTGCTCAAGTGGGTTTGCAAATGCAGACACTCACAGTGATGCTCGCATGCACCAGCCAGCCACTCATGCAGTCCAGTGGCCAATAGGCTGTGGCCCACAGGTTGGGGACCCCTGAACTAAAAGATACACATTCAAAATTATAATATTTTCATTTAAATTCAAATGGGTTGAATTTAAATCACTAAAACCAAAATGGGGCAACACCTGGGACAATTAAGTGTAGATTTTCCACAAGAAAAAACATTTTAAATCTTACTAACCATTCACAGTTACTATGAATTACCACACATTGCACTCACATTACCCTAAATTAATTGTCCTTCATATGCCTACTTTTACCATACATAACTGGTTTTTTTCTTATACTAAGTTTTCTTCAGAAAAAGTATTAAATATTGAAAGAAATATGGAGACAACCAGTTTAATATGGTCTCATTATTACCAGAACATTAAAGAGCATCACACATTAAAATATTGCTTTAGAGATCAGGCAGTAAAGAAGGAAATGAGGGAACTGCTCATCTCAAGCATCTTCTAAAATTATGTGAATAAATCAAATTCTGAATATGCAGGCATGTACTTTTGCTTGGTGGAATAGATAATTGACAAAGTATTTGAAAATATCCATATACATACAAAAAAAATGAGGGGGGAGAACATAAGAAGCAAACATGCACTAAAACCTACACCAAAATCCAAGTAACCTTCATTAAATTAACACGACTCTTTTCCAACCTCTTTTTACACAGCCATGAAAGAGAAAATGAGGAGGAAGTTTAAGTGTCAGAATAAGGACAAAAAAAAGGAAACTACATGCTGGTACACTGCATTTAATAATGTTTAAGATTACATTTGTCATCTCTGAAAATGTATTCATGAGCAAATATGCAATACTGCATTAGAGACAATCTACTCACCTGCGACCACATTCTGAATATTTACCAATATTTTTTAATATTAAGGCAGCTGTTAATCGGATGTGTTTAGTAATTGGTCCCTCTTTTTCATCCTAAGTCAGAAAAGAAACCAAGTTTTTAGTACCAGTGTCATAACTATGTTTTTCCAGTGTATCATCCATATTATTCTACTTACTGTGAAATCTCTGAAAACGAGGTTTCGTGATCCCCGCCTTAAAGCCATGAGGGCAGCACTAGGGTGATTGACAATAGCCTTCTGTGCTCTGGGAGTAGAAGAACCCCCAGCAGTTGGTGGCCTGAATAGATTTACAAATAAAAATAATTACACAGTGTTTCTGGCACAAGTATTGTTTCCTTCTGCTAAACTGATGCTTGGTGCTAATGATTCTAATTATTTTATTCCTCAAGAGAAGGTTGTTCATATTTTAACTAATAAAATAATAATATATTAGAGAAGTTGCCATTTACTTTGTAAGATGTTTTGTCAACATTACTATTATACTATTATATTAATTTTTGTTAATCTACTCATTTAAATAACTGTCCCTCAAATGCAACAACAACCTCTCCTCCAAATGCTATGGGTAGAGCAATGTTTCCCAAGAATTGAAAGCCTTTGGAATAAGGAACAATGATAGTTTTCTTGCATTATTTTCTATTATACTTTTAAACTATTTAAAAGTATTATTCTTTGGGGAGAGAAGATTATGCAGATCTAAAATATTTAATTTTGCGTTGGCAGTGCATCTAGAACTAGGTTCTCTTTAGTTTTAGGAATTGTGTGGAAAATCAATAATGTTCTAAGTTGCATTTATGCAGAAATTAAACATTCAAAAGCATTTATAAACATTTAAACACATCTGAAAAACTTTGCAGTAATTTTTTTTACTTTACTGTAAAAAATAAATAAATCTTGCTTTAATAAATACATTGGTGGATAATGTATCACATCTTTTGTGTTCCAGGCAATAAAGTAATAGATTCATGTGAAATTTTTATGAGAAAAGCCACCTTCCCAAATAGTTGACAATGTCTGTTAAAATAATGGAATTTCTTAGACATGGTCATTGAGAGTTAATCTGCTGGTCCATTTGTCCATTTTCCCTTACCAAAAAACTTTTTTCCATTTGATACATTTGATTCATTTTGTGCTATCAAGTCAATGTAGACACTTAACAATGATATTGTCATACTCCAGCTGAATAACCCCAACCAAGCAAAACATAAGAAACATGATGAACCCCAATGTTAATTTTATTAGGCAAAAAAACCAATCTGGCAAGTTTAAAGGAAAACTAACCCTAAAGCTATGGCAGGAAACAGATAATTAAAAGAGTAAAACTTCCCCTGCCCTCTCTGACAGTTCAGGTCACATTGTCCAATATATCTTCTGGTAATTGTTATGAGAAAAAACTTTAGTCGCCAAAATAATTCTTCAGCTCTCACATTGATAAGGAGCACCTGTGGATTCAAACTTCCCCCTCTTCCCCCTCCTGAACTGCTGGCAAACTAAAAGCATGCAGCAGTCCTAAAAACAGTAGGCTTCGCAGCTTGACAGGTCGTTCCCCTCTACAAAGGAAAGGGAATCTAGAAAACAAAAAGAATACACATAAATGCTTGCTAATTTTTTCCTTGTACTGGTGCCAGCTTCTGGGGGTATTTTGTGTGGAATCGTTTTACCAAACATTCCGCTTTTATGTGCTGGGCCTTCACCCATCTAGACATCGGGTAACTCTCCCATTGGATTAAGTACTGCAGCTTCCCCTTGTGGATTCTGGAAACAAGGATTTGCTTAACTTCATAATGCATTTCCCCTTCTACCATTATTAGGGTGGGGACTCCCGCCCCTACTGGTCTCAGTGTGGATTCCTTGTATGGCTTCAATAAGCTACAATGGAACACCGGGTGCATCTTACCCAACAACTTTGGTAATTTCAGCTCTATGGTCACCAGGTTAATGACTTTCATTATGGGTAAAGGACTTCAGCCCTAACTTTTTGCAACTCTGTCTCAGCTTAAGATACTTTGTAGACAGATACACTTTATTTCCCACATGGAATGTCTCCTGGGGAGCTCGCTTATCTGCCTGTTTTTTCTGACTTTGGCTGCCTTATCTAGAGCCTTCTTCACATTGGTCCAAATCCTTTGAAAAGAACCCACCCAGTCACTTAGGTTGATTCAGGATGGGGGTCCTGTGGGCACTCTGGAATAGGCACAAACTCCACCCCATCACTAATTTAAATGGAGTGAAACCAGTACTGTTGTGCACTGCAAGAGTTCTCACCAGTTCGTTTGCTGATCGTTGACATAGAAACGCAGGTACCGTTCCACTATTGTGTTAGCTCGTTCTACTGATCCATTAGTACTCAGATGAAAAGCAGAGTTGAGCCCCTAGGAAGACCCAATCATTTTTAATAACTGCCTCCAGAACTTAGCAGTAAATTGGACCCCACAATCTGAAATGATGCGCTTAGTCACCGCATGCAGCTGGTAGATATGTTGCAAAAACATCTTTGCTAACTTCTGGGCTGAGGAGAGTCCAGTGCATGCAATGAAGTGGGCTTGCTTGGAAAATAGGTCTATCACAGTCCATATTTCCCCCACTTTCCGGTAGCTCCACTATAAAGTCCATGGCTATCTCCCCACCAGGGTCTGGTTGGGTCAGCCACCTGCTGCAACAGTTCCGGACTCTTCCCTGGTAATCTTTTGCTGGCCGCACAGAGAGCACAGCTCACCACAAAGCTCTCAATGCCCTTCTTCATCTTTGGCGACCAGCCCTTCTTCATCTTTGGCGACCATAACTGATGATTAGCAAGATGCGGTATTTTCAGGAACCCAAGGTGACCCGCTTGCTTGGCATCGTGGCTGCGTTGTAGGACTTGCAGTCGCAGGCAATCTGGGACATACAATAAGTCCCCTTTCCACACCAACCCCTACCTCATGGTAAACTTCTTCTGATAAGCCACAAATCATGTGTGTTTGGGATTCCCCAGGCTAGGCACATATGGAAGAGGTTGTGGCTCAGCCCCTCTTGGAACTATTGGGTCAAGAGTTTCTGTGGCCAGTGCCTCAGCCTCCCTGCGATCCTCCTGAAATCTTTAATGTATTTAGCCACTGGTCTACTCTGCTGCTTGAGCTTCCGAATCTCTACCTCTGCCTGTTGGGTTTGCACAGGATCTCTGGAAGGTCTGAGTCCACAGAGAAATGCATCGTGGTCTGCCAACTCAGGGGCACCTACATCATGGAGAACTGTCACCCATTCCACTGCCTCCCCTTCAAGGTTGGCCACTACGATATCCACCTGGACCTCATCATCAGGGTAATCTTCTCCATGTCAGTCGAGGTGGGTCCAGTCTTGATTGAGGAAGAATGCCAGCTTCTCAGGGTTTCCATCAAATGTACCCCTCAGCAGTGGGGGTGGAGGTGACCTTGGCACCGGCTCGTGTCTCAGCATCCAGCCCCCACCATATCGGTACATCCACAGGCAAACTCCATACCAGGGACCCGGAGGGGGGATCGCCAGTCTGCCCTCCCAGGCTGGGCAGCCGATGGATGGCTGCAGGCTCTCTGTCCCAGGTCGGGCTGAGGAGGTGGCCCCGGCAGTGGGCTAGTAGCAATCCCAGTCACTGCGGCTGCTGCTCCTGCTATGTGCTGAGGTGAGAGAACTGGTGCCGATGCCAGGAGCAGAGCAGAGCCCCTTCAGGGTTTTGGATCCCGCCATGAGACTGGCTATTCTTCACAAATCTCTAGGCTGCTAAACTTCTGCCTCAGCTGCTCCACCAACTGGCTACTGTACCTTGGCAGGTAGCGCTCCTTGGGGGACGTCCACTCTGAAGCTCTTTGCTCCTACCACTCCAGTTCTCTGCCCCACTGGGGCTGAGGGCAGTACATCACAAACTTGGCTGCCATGGCTCTCTATAACTCCTCTCGCCACTTCTTCAACTCGGGCTGGTTGAACATCGCTGGCCTACCAGTCCATTCCAGGGTTGGGGTCAGCTCTTCGCGTTCAACTTACTCCTTCGGATGGGTGAGCTTGGTGGGGTTACAAAGGTGCTTTCAGACCTCAGCTGGAGTCCTGCTGGTCGATCCCAATCCGGCTCCAGCCAGCTTCTCTGTTTCAGGCATCTTCTACTGAGTCTTCACCAGCCCTTTGGAGGCTTCCAGAAAGGCACAGGGGCTCAGGACCCCTTAATTAATTTAGGAAATTTTTGAGAGTTAGCTTAGTGTCATATTCCGACTTAATAAGCCCAACCAAGCAAAACACTAGAGACATGATGAACTCCAATGTTAACTTTATTAGGCAAAAACCAATCCGGCAAGTTTGAAGGAAAGCTAACTCTAAAGCTATGGTAGGAAACAGATAATTCAGAGTAACACTTGCCCTCCCCACTCTGACAGTTCAGATCACATTGTTCAATATATCTTCTGGTAATTGTTATGAGAAGAAACTTTAGTTCACCAAAATAATTCTTCAGCTCTCACGTTGATAAGGAGCACCTGTGGATTCAAACTTTCACCTCTTCCCCTCCTGCACTGTTGTCAAACTAGAAGCATGCAGCAGTCCTAAAGACAGTAGGTTTCACAGCTTGACACACATAGATAGATTTTCTCCAGGAGAATTTGTCGCAATCTGGCCCTTTGAGGGTTTCAATAGTGTAATCATTGCAGCTGTAACTGAGGTCTTTTCTAGTTTATTTTTATTTCTCTTTTTTTTGTCCATAGGTAAGATACAGCTTAGCCAAATTATACAATGGAACTCCACAATCTTCAAAAAGGCAGGATAAGTTAGGTAACTGTGTTAACTCAAGTGTTTTATTCTACATCAGACTTTGGTTTCACACCAATTCACAGCATAACCCTAATAATAATAAGCTTAAAGTGAAAAAAATGGTCTTTGATCAAAATGGCTTACTCCAAATATTCCTTTAGCCTTCCTAAAGTAAGCAGATATAGGGATTATTCAACTGACAGTAGAAAGCTTTACTTTATAAAAAGTGACACTGATTTTCTCTGTTAAGATAAACACTGAGGTTGTTAAATCTACATTATGCACGACCAATGGAAGACCAATGTTCAACTCCTATAAATGCAGCATTTAATAATTTAAAGTCAACTCACTAGCACAACTTATTGTCTATGGAGATTCTCAGTCATCCAGTCATAGTTGTCCCAAAGATGCTTTTGCATGAGGCAATTGGACTTTCTTGGGGTTTTTTTTTTATTTTCAAGACGCCTTGCTTCTCATCCAAGAAACTTCTTCCATTCTGACTGGATGGTGGGGAATGGAAGGATTTATGCTCCTTGCAGACAGCTGGTCATTTGCATTCTTTTAGAGAGTTGTTGAGGCCACCTGGAGGTTTATATGTTGTCAGGGTCACCTGAGTAGTGCAAATGGGTGTGGAGTCTTCTTGGAACTGTTGAAAGAACTGTATTGAGAGAGCCGGGAAAGTAAAACCTACTCTGAAAATAAGCCCTAGCTTGATTTTTGCGGGTGGGTCTAATATAAGTCCAACCCAAAAAATAAGCCCTAGTTTTAGGGTGAGGCACACACCTAAAAATCAAGGTGGGTGGGGGTCGGGGTGTGGAGGTGCCCCACGCACCCCACACCCACTTACCTTACAGCCAGGCCTCTCCTTGATGGCCCACTTCTTCTGCAGAATCCCTAGGTCTGCATTTCAGTCAGAGGCCTTCCCATAGCTGAGAACCGAGCTATGGATTCAATCAATAGCTTGATTCTGCAAGGCCTCTGCAGATGAGAACCGAGCCTGGGATTGAATCTATTGTTCAGTTCTCAGCTGCAGTGGTCTTCCGGAAAGGTCTTGACTGTGAAATGCAGGCCAGAGCTCCATTCTCAGCTACAGAATAAAGCTGCTCCTTCTGCCGCAGAAGTGGGCCAGCTGGACGGGGCTGTCTGTGACAGAAGTGAGTGGAAAAGACACTTCCCTACCCCCAAAATAATACCTGGTGCCTCTTTTGGAGGGAAAAAGAGACCGGGTCTTATTTTGGGGGGGAAACACGTTAGATGGCCTCTTTGACCCCTCTTTCAAACCAGCAGTCCTCTTCACCAGTTCCTTCTCTTCTATTCTGCTGTCTGTAAGCATTGCTCCATCCACTATGGAGACTTTTTTTGTCTTTCTTATCGACAATTGTTAAGTCTGGAGTGTTATGTAGCAGGTCCCTGTCTGTTTGAATTATAAAGTCACAGAGCAATTTAACTTCTTTATTTTCTATGACTTTCTGTATTTTATGTTCTTACCAGTTCTTGCTTGCAGGCAAATGATATTTCTTGCAGATCTTCCAATGCACCATTGTTGCTACTTGGTCATGCCCCTTCTTGTAGTTAATCTGTGAGATCTTCTTGCAACAGCTTACCAGGTGACCCACTGTTTCCTCAGCTTCTTTGCACAGGCAGCACTTACTATCTGTTGCTGTCTTCTCAATTCTGGCTTTGTATGCAATTGTCCTTAAGGCATGGTCTTGTGCAGCCAGAATTAGTCCCTTGCTCTCTTTCTTCAACTCCTCTTAGCCATTGCCATGTCTTGTTATTATCTGCTTTCCCTATTTTTCTTAATATACTGGTCATGTAGTGCTTTGTCTTCCCATGCCTCCAATTTGTTCTTCATTTGGTCTTTCTTGTACGCCAGTTTGGTCTCTCCAGTAGTCAGTAAGTCTTCCCAACATATTAACTTCAGTGCATCTTCATTGTCCTTCAGATATTCTTCCAAAGCCCTTTTTTCTTCTTCAACCATCTGATGCACTTGCAACATTGCATGCCCACCTATTTGCCTTGGTAGGTAGAGTCTCTCAATGTCGCTGTGAGGATGAAGGGCATGATTCATTGTCCTTATTTTTCTGCTCTTCCTATCCATTGCTTTTAGTTCTGATTGAGTCCAGGCCACTATTCCTGCTAGTATCTAATGATTGGAACTGCCCAGGTGTTGATTGCCTTGATGGTATTTCCTCCATGTATTCACCTCTAATTTCTTGACTTCATTGTGCTTGATGTTGTCAGCTTGAAGGATATCCAGGTATTTGTAGTAATATCTTCATCCAGACTCTTAATGTTATTTTCATGGAGCATCTTGATTCCTTCAGTTTGCATTATTTTTCCTTGTTTGATAATGAGCGTGGCATATTTGTCCAATCCAAACTCCATTGCAATATCTTGGCTATATATACGGACAGTGTTGAGCAGTGATTCTATTTCACATGGAGTTTTTCCATACAGCTTCAGATTGTCCATGTAAATGAGGTGAGACAGTCTGGCAGATGATGATGATGACGATTATTCACATTAAAAAAACTCTAAAAGGCAGCTAAAATGTAATAGGAAAATGGATGTTAACAATAACTGAACTATTCTAATATCCACTAGTTCTGTTGGATCCCCAGGCTTGATGGCAAAACTAAATCTTAAAGGATTTTTTGAAAATCAGAACAATGGTGTCAGCCTAAACTTGGGGGGGGGGATATTCTACAACATGGGTGCCACAGCCAAGAAGACCCATTGCCTAGGTCCCTAAATGAAACAACTTGCAACATACCTTCTCTACTAGATCTGGTGGGACAGAAGAATAATCCTTCTGGTATTATCCCTCTAATAACCTGGTCCCATGTATGGCTTTAAAGATGAAGCACATTGAATTGGGTCTGGAAACAAATTACCAATGCAGCTTGGAGAGCAGCAGTGTAACGTGTGTTCTACAAGGAACACACATTACTGCCTGCATCATTCCATTTTGAAGCTTCCTGGTAGTCTTCAAGAGAGTCCCATGTAGAGCGCATTACAACAGGGTTACTCACACGCCACCCCCAGCTTGCTTTAACAAGCCAGGAAGGGCATGGATTTAAAGACCAGGTGGCTGAGCTCACAGTCCTAAGGACCCATCTGCCCCAACAAAACCATATCGTTTCCAGATTTTCTAACTATCTCCTCTGAGCTAAAACAAAATCTCACCTTCCCCTGGATTCTGCCATATTCCCAAGGGGGATAGGGGATAGGCATGCGGGCTTTATTGTTTTCACTTCCTCCATTAAATGTAACCTTTTGTTTATTTGCCTGTCTGCTATCCATTACAATGTAACAAATTGCTTTCAATACTATGCATCTCTCTGAACTTTTCCTCCCTTACCGGGCAACTAGGAAAAGAGGTGGGGGAAGAGACACAAACCTCCGGGATCTGGTTTATTTGCCAAAGGAGGTGTGAAGAGCTGTGGAATGACTGTGCTGCAAACGGAATTGGATTGATGTTATTTTTCCTTTCCCACGATGGACTTGACCACCTGGAGATTGGCTGGTCTGGAACTGCCCGAATGAACTGTAGGTGGAGTTTGCTTGGGGGCATTTTAAAATTATCGAGCTGTAAGGGAATCCTTCAGATCCTGTCTATTATGCCTGCTATCTCCTATTTCTTAGTAAAAGTTCCTGCTTGGAAGAAACTGTCTCCAAGAGTTCTGCTTTCTTAAGATGTGGGTTTGAGGTGGGTCCTGACATTAGGATCTGCATTAATTGTCAACCTGGGAGGAAGAACCTTACCAGGAGACTTTGCAAAAAATACAATGTCGAACGACGAGGCAGGGAGAAAAGGAAGAAAGTCCTATGGAAAGGGAGCCTTCCCCACCAACCGAGATCCCACCAGCTATCGGGATCTGAAGCGTCATACTCCTCAGGGGAAGAGGTGGTGGAGACACGCGACCACAAACCTCGATGGTCGATGGGCATTGGGGAAAAAAGCGAGTGGGAAAAGGTATCGAGAAAAGTGATCCTGAGAAGGGGCAGCCACCAACACGAATGGAAGCAAGAGATGGAGAAATCCCTGCATGTTAGCAAAGATGAAGGGAGTTATGCACCACACTCAGACTGGATCCTAGAGAAAGCTATTGACCTGATGAAAAAAAAACCTTGGCTCTCTAAGGGAGGAGAAACCTGAGCCCCGCGGCCACAGCAGTGCCTGGAGCTGCAGCTGGAGAGACACTGGGGGGATTTGGAACCTGTAGTCCTGGGGACGTCTGCTGAACCCGTAGCTACCACCTCAGCAGCCCTCATTCCCCGCCGACCCACAGATGGAGTTCAGGATAGGAGGCAATACTGCCAGCGGCGAAGACACCGATCCATTCAAAGACTCCCACCGCTGGAAGCGAAATTCAGGGGGGAGCCACCACACTTGGGGTTTTTCCTAACCCAAGTCCTCAGTTACATGGAAGAATACGGACAGGACATCCCCAGTGACAAAGCCCGCATCCGTATCGTGCAATCTGCCCTGGATGGACCAGCCGCAGACTGGGTGGTGAACCTGCATGACTCCAACGCCCCAGAGCTCAATGACTTCAAACGTTTCATGTCCTCTTTGAGAAGGTGATTCGAGGACCCCCTGGCTGACTGCAAGGCCCGTGAGAGAATCAAAACAGTGAGGCAGGGCAGATGCCTGGTGGCTTAATATACACAAGAATTCCGGGCCATTGCCAAGAAGCTGAACTGGCCGGAAGACATCCTCCTTAGCCATTTCAAAGAAAGTCTAAACTACGACCTGTATGATGCTTGCCTGCCTCGAGGGGACCCACACCACCTCAATGACTGGTATGTCCTGGCAGAGGAGGCAGAGATACACCTACTAAAGAGGCACCGAGGAAAACCATGGGCCTGCCTGCCTCCTGAGCAGATGCACGAGCCAGCGAAACCACCGGCTACGACTAAGAAGTCAACGGGCCGTTTCAAATGTGGGAGAGAGGACCACCGTGCCGTAGAATGCCGCCCAAAACCCCTCAGCGCAAATCAGACCCATAACCAGCCAGATCAGGGAAGTTCCGAGCCAAACCAAAAGAACCCATGAGGGCAATAGAAGCTGTACAGTCCCCAACCCCTGCCAAGGAAAAGGAGGGAACTCTGGCCTACACCGCAGGGGCGGTGGACACCTTGGAGGACAGCTCGGAGGGCGAACCCATGGTAAGTAGATCCATTCCACCCATCCTCAAGACAGTGACTATATTAGCTCCCTCTATGCCCAAAGCTGTCAAAGTGAAAGCCTTAACAGACTCTGGCTGCACCAGCGGCCTCATTAGCCCGCCACTAGTGGGGAATTTGGGCATTCCGTGAGGAGACTAAAGCAACAAATCTCATTTGGCCAGTTAGATGGGTCCATAGCAGGGGGGGGTGCCAGCTACCCTAGCCAGCTTACTAGTCCACCTGTCCCTGGGGAACCATGAGGAAGATATAATATTTGTAGTGACCCCAGGCATGGAATGCCAAATGATTTTAGGGCTGGAATGGTTAAAGAAATGGAACCCCTAGGTAAATTGGAGGACAGCAGAACTCAAATTCCCAGAGGGAGATCATGCAAACGTAAAACCCCAAAGGCCCCCACCAACCCTAGGAGTGAAGAAAGCATCAGTGGGAGAAGAGAAGGGGTTGCCAGAAATACCAGAAGAATACCGGGACCGTGCTGAAGTTTTCAGTGAGGAACGGGCGGATGTGCTCCTTCCTCACCGACCCACGGACTGTGTTATAGAAATCAAACCCGGGGCAAAACTCCCGAAGCCCAGGCTGTACTCCATGAGCCCTAAAGAGATGGAGGAGATGGAAAGATTCATAAATAAAAACTTAGAAAGGGGATTTATTGAACCTGCCAAACCCAAAGTGGCCACCCCGGTCCTCTTTAGGGAGAAGAAGGACGGCACTTTGTGTTTGTGTGTGGATTACCGCGCCCTGAATGCAATTAGTGAAAGTAACCTGTATCCCCTACCCCTCATGAAGGACATGTTATCCCCCTATTGAAAGGATGGATTTTTACCAAACTAGACCTAAGAGAAGCGTACTACCGCGTTAGGATCAAGGAAGGGGACGAATGAAAGACTGCATTTAATTGTCCCATGGGATGCTACCAGTTCAAAGTTTTGCCATTTGGACTACAACGGGCCCCCACAGTTTTTATGCAATTAATCAATGAAGTGCTAAGAGAGTACCTATTTAAGGGGGTCCTGGTTTACCTACATGACATCCTTATCTTCACTGAGTCCAAAGAGCAGCATATTAACCTAGTCAGAGCGGTTTAAAAAAAACCTGCGGTCTGCCCACCTATATGCCAAATTATCGAAATGCGAATTCCACCAGGAAAGAATAGACTACCTGGGGTATCGCATATCCCCACAGGGCATTGAAATGGACCCTGAGAAAGTCAGGGCCATATTAGAATGGACACCACCCCGCACAAGGAAGCAATTACAGTTTTCTGAGTTTCGCAAACTTCTACCGCCAATTCATCCCTTCGCTTGCCCAAATAGCCCTGCCCCTCACAAACTTATTAAAAACGAGGGGGGGCAGTGAAACCCAGCCAGCCACTGAAATGGACAATGGAATGCCAAGCGGCATTCAAGAGGCTACAGAGACTTTTTTTGCCAAACCCGTACTGAGGCATCAGGACCCGGATAAGCCTTCTGTAATACAGGCAGACTCAAGTGATGTGGCGGTGGGAGCTGTATTATTACAGGAAATTGAGGATGGGGCACTGCAACAGTGTGCATATACGTCCACGAAACTCACTGAGACAGAACAACGCTGGGCTCTGTGGGAAAAGGAGGCTTACGGTGTGAGGTGGTCATTACTTATGTGGCGTCATTTCCTTGAAGAAAATAAAATCCCCTTCCAGGTCTGGACGGACCACAAAAACATGTAAGCGCTAAAAACACCCAGAAATCTCACTCCTAATCAAGCCCGCTGGTCACAACACTTACACCAATTCTGTTTCACACTTAAACACTTACCGGGGTAAAAAAATTTCCTGGCAGATGCACTGTCTTGCATGCCCCAATACAACAGGACATGAGATACCGACTCTAAACCACTTATGCCCGAACCATAACTGGCAGTGCCAGTAACCACCAGGGCCCAAGCTAAAATAAAGCTGCAGTTGGGTAGCCAAACTGGAATTGAATTCTGAAAGACTTTGGAAACAGATGAATGGTTCCAGAAAAATAGACACGTGTGCATGATCAAAGACGGGCTGCCTTTGGGGGGGAGGGGGGATGTTATATATACCAGCCACCCAGAGGGTCACTTGCATGCAGTTGTGCCATGATACAAAATCAGCAGGGCATTTTGGATTTGTAAAAACTTTACATTTAATTAAAAGGCAATTTTGGTGGCCATCCATGAAAAAGGACATAGAAAGCTATGTGGCTAGCTGCCCAACATGCGCAACGGCTAAGGGGTTGCAAGGAAAGTCGCTCGGACTGTTACAACCAGTGGCGAACCCCTCAGAACCCTGGAAAGAAATATCCATGGATTTTATAGTGGAATTACCAGAAAGCAACGGAAACACTGTTATATGGGGAGTTACGGATTTGTTTTCCAAACAAGTGCACTTTATACCTTGCCAAAAGGTTCCCACCGCAAAAACCTTAGCAAAACTATTTATGCAGCACATTTACAGACTGCACGTGGCACCTCAATGCATCATATCTGATAGGGGAGTGCAGTTCACGTCAAAATTTTGGAAGGAATTTTTATCCCTCTTAGGAACCACTCAGGGACTGTCATCTAGTCATCATCCTCAAGGAAACGGCCAATCGAAACGCTCTAACTCAGTACTTAAGCAATGCTTAAGATGCTTTACTAATTTCCAGCAAACAAATTGGACGGACCTACTCCCTTTCTCAGAAGTTGCTTAAAATAACGCAGTCCACTCCAGCACAGGCTACACTGCTTTTCAAGTAGCCACGGGTCTTACTTTCAACCCTATGCCAGAACTAATCCCAAATGAACTGGAAAGCCCATCGCTGAAAGAATGGATTGCATAATTGCAAAACACCTGGCCAAACGTTAGGAAAGCTTTAGACGAAGCTAGGCAAGCAGACAAAGCACAAGCAGACAAAAACAGAGTCGAACCTACACCATTTTGTGTAGGAGAGATGGTATATTTATCTACAAAATACCTAAAATCCCTACAGCCCTGTAAAAAACTTGGACCAAAATATACAGGACCTTTTCCAATTAAAAGAATCATAAACCCAGTAACAGTACAATTAGAACTACCCAAAAATCTTAGGCAAGTACACCCAATCTTTCACTGCAGTTTGCTAAAAAGACAACAACAGTCACCCTTACGGCCAAAAATCCCCACCACCACCACCTCCACTCATGGTTGAAGAAGAACAACACTTCGAGGTAAAAGAAATCCTAGATTCTAGAAGGTATCATGGAGCAACTCAATATCTAGTAGCATGGAAACACCTCTCCTCAGAAAACGAGTGGGTCCATAAATATCACGTCAGAGCACCAAACTGCCACAAAGTAGACCTTAATCGTGGCTTTAACCCTTATATGTTCAGGTTCGTCTCCAGTAGAGTATAGGTAGTCCTTGAGTTACAAAAGTAATGGAGCTTGCTAATTACATTTGCAACCCGAGAATTTGTAGGAGTGAATTGCATATTTTGAACGTGATCACTCTCTTTTGCCCATACATTCGCAAATCAAATGTAATAATAATAATAATAATAATAATAATAATAATAATAATAATAATAATAATAATAATAATAATAATAATAATAATAATAATAATATATAGTTGGAAGGGACCTTGGAGGTCATCTAGTCCAACCCCCTGCTCAGCCAGGAAACCCTATACCATTTCAGGCAAATGGCTGTCCAGTCTCTTCTTAAAAACCTCCAGTGTTGGAGCATTCACCACCTCTGGAGGCAGGTTGTTCCACCGGTTAATTGTTCTAACTGTCAGGAAGTTTCTCCTTAGTTCTAGGTTGCTTCTCTCCTTGACTCAGGGCGGCTTACAAGCTTAGCAGTAGCCTTCATTCTATGTATATGCCTGCTTATTAGGGCTTTCATACACCCCCCAAGCGGGGGGTGCACATGAGGTATCTCAAGGTGGGGAAGGCCATGGAGGCCCCAGTGCAGGAACATGACCAGTGCGTCCAGCCATCAAAGGCCTCCCCCCACCCACTGAGAGACCCAATGCTCCTCTTTCCACCCCTTGGGGCCCCAAGCTGCTTGGGTCTTTCCTCCCCACTCCATCACCAACCGCTAATTTACCTTTGGTGCCACGTTTGAGTTAGACAGAGGCCATGAATGGGATTCCAGACCAGCAGAGTCATGCTTGCAACGAGGGGTGAGCTAGTTCTGTCAACCTGCGCTATGCATAGCTGCAAATCCTCTGCAAAATTTCTGTTTAGGAGATCTTGCAGCAAGGCCATGGGGAAGGGAAGCAGAACCGGGCTGGCCAAGCCTCATTCCTTCCAATCTAGAAGCCAAATGGGGCAGTCAGTTTCCTCTGGGTGGTTTCTTCCTGCTCACGTGCAAACAGGAGCAAGTGCTACACCAAACTTTCTAGATCCATGGCGGCGGAGAAATGCGATGGAGCTGGAAAGGTTTGTTTAAGAGCCCCTCTTGCAATTTGGAAAAGGAATGCTTTTGGCAAGTGAGGGGAACAGGGCGGTGGTGCGCCTAGCTCTCCAGCTCTGTGGCGCTGTAATCTTTGAAACCCGGGTGGGTTCAGCACTCCAGCAAGGGGGGGCAGGGCTACACCTGCTTGTGAAAGAGGCTGGGGCTTGGTGGGGAAGGGGATAATCTAGCCCAGTGCTTCTCCACCTGGTTGGACAAGGGCTCTGGCATCTAAGGCTATGCAGAACTCTCAGGCATGACACCAAAGTAAAATGTTGCAGCATCTCTGCAGTCCTTCATAAGTGTGAATGACCACTGTGATGCTGCAACATACATAACTTTGGGACCCAGTCGTAAGTACTTTTGGCGTGGATGTTGTAACTTTAAACATTCACTGTGAATGTTCATAACTCGAGGATTACCTGTACCAGCAATGCCTAGACTTCTCTTCTTTTGCTTCAAGTCCCTATTTAAACTATGGGAAGTGATGGGTTCCACAAGAGGTGAGAGACCACATAGGTGCAAGCAGAACCAGAGCTTCAGATGCCACCTTGTTCCAAGTGATGACCAAGCTTTTGATGTAATGTTTAGCAGACCAGCAGGAATAATCCCCAGCTCCCTCCAAAACTCATCTGGGTCTATTAATTTGCCAGAGGCAAACCAATCTATGTATGCTCTACACTGTATATTGAAGGAAATTGGACTGGAAGATGAGCCGAGTTTTAAAACTGGAGGGAAAAGTATTAATAACTATACTATGTTGATGACATTACTCAACAGTTGCAAATGCAAGAGCTGCAAATTCTACTAATGAAATTCAAAAAGCACATTTATATTTCTTTAAATATAAAGAAAACCAAAATTAATATATGGAATCAAATATAACAATCCGTGTTAGCACTGAAAATCAAGATATTAAGTGGTGGATAGCTTCTGCTTTTTAGACTATCAACAGTGTGACTGGGAGTCATATTAGCACTTCAAAGTGTAGCAGTAAAGGTCACAGAAAGACACACAGACACCATGTTGTATCTACAGCTACAAAAATCAGATTGCATAATGATCTTTCTTTTGACATTTTGTGGAAGTAAAAATATAGACATGGACTTTGAAAAAAGAAGATAGTCAACACCAACTTGATGGCATATAATTATCAATAATATATGTATGTATTCATGTTTGCACATCATTTGTAAACCACCAACTTCACATGGATATATTTATTTATTTATTTATTTTATTTAATTTCTATACCGCCCTTCTCCCGAAGGACTCAGGGCGGTGTACAGGGCAATAAAAATACAATAAAAATACAATATACAAAAGTTAAAAATAAGATTAAATAAAGCTAGCCCATTACAATAAATAATTAAAAATACTAATTAAAATACCCCAAACCCATTAGACCAGGCCGGTTTGTTCAAATAGGTAAGTTTTCAGATCACGGCGGAAAGAGCGAAGGTCAGGAGCCATCTGGAGCTCAACCGGTAATTGATTCCAAAGGGCTGGCGCGCCCACAGAGAATGCTCTCCCCCTGGGGGCCGCCAGCTGGCACTCTCTGACCGGCGGCACCCTGAGGAGGCCCTCTCTGTGGGAGCGCACAGGACGAAGGGAAGTAGACGCCGGCAGCAGGTGCTCCCGTAAGTAATCCAGACCCATGCCATTTAGGGCTTTATAGGTAATCACCAGCACCTTGAATCTCACCCGGAGGGCAACTGGAAGCCAATGCAGCTCGCGGAGTAGAGGTGTTACATGGGAGTATCGGGAGACCCCCATCACAACTCACGCAGCCGCATTCTGCACCAGCTGAAGCCTCCGAGTGGTCCTCAAGGGCAGCCCCATGTAGACAGCGTTACAGTAGTCTAGACGGGAGGTCACAAGCGCATGAGTGACTGTGCGTAGGGCATCTCGGTCCAGATAAGGTTGCAACTGGCGCACCAGGTGAACCTGGGCAAAAGCCCCCCTGGCCACGGCTCCTATATGATCTTCAAAATTTAGCTGTGAATCTAGGATGACACCCAAGTTGCGAGCCCTATCTACGGGGGGTAATAACTCACCCCCCCATGGTTAAAGATGGAATAGCCTGAATTTCCCGAGATGCCGGCACGTACAACCACTCAGTCTTGTCGGGATTGAACCGAAGCCTGTTCGTCCCCATCCAGAACCGAACCGCCTCCAGGCAGTGGGACATCACATTGAGGGCATCACTGGGGTGGTTTGGGGTAGAGATGAAGAGCTGGGTATCATCAGCATACTGATGATACCCAACCCTAAAACCACGAATGATCTCACCCAGTGGCTTCATATAGATGTTGAACAGGAGAGGCGAGAGGACCAACCCGATGAACTCCACAAACGAGAGGCCTCGAGGCCGACCTCTGCCCTCCTGCCAGCACCGACTGCGAACGTCCCAAGAGGTAGGAGAACCACTGGAGAACAGTGCCCCCCACTCCCAACCCCCTGAGACGCCGCAGTAAGATACCATGGTCCATGGTATCGAAAGCCGCTGAGAGGTCTAATAGGACTAGGACAGAGGAACAACCCCTGTCCCGAGCCCGCCAGAGATCATTCACCAGTGCGACCAATGCCGTCTCCGTGCTGTACCCGGGCCTAAAGCCCGATTGGTACGGGTCCAGATAATCCGCTTCCTCCAGGAACAGAGGAAGCTGATGCGCCACCACGCTCTCAACAACCTTCGCAAGAAAGCGAAAGCTGAAGACCGGACGATAATTGTTCAAAATAGCCGGGTCCAGAGCAGGCTTGATAAGCAATTCATTACCCATTAAGCACTTTAACGTTCTGTCACTTTCTTTGGAACTTTTAATTACACTTTTAACTTAACTGATTATATTTTGTTTAACACAGCATATTTTCACAAAATTCATCATAAAATATATGACCTGCAATTCTTTTTATATTAAACACAATGAAATATCTTTCTGAATAAGAAGACTGTGCTATTTGATTATTAAGGGAGTTTACAGCTCTTACTTTGTGGAAGGTTTTGAACTTCCTACTTGTCCATGTTCATCTTGCTTTAATCCCGCAAGAAGAGCATCTCGTGAGCAATGCTTGTCCTGTTTGAGAAAGAGAAAGTAGTAATATTATATCACAGTGGAATTAATCTACATCTGACTGGTGAACTTGCATAACCATTAAGGACTATACACATCCAAATGAACGCATGGAAACTGTGCTTGAATGGACAGCATCACAGGAGATTCTGTACTGTCCAGTCAATATGGATAATGAGCAGCATAATTCAAAGAAAGTGATTTTTGGAAGAGTCATTTTGTACGATAGGTTAATTTACTGAAAAATGAAAATAATAGCAATCAATTGATTTTGGAACACAATCTTGTACTAACTGGAGAATACTTACAAATCCTGCATTTACTGGAAACATTTGATACGTTATGTCGCTATTAGCAGTTTAAAAAACTTTGATATAACTATACTTTAATCTCATATCAAAAAGACCTGATAATCCAATTGTATGCAGTTGTATAGATCTCAATAAAGTTAAAGGAGACCACTCTCAGGTAAGTGGGATTACATTGAGAGAAATTTAATAGCATTCATATCTTCAGCACATCTTTTATTAATAATATATTATCAATTGTAATTAGACTCTATTCTTATAGTTAAAATATTAACCAATTATTCTGCTCTTAGTATTTTTTAAACACTTTGACTCTCAGTAGAGTATTTGTACCAGATATTTGTAGGAGGTTAAAAATGAGGACTCATTGGTACTCTCTGAGCTTAGTTGTTTTCTTGCAGACATTTCACTAGCCAAACTAGGCAACATCATCAGTTCATCAGTGTACTGATGATGTTACCTAGTTTGGTTAATAAAATGTCTGCAAGAAAAAACTCAGCTCAGAGAGCACCAAGGATCCCTCATTTCAACCCTGAACTACAAGTATTGTCCTTTATTGGAAGTTAAAAATCTAAATACAAAACTGTCATGGTATTGTGTTAAAGAAACTCTGATTAAAACTTTATAAACAAATAAATACATACACATATCTTGTCTATCAATCAGTATGATGTCTGGTCAACATGGAAAATCTCCAATAAATAATATAATCTCATTGTTTGCAGCTAATTTTCTATAATTACTTTGAAATTCAGAAGGAATTTAGGAAGCGTTTAACAGGGTATTTGTCATGGTTCTGGTAGATGAGACCAGATAAATGAGAACTCCAAGGCTAGAGGCTTCCTCAAAGAACATGTTTATTGGTTACAAAGTATCGGCATGAACAAAAATGAAACCAAGTCTGAAATTCCCCCCAAAGAGTTACACTGTTACAAAGTTAAACTTCCCACCCCAAAGCTATGCAATCAATTACATTTCTCAATAGAATAGTTTGGCAGGCTTTCTACACCCAACCCTCCAATCCGAGTGGTAGAAATGACCTTGGTTCCCACAGGACACAGAATTGTTTAGACTAGCAGAAAACCTCCACTTCCCCCTCCCATTCTCGTGGCAACCTAGAAGGAGCAAGATGGCTTCAGCCAGGTTTGTTGTAGTTGACAGTTGGACCTCCCCCCCCTAAAGAGAAAGCAAATCCTGAAAGCAGAAATTAGGAATCCCCCTGAGGTTTTTGAGGATGTTTATCATAAACTAGCTGTATTAGTCTGTCTGCCTTAACGTCCACACTTTTCACCCAACTAGCTTCCGATAATGGATAACCCTTCCACTGCACTAAGTACTGTAACTTTCCCTTATATAATCTCGAATTGAGAATGTTTGATCTCATATTGGGCTTCCCCTTCAACTAAAATGGGATTGGTCATAGTGAGGATTCTCTGACAGGCTTTAGCAAACTGTAGTGAAAGACAGGGTGGATCTTTCCTAATAAACAAGGGAGTTTCAACTCAACTGTGACAGGATTTATAATTTTAGTTATGGGGAAGGGGCCAAAGAATTTTGGTCCTAATTTCTGGATCAGTAATTTGAGCCTGAAATATTTGGGAGATAGGTAGACTTTCTCTCCTATATAAAACGGCCTCTGAGGGGACAACTTCTTATCAGCTTGTTCCTTACACGTTTTTGTGGCTTGGGCTAAGGCTTTCTTTACATTGGCCCAAACACGCTGCCACAATGTAACCCACTGGTCTAAAGTTTGCGAGACAGCGAGTTCATATGAATATTCAGGCATAGGAACAATTTCTCAGCCAGCAGCAATTTTGAATGGGGTAAATCAATGCTGCCACTTCAGTAAAAGGCAGGAGGTCAGCCCAATTACTCTGTTTTTAGTTAATGTAACATCTGAGGTATTGCTCCACCATTGCATTTGTACATTCAGCCGATCTATTCATGCTCAGATGAAAAGCCAATGAGAGCCCTTGCATGGACCCAATTAGCTTGACAAAGTCTCTCCAAAACCTCATAGTAAATTGGACCCCTCTATCCAATATAATCCTCTTCGGCATTCCATGAAGGCAGTAGATGTGTTTCAGCAACAGCTTGGCTAATTTTTGAGCAGAGGGGAGTCCTGAGCAGGCAATGAAATGGGCTTGTTTTGAAAAGAGATCAATGACAGTCCATATTACCATATTTCCCTTACTTTCTGGTAATTCAACAATAAAATCCATGGCTATCTCCTCCCAGGGTTGGGATGGGTCTGCTACATGTTGCAATAACCCTGGAGGATTACCAGGATGTTTCTTCATGGCAGCACAAGTGGCACAGCTCTTTACATAGCTTTCAATGTCTTTTTTCATCCGTGACCACCAAAACTGTCGTGAGACTAAATGCAAGGTTTTTAAGAAACCAAAGTGGCTAGCCTGCTTTGCATCATGACTGCATTGGGGGGCTTGAATTCTGAGGGATTCTGGCAGGTATAATTTGGACCCCTTCCAGGCCAAACCATCCTGATATGTTCACAGGGATTTATTCTCCTGGAACCAGGTATAGGTCTTCAACTCTTCCCTGAGCTTTTGGATCATGCGGCTATCTGTCTCGGTAGATTGCCTCTGTGTATGACCCCTTGTGATCACTTGAGAAATTGATTGCAGTAGCGGAATGATAGAATTAATGATTTCCTCTCAACAGCTCTTGTATTTGGGTATTCTCAACCAGGCATCAGCTAAGAAATTCTTCCCTTCTCAGAAATACTTTAAAGCAGACATGTCAAACTCGTGATGTCACATGACGTTGCACAACGTATCAGGAAGGTTTTGCCATTGCCGGCAATGGGGTGGACGCAGCTTGTGCATGATGCATCCGGCCCACGGGCCGGCAGTTTGACACCCCTGCTTTAAAGTAAAGTTAAAACAGTTAGAATATTGTGCCCATTGGACCTGTTTAGGGGACAACTTTTGAGGGGTTTTCAGTGTTTCTAGATTTTTATGATCAGTCCATACTTCAAAAGGCATTTTGCTCCCCTCTAGGAAGTGGTGCCAAGTCAACAGCGCCCACCTCACTGCGAAAGCCTCCTTCTCCCACACAGCCCACCATCTCTGAGTGTCCATCAGTTTTCTAGAACTGTAGGCACAAGGTTGTAGGTCTCCTTTTTGGTTCCTTTGTAAAAGTACTGCTCCCATGGCTACATCTCTTGCATCAGCTTGGATGATGAATTGTTCCTCAGGGTCAGCGTGTTTGAAAATGGGTTTGGCTGCAAACAGCCTCTTGTAAGTGCTCAAATGCTGCTTGGCACTCCATAGGCCAATGTAAAAAGTTGACAAGGTCGGGGCTTTTCCCCTCCTTTCCATTTTCAGTAGCTTAGTAATCGGCAGAGCTATCTTAGCGAACGAGGGAATGAATTGCTAGTAAAAGTTCACAAATCCTAGAAAACTTTGAAGCTGCTTGTGGGTCCGTGGGGGCTGCTATTCCAGCACCACTTTAACTTTTGACAGGGGCCATTTCCACCCCCTCACTGGAAATTCTGTACCCAAGATAGTTGAGGCGCGGTTGATGGAATTCACATTTAGAAAGCTTAGCATAAAGTTTAGATCTCAGCAGCTTCTTGAGCACTTCGCTCACTAACTTGACATGCTTTTCCATGGTCTTGGTGTAGATAAGGATGTTGTCTAGGTAGACTAAGACCCCCTTGATCAATGGCATGAAACAGCAGGGGCCCCTTGGAGACTGAAAGGCATAACCTTGAACTGAAAACTTCCCAGAGGGCTGTTGAATGCTGTTTTTCATTCATTCCCTTCCTTAATCTGCACTCAGTAATAAGCTTTTCTTAAGTCCAATTTAGTGAAAATTTTCCCCTTGGCTAGGTGGGCCAGCATGTCTTTCATTAAAGGAAGGTGGTACATATTTTCAATACTGATAGTATTTAACCTTTTAAAATCTACACAGAACCTTATTGATCCATTTTTCTTTTCTTTAAAAAGCACGAGGGCAGCCACACATGATTTAGCTGGTTGAATGAACCCCCTGGCTAAGTTCTTGTCAATGTACTCCCTCAGATCTTTCATCTCTCTAAGTGTCATAGATACATTTTGGGTTTTGGAAGCTTGGCTCCAGGCAAGATTTCAGTGGCACAGTCAGTCACCCAGTATGGGGGGAGAACATCACATTCCCTTTCACTAAATGCCTCCGCCAAGTCTCAATATTTGCTTGGTATTAGTTGGATCCCTGGTACGTGTTCTATGACAACTTTTAGGGTCTCAAGAGTTTCCAGTCTCAGCTGCGGCAGGCCTCTGTACTTCGCTGGTTGCATGGATGGAAGGGGTCCCATTGCTAACCTTAGAGTCCTCACTCCATCCTCCCACCAAATCATAGGGCGCCACTTATCGAGAAAAGCCAGACCCAGGATTACAGCCTCAGTCATCTTAGGAACTATCACAAAACGGGTGGTTTTTCCAATGTCTCCCCATTTCCAAATGTACTGGTTCAGTCAGGTGCATGGCAGGAGCTCCTCCGATAAGAGATCCATCTCCCTGCTCAAATTTCATGGCCAGGGGCATTAGCTAGGTACAGATACCCAACTTTAGCACCCTAGGGAGATTGATTAAACATCTGGCGCAACCCAAGTCAATAAGGATATTTAAATCTGTTTGGGCATCTTTCTTGGGTACTATGATTTTGGCAGAGATGACAAAAGGTGGGATGGGTCGACTTACCATTGGGACATTTTCACCCTCCTTGTCACTATCATAAGGAGTTGGCATCGGCAGGGGCTTGGATGGAGCTTCTTTTTCTCCCTGGGGAGGGGGAGTGATCTGATTAGCTTGCTCTTGATGGGCCCAATTCAACGTCTCATGTCCAGGTCGTGGGTTCCTCTTTGGCTTTGTGGTGGTGGCAGGTGCACTTCTGGCCTGGGGAACAGGAACTGGACAATCAGCTGCCCAATGACCTGATTGCTCACACCGGAAACATTTGATCAGGAGTCTGGTGGATGCTTGGAGAAAACTGGTGGCTGCAGTAGTTTGGGGACATTTGCCAAACAGGCACTTTTCTTTGCTCCGCTTTGGCTTTGATTCAGTGGTGGTGGGTCTCCGGTAACGACCCAGTTCAATGTCTAGGGTCACAGCCATGCAGTACCACTCCCGGAGCTGATCAAGGACTCCCCAGTAGGTGAATGCTTGGAATAAACCTTGATCTAGTCCTTCTTTGAAATGGTGAATAAGCGATTGTTCTGGCCACTGTCTGATCCTTCCAGCAATTTTCTGAAATTCCTGGACATAGTCTTTGGCTGGTTGTCCTCTCTGCCTCAGGCTATGGATGTCCTTCTCAGCTTGCAGTGCCTGGGATTCATCTTCAAATCTGGCTCTTGGTTCCGCCATAAACAGAATGTTGTCCCACAGTTCTGGCTCTTTCTCATTGTGTAGGCTGCTTATCCACTCTGCAGCTTCCTCTTCTAGGTTTGCTGCAACTGCGACCACCATCCTGGTATCGTTGGGGTAACCAGGGGCATAGTGATTCAGGTGAGGCCACACTTGGTTCAAGAAAAAGGACAACTTCTCAGGTCTCCATCAAACATGGGTTTGATAGGAGGTGGGTCCACCGGCTGTTGTCCCCAGTATGCTGGGCAGTAGGCTAGCCACTGATACAGATTGTGGAGGCGCCACCCTCTGGAACACCTTCGGCTGGGCCCCTGGTTTAGTGGGACACTGGTCTCACTCGGGGCTGTGCCTGGATGCTGGACTCAACGTCGAAGCTGGCCAAGGTTGTGGGGAAGCTGCCCGGGCCATCGCGATTGGGCTTGGGCTCTGGAGAGGAGGCGGGAGCGTCAGTGAGTGTTGATGTCCCATCTGGCAGAGATCACAGAATGAGCAATCAACTCCATCTCCTCGACCTCGAACCAGTCAAACTTTTCTATCAATCTCTCAACTGAGTGGCTATGGATGGGTGTCATGTATCTCCTCTCTCTGGAATTATCCCATCCAGCTGGCCTTTTTACTTTCCTTGGTGCAAGCGATCAAAGGCTATGGGATGAAATCAGAGGAAATTCCACCTTAGCAGCCTTGGGGATGCTCCGTTGTTGGGGAGTCTCCTCGGAGTGGCTGAGCTCCCAGAGGTTCCAGATCCCTTCTTTTTGTCTCAACCTCTCAGGTGGAATTTTGCAGGTTATTGGTCTTACTCCAGCTGCATGAGCTTTGCTGTCCGCTTGAACAATAGCCTGCGCTCTTTCAGCCACCGCCAAGCTGAGGCTAGTGGCCAATTCTCCCTTCTTCTCCATTTCGGCTTCTTCCCTGAGTCTTTGCCGTCCTCTCAAAAATAGTGGGTAGGTGACTGGGGCTTAGGACCCAAAGGCAAAAGTTTTTAGGAGACTTGATTTATTGTCATAGTTCTGGTAGATGAGACCAGATAAATCAGAACTCTGAGGCTAGAGGCTTCCTCAAGAACATGTTTATTGGTTACAAAGTATCGGCATGAACAAAAGTGAAACCAAGTCTGAAATTCCCCCCAAAGAGTCACACTGTTACAAAGTTAAACTTCTCATCCCAAAGCTGTGCAATCAATTACATTTCCCAATAGAATAGTTTGGCGGGCTTTCTAACAGTACACCCAACTCTCCAATCTGACCGGCAGAAATGATCTTGGTTCCCACAGAATAGAGAATTGTTTAGACTAGTAGAAAACCTCCACTTCCCCCCTCCCATTCTCGTGGCAACCTAGAATGAGCAAGATGGCTTCAGCCTGGTTTGTTGTAGAGTTGACAATATTTCTTCTGTGTGTAAATATCATTTTCCTCTCTACTAGCCTAAAAATTCAAAATGAGAATCTTATTGCAGGGTCTTTCACTGGTATACATAACTCTAAAAACGTACATAATGCTGTGTCTTACAATGACTATCTCATTTTTCCTTCAAAACACTATATGATTGATAGAGCTGATCGAAAAAGCCAGTACTTTCTTTTATTGCTCAATCCACTGCTTTTGACATTGTTCCTAGACAGCAAAGTAGGGCTACTTTTAGCTTATTTCAAACTCTTTCCACATATTTATTGAGACTCAGATGTTTATTATTCCTATTTCTAAAAATAAGAAGCCTAATAAAATTTTACAGCAAATGGCTGGCTCTTCTTCAGTACTCCAGAAATTTCTAAAACACACTTTTTATTTATATGAAAATTATCTATAAAACCTTAGAAAAGGAATGAGAGATTTCTACCTGTAGGTGAGTAATGAAGGAAAACCTTTGTCTCTGGAAAGGTTCACAACCCTCCCACAAACACTGTCCAGGATAGATATCTTTTCCTCCATGCTCAGTTGCAGCATGATAGAAAACTTGGGATGGTGTCTGAAACCACCTAGAAAATGGAAAGGATTTTAATTTTGCAGAAAACAGTATACTCTTTTGCAATCAATTTCTTCACCTAGTTATTACATATAAATCATGAAAAACAGAAGTTATAATAAAGTGGCAGACTAAAATTATTTAAGGGTTCTATTTACATTTTCAAGAGATATCTGCACAAGATTTTTGTAAAAGAAAAGGGAGCCCTTATACCAATATATAAATAAATGGAAATAAAATATTTCATGTATTTTTATTAGGTAGTAGCTTATAAAGCCCCTTCATGGATTACTGCCTTGTCGTGGCGAAGGGGCTTGCGTAATTCAATGAAGCTATGAGCTATGCCGTGGCAGTGCCAAAGAATGTTCAAACTATCGCACCATTGCACTCATTTCTCATGCTAGTAAAGTCATGCTTAAAATCCTACAAGCTAGACTTCAGCAGTATGTGGATCGAGAACTACCAGAAGTACAGGCAGGATTTCGAAGAGGCAGAGGAACTAGAGATCAAATTGCCAACATACGCTGGATCATGGAGAAAGCTAGGGAGTTCCAGAAAAATATCTACTTCTGCTTCATTGACTATGCTAAAGCCTTTGATTGTGTGGATCATAACAAACTGTGGCAAGTTCTTAAAGAGATGGGAGTACCAGACCATCTTATTTGTCTCTTGAGAAACCTATATGCGGGTCAAGAAGCAACAGTGAGAACTGGACACGGAACCACTGATTGGTTCAAAATTGGGAAAGGAGTCCGGCAAGGCTGTATACTGTCACCCTGCCTATTTAACTTATATGCAGAGCACATCATGAGAAAGGCAGGGCTAGATGAATCAAAAGTTGGAATGAAGATTGCCGGAAGAAATATCAACAACCTAAGATACGCAGATGATACCACTCTAATGGCAGAAAGTGAAGAAGAACTAAAGAGCCTCTTGTTGCAGGTGAAGAAGGAGAGTGCAAAACTTGGGTTGAAACTTAACATTAAGAAAACCAAGATCATGGCATCTGGCCCTCTCAATTCCTGGCAAATAGATGGGGAAGAAATGGAGGTAGTGACAGATTTTATTTTCCTGGGCTCCAAGATCACTGCAGATGGGGACTGTAGCCAAGAAATTAAAAGATGCTTGCTCCTGGGGAGGAAAGCCATGGCAAATCTAGACAGCACACTAAAAAGCAGAGACATCACCCTGTCAACAAAAGTGTGTATAGTCAAGGCTATGGTCTTCCCAGTTGCAATGTATGGCAGTGAAAGTTGGACCATAAGAAAGGCTGAGCGCCAAAGAATTGAGGCCTTTGAACTGTGGTGCTGGAGAAGACTCCTGCGAGTCCCTTGGACTGCAAGGCGATCAAACCGGTCAGTCCTAGAAGAGATCAATCCTGACTGCTCTTTAGAAGGCCAGATCCTGAAGCTAAAACTCAAGTACTTTGGCCACCTAATGAGAAGGAAGGACTCACTGGAGAAGAGCCTAATGCTGGGAAAGATCGAGGGCAATGGAAGAAGGGGACGACAGAGAATGAGGTGGCTGGATGGAGTCACTGAAGCAGTAGGCATGAGCTTAAATGGACTCCAGAAGATGGTAGAGGATAGGAAGGCCTGGAGGAATGTTGTCCATAGGGTCGCGATGGGTCGGACACGACTTCGCAGCTAACAACAACAGCTTATAAAGACTTCCCGTATCACCATGACAGTATTAAAAGCTTGTGGCACTGACTAGTTATGCAAAGAGATGTTTGAATGGGAGAAGAAAATCTGTTCAACTAGTGGCATGCAATTTTATTGGACTTTGAGATATTCACTCCATTACCTGAAAGATATATCTTGGGAAAAACCCACTGATTTATATTATACTTTAATCCCTACTCCAAGAAATAGAGCAGAATATGAAGGGATTTAAATCACACAGAATTGGGTTGTATGTCAAAAAGCTGTCTGAGGATCAGTGATACCCAAATAATTATATGGTTATCTGCAAACAGGGCACAACATTTAAATGTATGAATTATGTATAATATATTCATTTATTTGGAAAGGTAAAACTCCGTTGTCTGTGAAAAGTTTAAGAACATTATTGCAGAATTTCTAAAACAGTAACAAAAAGAATTTAAATGTAAGACAGTTGAAAAATGTAATGGTAGTTTCTCCACAGCTTTTCTGGGTTCTTATGCAAGATTCCAAATACAGACAGGCAAATACCGAAAATACATAAATACAAAACAAGAGATTTTAAAAAATTGTACAAAGGGTATCATTTACTTTTAAGGAAAAACTATGAATCTGGATGCTATGAAGTGGTGATAGGTAAAGGGATATGAGTGCTCTTCAGCAAAATACTACCAAGTATTTCAGTGATAGAGAGCTAAAAAGAAGAAATTCTTGGCTCCATAAAGATTTGCTATTTCAATTAATGGACAGGGAACAATTCAACACTGTTTATAGCTTTCTACCAATTGGCCAATTTGACGTAATTTTTTGTTTCAGACAATAAACAAAGTAAGCAGGCCAATCAAACTTGTATCTTCCAGTGATAATGAGAATATTTGAATTCTCACATTAGGTGGATGCTATGTTTTCAGACCCCTTCATGGATTACTGCCTTGTCGTGGCGAAGGGGCTTGCGTAATTCAATGAAGCTATGAGCTATGCCGTGCAGGGCCACCCAAGATGGAAAGGTCATAGCAGAGAGTTCTGACAAAACGTGATCCACTGGAGAAGGAAATGGCAACCCACTCCAGTATCTTTGCCATGAAAACCCTATGGACAGTACCAAAAGGCAAAACGATATGACGCTGGAAGATGAGCCCCTCAGGTCGGAAGGCGTCCAATATGCTACTGGGGAAGAGCAGAGGGCTAGTACTAGTAGCGCCAGAAAGAATGAAGCAACTGGGCCAAAGCCGAAAGGACGCTCAGCTGTGGATGTGTCTGGTGGTGAAAGGAAAGTCCGATGTTGTAAAGATTTTTTCTCCGTAGGAACCTGGAATGTAAGATCCATGAATCAAGGAAAGCTGGACGTGGTCAAACAAGAGATGACAAGACTGAACATCAACATCTTAGGTATCAGCGAACTAAAATGGACAGGAATGGGTGAATTTAATTCAGATGACCATCAGGTATATTACTGTGGGCAAGAATCCCTCAGAAGAAATGGAGTAGCCTTCATAGTCAATAAAAGACTAGGAAAAGCAATACTGGGATACAATCCCCAAAATGACAGAATGATCTCAGTTTGAATCCAAGGCAAGCCATTCAATATCACAGTAGTCCAAGTCTATGCCCCAACCACCGGTGCTGAAGAGGATGAAATTGACCGGTTCTATGAAGCCCTACAGCACCTTATAGAACTAACACCAAAAAATGATGTCCTTATCATCACGGAGGTTTGGAATGCTAAAGTAGGAAGCCAAAAGATAACCAGAATAACAGGCAAGTTTGGCCTTGGAGTACAAAATGAAGCAGGGCATAGGCTGATAGAATTTTGTCAAGAGAATACAATGGTCATAGCAAAAACTCTTTTCCAGCAACTCAAGAGAAGGCTCTACACATGGACATCACCAGACGGTCAACACAGAAATCAGATTGACTATGTGCTCTGCAGCCAAAGATGGAGAAGCTCTATACAGTCAGTAAAATCAAGACCAGGAGCTGACTGTGGCTCAGACCATGAGCTGCTCGTTGCAAAGTTTAGGCTTAAACTGAAGAAAGTAGGGAAAAGCACTAGGCACTCAGGTATGAATTAAATCATATCCCTGTTGAATATACAGTAGAGGTGACAAATAGATTTAAGGAATTAGATCTGATAGACAGAGTGCCTGAAGAACTATGGACAGAGGTTCACAACATTGTACAAGAGGCAGCAAGTAAAACCATCCCAAAGAAAAAGAAATGCAAGAAAGCAAAATGGCTGTCTGAGGAAGCTTTGCAAATAGCTGAGGAAAGGAGGGAAGTGAAAGGCAAGGGAGAAAAAGAAAGATACGCCCAATTGAATGCAGAATTCCAGAGAATAGCTAGAAGAGATAAGAATGCCTTCTTAAATGAACAGTGCAAAGAAATAGAAGAAAACAATAGAATAGGGAGGACCAGAGATTTTTTCAAGAAAATTGGAGAGAAGAAGGGAACGTTTTATGCAAAACTGGGCATGATAAAGGACCAAAATGGCAGGGACCTAACAGAGGCAGAAGAGATTAAGAAGAGGTGGCAAAATTACACAGAAGAACTATACAAGAATGAGCTTAACGTCCCTAATAATCACAATGAGGTGGTCACTGACCTCGAGCCAGACATCCTAGAATGTGAAGTGAAGTGGGCCTTAGAAAAGCTGAGCAACAACAAAGCTAGTGGAGGTGACAGTATTCCAGCTGAGCTATTCAAAATCTTAAAAGACAATGCAGTAAAAGTGCTACACTCAATTTGCCAGCAAATTTGGAAAACTTAATAGTGGCCACAGGATTGGAAAAGATCAGTTTACATTCCAATTCCAAAGAAAGGCAGTGCCAAAGAATGTTGAAACTATCGCACCATTGCACTCATTTCTCATGCTAGTAAAATTATGCTTAAAATACTACAAGCTAGACTCCAGCAGTATGTAGATTGAGAACTACCAGAAGTACAGGCAGGATTTCAAAGAGGCAGAGAACTAGAGATCAAATTGCCAACATACACTAGATAATGGAGAAAGCTAGAGAGTTCCAGAAAAACATCTACTTCTGCTTCATTGACTATGCTAAAGCCTTTGATTGTGTGGATCATAACAAACTGTGGCAAGTTCTTAAAGAGATGGGTGTACCAGACCATCTAATTTGTCTCTTGAGAAACCTGTATGTGGGCCAAGAAGCAACAGTGAGAACTGGACACGGAACCACTGATTGGTTCAAAATTGGGAAAGGAGTCCAGCAAGGCTGTATTCTGTCGACCTGCCTATTTAACTTATATGCAGAGCACATCATGAGAAAGGCAGGGCTAGATAAATTAAAAGTTGGAATTAAGATTGCCGGAAGAAATATCAACAACCTAAGATATGCAGATGATACCACTCTAATGGCAGAAAGTGAAGAACTAAAGAGCCTCTTGTTGCGGCTGAAGAAGGAGAGTGCAAAACATGGGTTGAAACTTAACATTAAGAAAACCAAGATCATGGCATCTGGCCCTCTCAATTCCTGGCAAATAGATGGGGAAGAAATGGAGGTAGTGACAGATTTTATTTTCCTGGGCTCCAAGATCACTGCAGATTGGGACTGTAGCCAAAAAATTAAAAGACACTTGCTCTTCGGGAGGAAAGCCATGACAAATCTAGACAGCACACTAAAAAGCAGAGACATCACCCTGTCAACAAAAGTGCATATAGTCAAAGCTATGGTCTTCCCAGTTGCAATGTATGGCAGTGAAAGTTGGACCATAAAAAAGGCTGAGTGCCAAAGAATTGAGGCCTTTGGGCTTCCTGGAGAAAAAGATGGCGGCGGAAGTCGAGCAGTAGCTACCTCAACATAGTCGCTGCACCTGGCGGCTTCACTGAAGCTTCTTCGAAGCCGCCGAGTGGGAAAACTCAGCGGAAAAGAGGGGAGCTTTCCAGCTCTGTGCCAAAAGTGCAATGTGCATGAAGATGCTGAAGAACCTCCCCGGTGCCGGAGTGGTGAGCGGATGCCTGTTATCGCCTCCTGAGGCTATTGCTATACTGCGAGGAAGCCTTACTCATTCCAGCTTAAACGTAAAATTGCGCTGATATTCGGAGTCTTGACTTAAGCCAAACTGACAAGGTGGTGGAGTTTATAACTATCTTCCAATCCCGAATAGAATGAAGCGGCAGAGAGACGGTGTGGCAGTTTAAGAATAATACCATCTTCGGACTAAGAGGGATCTTGGTGATTGGGTTTTACTCTTACCTTAAGATTGGTGACTTTGACTTTAATGTTCCCTGCCCCGTAGGACACCATTGCATGAGCTGTTATTTTTAGGTTTGTTTTGTGTGTAAGATGAATTAGAGGAGCTGGTGTCTGTTGCCGTCTAGTGACTAGAGACTAGAGACTTTTTAGGAATATTTAAAATGGCTACTATGACTACCACTTTGAAGAAGAAGGTACCTATGACTTCCTTAGTCCCATCTCCAGCTAATATTTCCACGGCACCACAACGATCGTCAGAGGATATGACTACTCCTGGTAAACTTGCGATTTCGTCACAGAATACGCAAGATATGCTCCAGGCTATACAAGAGACGCTGACCAAGAATCAAGAGTCAACGTCAAAGTCCCTTGAAGAGTTAAATAAAAAGGTTGAAACGCTAACCAATGAAACATAGCAGTTTCACGCAAAATTCGAGGAAGTCCAAAATGTCCTATCTAATCATGAGGAACGGATTCAAGCTACTGAGATGAAGACCGAGAAAGTGATCTGCAAAATGGAGCGACTTGAACTTAGGCATGCATTGGCTAATAAAAAAATCGAGGAAGAGATCATCTTCCTTGAAATGGACCGCTCTGGTTATTTTCTACGGTTCCAGAACGTCCCCGAGGAGAAAGACGAGCATCTGGATGTATTGATGGGGGAGATTGTGGCAGAAATTACTGGAAGGGACTGTGGAGATGTCTCAAGGGATATCGATGATGTCTTTCGGGTATATACTAGCTACGCTCGACGTAATAAGCTCCCAAGAGAGATTCATGTTTGATTTGCCAGGACGTCACTGAGGGATGAAGTATTTTGGAAAATGAGAGACCAAGCTTTTACCTATAAAGACAATCGACGAACAGGTCTACCTCAACTCTCAAAACGGGTACGAGATACCCAGAGGAAATATGTTTTTCTTACAACATGGCTAAAGAAACACGGGATACGCTATCGTTGGCTACTACCCGAAGGCCTGACCTTTACTTGGCAAGAGCAGAGGTTACGATTCGAAACTATACAAGAAGCACAAGACTTTTCAGAGGTCTTTATTAATCCTAGCGACCAGGAGAGTGAGGGTGACAACGTAAGTAAAAGCCAAGAGGAAGTAACTCAGGAAATAACAACCAAAGAGCACACCAGACAAGATAAGGAAACAGCCCATTTTGGAGAGGATAGAGGAAAGAACTCCCAAATTGAGACCAGATCTCGGAAACTTAAGAACACAAATAAGTAAAGGTATGAACGAGGGGATCCGCCTGTTTTCTGTCAACATTAATGGACTGAATACTCCTATTAAGAGGAAAAGGGTCTGGGTTAACCTTCAGAAAGATAACTATGACATTATATGCCTACAAGAGGTTCATATAAGGAAAGATCATCTCAAGACCCTAATCCATCCTAAACTGGGGAAGTTGTATGTATTTCTGGCCGACCCAAAAAAAAGGGGAGTGGTTGTTTACGACTGGAAAGGTCTGGTGAAACGTCAAATATACTGATATAGAAGGTAGGATATTGATGTTAGAGATTCTTATTGGTCAAAAGACAGTATTGTTGGTTAACATATATGCCCCCAATGTTAATCAATTTGGGTTTTTTAGAGACCTTTATAAGAAAATAAATGAATTAGACTATGAGCATATATGTATTATATATGTATTATATATGGGGACTTTAATGCGATTGTAGATACAACAATTGACTATGATTCAGCAGTGGGATTTCCAAAATACAAAAAAGGACACAGAAAGGTACTCCCTAAAACATGGGATAATTTAAGAATAGAAATGGGGCTAAGAGATGTGTGGCGAGATCACCATCCTATGCAAAAGTATTATACATATTTCTCTCCCAGGCACAGGTCGTGGTCTAGGATTGATATGCTTTGGTCAACATCGGATCTGAAAGAAGAGATAAAATTTGTTGAAATAGGTACGAATATATGGGCAGACCACCACCCTTTGATAGTAGAGTGGAAGGGGTCCACCAGAAGAGCGAGATGGTCTATGAGGGCTGAGATAATGAAGGACGAGGAATTTATAAACATGATTAAAAAATAAATAGGCTATTTTTTTCTGAAAATAAGAAAGAAGATATATCTCTTCAAAATATTTGGGACATGGCCAAAGCTGTTGTCAGGGGATTTGTAATAAAGTATACAGCAGCTAAATGGAAAAAAAGAGAAGGCAGAATGGATAAAGTTACTAGCCGAATTGGAGACAGCCGAGGGGGAGTTATGTTTGGATCCATCTAACAATTTGACCAAAGAGAAAATAGATTTGATTAGACATGATTTATCTATTTTAGATAAAAAAGATTTGACGAATAAAATTCGGAAGTGTAGACAAATGCAATTCAAGTTTGCCAATAAACCTGGCCGGTGGTTATCTTATAGATTAAGAAAAGAAATAGAATTTAGGAAGATTCAAATGCTATGAGATTACACGGGCAACTTAGTTGGTACAACAGAACAAAAAGCAAAGGTGGCGCAAGAGTTTTACTCCTCCCTCTATAGTCAAGAAATTTATCAGGAAGATAAGGTCAGGAGTTACCTTCAGAATTTGCAGACTGAGGCAATTCCTGATTCATGTAAAGAAATTCTAAATGCAGAAATTACTAGTGGGGAAATTGCAGCAGCTGTCAAGAAACAGGCAGGTGGTAAGACCCCAGGACCGGATGGCATTCCTAGTGAATTTTATAAAGAGATTTTTGATTCAATTAGTTCACAAATGAAGGGCCTATTCAATGAGGTCCTAATAGATTAAAGTTACCCTGGCCCTGGACAGAGGCCTTTATTTCCCTAATCCTGAAACCGGACACTGATAGAACCTTGATCCAGAACTATAGACCAATCTCGCTCCTGAATGTGGACTATAAGATTTTTGCGACAATATTAGCTGAGAGACTCCGGGTGTTTTTGTCCCGTTTTATCCACCAAGATCAGAATGGTTTTTTACCCTATAGGCATCTGAGGGATAATTTAAGAGTAGTATTGAATGCCTTAGAATATTATGAGACACATCCAGAAAAACCTATGGTGATGATCTTTCTGGACGCCCAAAAGGCTTTTGATAGAGGCAATTGGAACTTTTGAATACAACAAATGGAAGTGATGGGTTTCGGCTCTCAATTTAAGCATTCGTTGACGATTTGGTTTTTATATTACAAGATCCTTTGACTACAGGGCCGAAATTACTTGTAAATCTGGACAACTATGGAGAGGTAGCAGGATTAAAAATTAATAAGGACAAAACTAAAATGCTAATAAAAAATTTGTCGTATATTCAAAGGGAACAGTGTTAAAAAACTTAAATATTTGGGTGTTTGGTTGACAAACAAGTGTTCCACTATTAAAGAGCTTAATTATTCAAAACTGTTAGTAGATACAGCGAATGACTTGGATAGATGGTGGCATTTACAGGTCTCACTCTTGGGTAGAATTGCCGCGATAAAAGCCCATATCCTACTGAAATGGATTTTCTTATTTCAAACGGCTCCTGCAAGGTTGGGGAATTTTTTTTTTTAGGAAATTAGACCAAATTTTGGGTAAATTTATTTGGCAAGGGAAAAAACCCCATATAAAAAGGAAAAGGTTGCAGGAGCATAAAACAAAGGGCGGCTTGGGGCTCCTTATGTGGGAGCTTTATTACCAAGCCTCTTCCCTGGTTTGGATAAAAGACTGAGTGACTCTTTCAAGGAAACGTATCTTGACACTTGAAGGGTATGACTTGCAGCGAGGTTGGCATTCTTTTCTGTGGCCACAGAAGGATAAACAATCTAAATATTTTACTAATCACTACATTAGAGGAAATTTACAAAGGGTTTGGGAGGCGGTTAAAAAACAAGTATATATCCAGATCCCCAAATGGGTATCTCCGTTGGAAGCAGTGACCCTCCCGACTGTACATGGTATAAAAAGAAATTGGACCTACGGTGATTTGTTGGATGAGGATGGGAGACTCAGATTCAGAGCTCCAAATCAGAGGATTTAACATAGATTAGTGGTCTTATGCCCAAATACAAATCAGAACTGCCAGAGACAAACAGGAGTATGGTATTGCTCTTCAATTACAAACAATTGATAAACTCCTTTTGGGTAGTCAAAGAAAATTTATTTCTAACGCATACAATCTTCTTCTGTCCAGTTATATGGCGGAAGAGAATGTAGAAAACACGATGATTGCCTGGGGGAGAAATATTGGGAGGACAATATAACTCGATATGTGGCAGAACTTATGGAATAAGACCATGAAACTGACTCTATCCTCCGCTTTTAAGGAAAAATTTTATAAAATGATCTATCGTTGGTATCTCCCCCGTTAGAATTGCTAAAATGTTTCCAGGATCCTCTAACAGATGCTGGAAATGTTGTTCGGCTAAGGGTACCTTCTTCCACCAGTGGTGGACCTGTTCATATGCCAGATGGTTTTGGAGAAAAATTCAACAGTGGTTGTTGGAAATAACAGGCGTGAGCTTCCTTATGCAGCCAGACCTCTATTTATTGGGTATGAGACTGGTTAATATCGATAAAAGAGATTGGTATATATTTGTTCATGTCTCAACAGCAGCGAGGATGGCTTTTGCACAACTGTGGAAGGACCCAGATATTCCTCCTGATCATTTGATAATAAATAAGATTCTCTGTTGTGCCGAGATGGACAGGTTAACGTACATCCTAAAAGATAAATGTGAATCACTATATAAGTTGGAATAAGTGTTTTGTATGGCTTAAAAGAAGGTTCAATTTAGGAGATGAGCAATGAGATCGCTTACCTAATTGACTTATGTATTTTATTAGGCTTATAAGGTGGATAAGATTTGACTAATGGTAGTTTCTTAAATGATAAGGTTACTCTAGGCCAGGGGTCGGCAACCTAAAAAAGAAAAAGAGCCACTGGGAACCGGTTCCATCACAAATTAAAAAAAGAGGGAGCCGCGTGCGTGTGTCCATGCACGCGCATGCGCAAAAAGGTTTTTTGCGCATGCGCGGACGCACGCGGCTGCCATTTTTTTAAAAATGAGATGGAACCGGTTCCCGGTTGCCCGACGGCGACGGCCCGTCTGCAAAGCTGCCGCTTTCGGCAGCTTTGCAGACGGGCCGTGGCAGCTTCCTCAAAGAGCGGCGCCCCTGCCCATTCCGAGAGGTGCGCGCGCACCTCTCCGAACGACCGGAGGTGCGCGCGTACCTCCGCGCGAATGGGCAGCGGTGCCGCTCTTTGAGGAAGCTGCCGCGGCCCGTCTCAGCTTCCTCAAAAAGAGAGGCGCCCCTGCCCATTCCGAGAGGTGCGCGCGCACCTCTCCGAACGACCGGAGTTGCGCCCGCACCTCCCCAAACCTTTGGGGAGGTGCGCGCGTACCTCCGTGCGAAGGGGCAGCGGCGCCGCTCTTTGAGGAAGCTGCCGAAAGCGGCAGCTTCCTCAAAGAGCGGCACCGCTGCCCCTTCGCGCGGAGGTACGCGCGCACCTCCCCAAAGGTTTGGGGAGGTGCGCGCGCAACTCCGGTCATTCGGAGAGGTGCGCGCGCACCTCTCGGAATGGACAGGGGCGCCGCTCTTTGAGGAAGCTGCCGCGGCCTGTCTGCTAAGCTGCCGCTTTCGGCAGCTTCAGAGACGGCCCGCGGCAGCTTCCTCAAAGAGCGGCACCGCTGCCACTTCGCGCGGAGGTACGCGCGCACCTCCCCAAAGGTTTGGGGAGGTGCGCGCGCAACTCCGGTCGTTCGGAGAGGTGCGCGCGCACCTCTCGGAATGGGCAGGGGCGCCTCTCTTTTTGAGGAAGCTGAGACGGGCCGCGGCAGCTTCCTCAAAGAGCGGCACCGCTGCCCATTCGCGCGGAGGTACGCGCGCACCTCCGGTCGTTCGGAGAGGTGCGCGCGCACCTCTCGGAATGGGCAGGGGCGCCGCTCTTTGAGGAAGCTGCCGCGGCCCGTCTGCTAAGCTGCCGCTTTCGGCAGCTTCAGAGACGGGCCGCGGCAGCTTCCTCAAAGAGCGGCACCGCTGCCCCTTCGCGCGGAGGTACGCGCGCACCTCCCCAAAGGTTTGGGGAGGTGCGCGCGCAACTCCGGTCGTTCGGAGAGGTGCGCGCGCACCTCTCGGAATGGGCAGGGGCGCCGCTCTTTGAGGAAGCTGCCGCGGCCCGTCTGCTAAGCTGCCGCTTTCGGCAGCTTCACAGACGGGCCGCGGCAGCTTCCTGAAAGAGCGGCACCGCTGCCCATTCGCGCGGAGGTACGCGCGCACCTCTCCAAAGGTTTGGGGAGGTGCGCGCGCACCTCCGCCCATTCGGGGAGGTGCGCGTGCACCTCTCCAAACGGGCGGTGCCACTCTCCATTTGGAGAGGTGCGCGCGCACCACTGCCCGTTGGAAGAGGTGCGCGCACACCGGGCGGCTGGGAGCCGCAAGAGACGGCTCAAAGAGCCGCATGCGGCTCCGGAGCCGCAGGTTGCCGACCTGTGCTCTAGGCATTGGAAAGTTTAGCTGGGATGATAAACTTTTTTGTTAATAGGAGAGTAGATATAACTCTCGGTTTATTTTGTTTGTTCCCTTTGTACTATTTGTTGTCATTTTTAATGTAAATAATTAATAAAGATTATTTAAAAAAAAGAATTGAGGCCTTTGAACTATGGTGCTGGAGAAGACTCCTGCGAGTCCCTTGGACTGCAAGGCGATCAAACCGGTCAGTCCTAGGGGAGATCAACCCTGACTGCTCTTTAGAAGGCCAGATCCTGAAGCTAAAACTCAAATACTTTGGCCACCTAATGAGACGGAAGGACTCAGTGGAGAAGAGCCAAATGCTGGGAAAGATTGAGGGCAAGAGAAGAAGGGGATGACAGAGAATGAGGTGGCTGGATGGAGTCACTGAAGCAGTAGGCGTGAGCTTAAATGGACTCCAGAAGATGGTAGAGGACAGGAAGGCCTGGAGGAACGTTGTCCATAGGGTCGCGATGGGTTGGACACGACTTTGCAGCTAACAACAACAACAAATGTTTTCAGAGGCAGGTCTGATTCCTGTATCTCCCCCCCCCAAAAAAAACCCCCACCCCTGAAAAATCCAGTATGCATATAAAGTACACTCAGTGCTTCAAAG
This sequence comes from Vipera berus, assembly GCF_964194415.1. NCBI lineage: Eukaryota > Metazoa > Chordata > Lepidosauria > Squamata > Viperidae > Vipera > Vipera berus. Next base: position 37,317,567 of record NC_138208.1, on the reverse strand, counting down.
CATTTAAAACTGATGCAGTCAGCAAAAACATACCACATAAACATATCGTATAAAACTAATCCTTAGCAAGGATCATGGAAACACTCACTTTTTACAGGATTGCCAAAGACACATGAAATTTTGCCCAGGTTTTTTCATTTGTTCTGCATGTGGATTTGATACAGTATATATAGAAGGTGGCAAACTGACAGATGGACCTTGAACTTGCATTGTTGGTACTGGTATTACAGATGTGCTCTGTGAGAAAATTAAAAATAAGATTTATATAACAAATTCATACTTTTCCCAACATCCGGTGATTTTGTCTTACCCTAACCCTAACCCTTACAATTTCATATATGTAAACCACTAAAGAGCTCTATATCATGATTAGCTTTCCATGGTATTATTTCAACAAGAAGTAGATTGTAAACACTATCTTTACAGAGTAAAATAAAAATAAAAATAGAAGTCTATGTTCTATTTCCAAATTTGCTGAAGAGACTATTTGTATCTGCTCTATTTTTACTCAGCACAGAATTAGACACATTTTTAAGGAAGATTTCCAGATGGCAACTGCTTTTTACAGAAAAAAATGGCAACTGGGCAATTTAAAATATACTGCATCGTTTTAGCAATATTTTTCACACTAAGCAATTTAAAGCAAAGCTACTGCATTATTTCTGACTCCTTTCAATGCCTGTTAGATACATTAAAAAAAACCCTGAATTAGCAGCTCTTAAGAACCATATCATTATTTGACATCAATATATATGCTATTAAACACATTAATCATGAGTGTATATGTGAAAGTGTATAGACATACACAAAAATACATACACTGACATTCCCCTATAGCGGAAAAATCACACAAAATACTTCTTGAAGCACTTCAGATGGATGATAAAGAGTACTTAAAAATAGCATGTCAATGTAAATGTTAAGCTAAAACACTGTTTTTGTTATTTGTGTAACTTTCCAAAGTTTCCTTCATCTCCTAATATGGTAGCAATCCCCAACCCCAAGTATACGTACAGTGAGGGAATAAAAATATTGATCCCCTGCTGATTTTGTACGTTTGCCCACTGACAAAGAAATGATCAGCCTAACACTGAGAGACAGAATAACAACAAAAAAATCCAGAAAAACGCATTTCAAGAAAGTTATAAATTGATTTATATTTTAATGAGTGAAATAGGTATTTGATCCCCTATCAATCAGCAAGATTTTTGGCTCCCAGGTGTCTTTTATACAGGTAATGAGCTGAGATTAGAACACTCTCTTAAAGGGAGTGCTCCTAATATTAGTTTGTTACCTATATAAAAGACACCTGTCCACAGAAGCAATCAATCAATCAGATTACAAACTCTCCACCATGGCCAAGACCAAAGAGCTCTCCAAGGATGTCAGGGACAAGATTGTAGACCTATACAAGTCTGGAATGGGCTACAAGACTATCAACAAGCAGTTTGGTGAGAAGGTGACAACAGTTGGTGAGATTATTCACAAATGGAAGAAATACAAAATAACTGTTAATCTCCCTTGGTCTGGGGCTCCGTGCAAGATCTCACCTCGTGGAGTTTCAATGATCATGAGAATAGGAATCAACCCAGAACTATATGGGAGAATCTTGTCAATGATCTCAAGGCAGCTTGGACCATAATCACCAAGAAAACAATTGGTAACACACTACGCCGTGAAGGACTGAAATCCTACAGCGGCCGCAAGATCCCCCTGCTCAAGAAAGCACATGTACAGGCCCATCTGAAGTTTGCCAATGAACATCTGAATGATTCAGAGAACTGGGTGAAAGTGTTGTGGTCAGCTGAGACTAAAATCGAGCTCTTTGGCATCAACTCAACTCACCGTGTTTGGAGGAGGAATGCTGTCTATGAACCCAAGAACACCATCCCCGCCATTAAACATGGAGGTGGAAACATTATGCTTTGAGGGTGTTTTTCTGCTAAGGGGACAGGACAACTTCACGCATCAAAGCATGTGTCATCAAATCTTGGGTGAGAACCTCCTTCCCACATCCAGGGCACTGAAAATGGGTCGTGGATGGGTATTTTAGCATGACAATGACCCAAAACACATGGCCAAGGGAACAAAGGAGTGGCTCAAGAAGCACATTAAGGTCCTGGAGTGGCCTAGCCAGTCTCCAGACCTTAATCCCATAGAAAATCTGTGGAGGGAGCTGAAGGTTCAAGCTGCCAAACGTCAGCCTCGAAACCTTAATGACTTGGAGAGGATGTGCAAAATGGAACAAAATCCCTCCTGAGATATGTGCAAATCTGGTGGCCAACTACAAGAAACGTCTGGCCTCTGTGATTGCTAGCAAGACTTTCGCCACCAAATACTAAGTCATGTTTTGCGAAGGGATCAAATATGTATTCCACTCATTAAAATGCAAGTCAATTTATAACTTTTTTTGAAATTTTCTGGATTTTTTTTAATTTGGTCTCTCACCGTTAAAATAAACCTACCATTAAAATTATACACTGATCATTCTTTTGTCAGTGGGCAAATGTACAAAATCAGCAGGGGATCAAATGTTTTCTCTCACTGTAAGTATAAAAGACTAAATATAAATTGTAATCCTCTTGCACTAAACTCCTATAACTTAGTATGAAAGCTTGGCCTGGCTATCAATAGATTATTGAATGTACCCCAGTATGAATTATGGTCTTCAGAAAGAACATTCAATTTACAGACTTGATCATTATGTCTACTGGCTTCATAGCTTTATAGACAGAACAGAGCTTAAATAATTCCTGCAACTATGCATTTGCTTTATAAATTTTATAAATAATAAATTGGTGACCTAACAGAAGCTGATAAGAAACAGATTTTGTGCAGAGCCCACCTGCTTCATCAGATTATGCAGCAAGTCCAAAAATTCTTGCAAAATTTAAAGGAATGAGTCACAGTGTCAGTTGTATATTATCAGAAGCAACGTAATTCCCTATCCATGAAACTGCAACTTGTGTGGAACATTGTCAAATTGTTTTCCTTTTATTAATTTTATGACCACTACCTGGAAACTATTCAGAGTTTCCATGACTTCTTTGGCATTAGAGAAAACATTTAATGTACTAATTAGAAATTATCAAGATTTTCATGAGGCAGGTTTTAGAATAGTCAATAAAACTGACTACAGAACAGAAATGCACAGTAACCAAGAATGAAATGGATATTAGGAATGGATGCCACTTTTACTAATGCATTCTTCAAAATCTGCTTTATCTTGTTTTTTTAACTTATTGTATTCAAGTATCCCAAAATATTTGTGCACAAAAGCATCATGTAGAAGTATGTCTTCATGTTAAACTCTTACAGATGTATTAATTTGCAAGTTATTTAAAATTATCTTTATCCTGTGAATAAAGTTTTCCTGGTGTAAGTTCACTGTAATGAATGAATGAACCTTTATTATCAAAGTACAACATGTATACAATGAGATTGGCTGAGCCTCCCTTCGTGCCCCCCAACTCACAGTGACAACAAACCCATCATCTTATTACACCATGTAAGCTAATTGCACAACGCACCAGCCTTGCAAGTCAATCGTACATAAAGTTATTTCCCGTTCAGGAGCCTGACAGCCCATGGATAAAAGCTGTTCTTCAGCCTGTTGGTGCAGCTGGCTATACTCCTATATCTCCTACCCGATGGTAGGAGAGTAGAGGTACTGACCAGGGTGTGAATCATCCCAGAGAATTTTCCTCCATCTTCCAAGGCAGCGGGCCCTGGCGATGTCATCCAGTGGTGTCAGGAGACAGTCCACTATGTTTTGTGCTGTGTTCACCACAGCACAAAAACAAACCCTCTGTAATATCTTCCTATCTGCAGCTGTCAGGCTAGCATACCAAACCACAATACAGTGCGAGAGGACACTCTCTATAATAGACCAGTAAAAGGTCATTAGCCGTTGTTCTACCCTGTTCTTCTGCAAGGCCCTGAGGAAGTGGAGTCTCTGTTGGGCCTTTCTGGCCACCTGGGTTTATTGACTTTCCAGGTAAGATCTTCAGAGGTAGACTCCCAGGAATTGGGAGTCTCTCCACACAGCCCCACCCCAATGTAAAGTGGGGCAGGTTCCTCTCTTTTTCTCCAGAAGTCTAGCACCATCTTCTTTGTCTTGCCGATGTTCAGGTGCAAGTTGTTCTCTAGACACCATAAGAATAGTTTTTGTATCTCCCCCCTGTACACTGTATCATCTCCACTTGTAATAAGACCCACTATGGTGGTATCATCTGCGAACTTAATGATCACAGTGGATAGGTCGGATGGTACACAATCATATGTGTACAGTGAGTACAGGTAGGGGCTAAGCATGCAGCCCTGTGGTGAGCCAGTGCAAAGCTTCAGGAAGGTGGATGAAACAGACCCGACCTCACTGTTTGTAGCCGGTCCCTCAGAAAGTCTTTAATCCAATCACAGATGAAGGGGAAAAAATTCAAGTCAGTCAGCTTTTCAATAAGGATGCTCGGCAGAATAGTGTTGAAAGCCGAGCTACAGTCACTGAAAAGCATCCTGATATAGCTTCCAGATTTTCCCCGATGAATTGTTACAGAATGTAAAGCAGTAGCTATGGCATTGTCTGTCGACCTATTCCCCTGTAGGCAAACTGATGTTTGTCAAAGTCCGGTGGGAGGCATGTCCTAAGATGTTGGAGAACCAGTCTTTCAAAGCATTTCATCACTACAGACGTTAATGCAATAGGTCTGTAGTCATTTAGGCAATCAATTCGTTTTCTTCGGGACTGGGACAATGGTAGCTGGTTTCAAGCATAATGGTACACAGGCCGTTTGCAAGGAGATGTTAAAAGATCCTTGTCAGGACCCCTAATTGATTGACACAATTCTTTACCACTATCCCCAGCACCCCATCTGGGCCTGCAGCTTTGCTGGGATTCACAGCCTTCAATACAGCTTTCACTTATGTTCATACAGAGTGACTGGCTGAGAATCAGAAGGCCAGTCAGCAGAGGCTGCGGGGTCTGGTCCTTTCACCTCGTAGCGAGCAAAGAAGATATTCAGCTCCTCTGCCAACAAGGCATCAGTATTAACCATGTACCTCGTCTTCCCTTTATGGTTGGTTAGGTACTGCAGTCCCTGCCACACTTACTTTGGGTTATCTGCTAGGTGGTTCTCCACCTTATGTTCATATTGTTTTTTCGCCATCCCAATGCCTCTTCTGAGATTTGCCTTGGCCTCTCTACATGTATCCCTGTCCCCTGCCTTAAAGGCAGAATCCCAGGCTCTCAGGAGTGTTCATACCTCTGCAGTCATCCAGGGTTTGCAATTACCGTAAACTCTAATGCACTTTTCTGTTTTCACACTGTCGGTGCACGCTTTGATATAAGAGTACGGCATCCGTGTATACATTCAGGTCTTGATGTTCGAATATACTCCAGTCAGTGGTTTCAAAGCAGTCCTGCAGTTGACTGACAGCACCCTCTCGCCAGATTTCCATTTTTGTGACTGTCTGAGTTCTTTTTCTGAGAGCGACATACTTCGGGCACAACAGGAGTGAGAGATGGTCGGATGTACCCAGGTGAGCGAGGGGGAATGCTCTGTATGCCTGTTTCAGGTTAGAGTACACACGGTCTAGAGTGTTCTTCCCTCTGGTGGAAAATTGCACATACTGCACAAACTTGGGGAGAACTGTCTTTAGACAGGATTGATTGAAGTCCCCAGCCATGACAAGAGTGCCCTCTGGGTGTAAACTACTCTGCTGTTGGCACACCAATCACTATGTATATAGACACAAAGTCCTCCTCCCTTGCTCTTACCGGAATCGTTGTTTCTGTTGGAGCGATGAATGACTCGGCTTGTCAACTCCACTTCTGCATCAGGTACAGCTGACTGTAGCCAGGTCTCCGTGACAATCATCATGCAACTTTCATGGAGAAGCCTGCTTACTGCTATCTGCAGCTGTAACTCATTGATTTTGTGGATGAGGGATCTTACGTTGCTCAGAAAAATACTTGGCAGTGCTGGTCTGTGGGGCTACTTCCTAAGCCAAACCAACAGCCCGGCTCTGCAGCTGCGCTTTTGTTTCTGCTCCTTTTGCTTACGTTGGCACCTCCCCGACCTGATGACAATCCATGGAGATCCTGGAGGCTTCGTTATGCAGTTCAGTATGTTATGGGACTGCTGAAAATCGCTGGTAATCCCGGTTTGCCTTGAGAGCCTGATGTTTAGCAGCTCTACGTGTGTGTGGGCAAATTTAGCGCCTTGTGCTATACTGTGCACACACATCCAATATACACATTATTCCAATCACCACACCAGAAAAAAAAGGGCATACTATAAATATTATAGAAGAATTACAGTGAATATAGAAAGTACACCCCTGTTAAAATGCCAGGTTTTTGAGATGTAAGACCAGGATAAATCACTTCAGAATTCTTTCCACCTTTAACATAACATATAAGTTGTATAAACCAATTGAAAAACAAACTGATTTTTTTAACAAGGACGTGTAGACTTTCTATATCCACTGTAAGTACTCTATTTTACTTTCATCTAATTTGTAAATTCTGCTTCATATCAACAATTTTATTTATTTTTCACATTTTTGAACTACCCATCTCTCTCAAAGAGGGATTTGTTCCCTCTTTGTACCATTTGTTTTGAGGACATATCTTCTTGAATATACTATGTTTTTTAAGAAAATGAGGTGGAAACAAACTCCTAAAAAGGAAGTAAATGAAAGCTGTTTTTTTAAAAAAATCATTCCAATAATTCTTACAGGTTCTATGAGAACTTTAATCTTGTCTGAAAGCTTCAATCCATGACCATTGAATGCTTGTGAACCTCTAGATCTATAACTTGGTAAGTTTTGTGACCTGCAACATGACCTGAGTTTCATTGTACAAAAGATTCAAGAAAACATGCACTGTATCATGTTTTAATTGGACACAGAGGCAATAGTCTGTCTCTTTGCTGAACAAAGCATGTCAAGTTTTAATAATTGGTGAAAACTATATAAACTGGAAAGAATATACTTGTAAAATGACTGGCCCATCTTATCAGAAGGGCTTTAAATTAAAATTTGGGGGGGGGGGAATCTTCAAGATCTTTAGAACCTAATTCCAAGCAAAAACCACTAGATTACCAATCATTTAAGGAGGGAGGGAGGAGGAGGAAGATGAAGTAGAGTGTGATGGAAAGGATGAAAAACCCAGATACAAAGTAGGAGATATAAGATACATACCCAAGACCCATAAAGGATTAAAATGCCTATACATGAATGCTCAAAGTTTAGGGAGCAAACATTGTGAACTTGAAGTACTAGTACATGATGGTAAATATGATATAGTTGCTGTTACTGAAACATGGTGGGATGAAACTCATGACTGGAATGTACTAATGGAAGGATACAAACTATTCAAAAGAAACAGACCTAACAAAAGAGGAGATGGAATTGCATTATATATAAAAGATCACTACACCTCTAAACAAATCAACAAAACCAAGGATGAAAACCTCCTAAGCTCAATATAAAAGGAAAAAAGAATGACATTGCTATAGGTGAATAGTATAGGCCACCCAATCAAGCAGAAGAAATAGATGAACTTTTTGCTAAACAATTAACAAATATATGTAGGACCCTTATATAAACTGGAAGACAAACTCTGTAGCAAATGGGATATCAAACAGATTCCTCACCAAGCTAGCTGACAACTTTGTCATCCAAAAAGTAGAGAGAGAACTAGAGGAAAAGCTATACTGGACCTAATTCTTACTAATAGAGAAATGATAGAGGGAGTTTAAGTTGCCGGAACTTTGGGCGAGAGTGACCTATGTCATACTGGAATTCAATATAATGCAAACACAAACAACCGAACATAATCCAGCCAGTGTCTTAAATGTCAAAAGAGCTGATTTTAACGAACTCAGAGAGAGTCTAAGAAAAATTCCAAATGTTTCCTGTACTTGTCAATACCACATATCAGTTTGGAATATTTTGGTCTATTTCCCTCTACAGAAGTGCTATAGCTTCTTTATATTCAAGTACTGTCCTGAATGAACTGCTCACTTCAACATTTCAATTGATTAAGGGCTTCAACTCAGCTATTCTAAAATGTAAAATTCTGCTTGCCATTGTGATTTACTACTGTTCTGTGGCATGACCAGCATTCATTTAAGCTTCCGTTCACTGACAAATAACCTTACCTTCTCCTACAAAGTTTGTTATTATAATTCAGAACCCACTATTCCTCTATTATTGTAAACTATCCAGGTCCTATGATTGAAAGGTAGCTCCATGATACTCCCATAGCTTCACAATATGAAATTCTTTTGTTGGAATGCAGTGTTTTACTTTCTCCAAGCACATTTCTTGTTAATGCTAAGGACTTCCACTTTTATATGTGTTCTTTGAACATGATTCCAATAGACTGCTGGATCATCTAGAGGATCTTTAGCAAATATGACATGCAGCCATGGAGTTTCTGGAAAGCAGTGGTTTCCTACTTGGCATTACACTAAAGATGTTGTTTACACTATTACACTACACTATTACACTATTCTTGTTCAGTATTTTCCTTTTGATGGACTCATGAATATTGAAATCAGACAATGTATTTTCTGCATTTCCTTTGCCATTTTTTTGTCCTTCCAGATTATTTTATACCTTACTCTTGGGATAAATTTTGTTGAAAGACGTTCCTGGGAAGAGAAACAAAGGTATTGAAGGAACCTATAGTTATCAGCAATGCTTCTACAGTCTTCCTAGTAGACTAGGAAGACAATCCCTTTTTCTGAGGTCTACAAAGATTTATTTTGATTGAAGCAGGATTCATTTCCATAAGCATTTTGAACAGGAGACTCAAATTGTTACAACCAAGTTATTGTTTTTAATAGGGATTATTTCTCAAAGTCGCACTTGATTGTCATCTCATTTACTGGGATATCTGACTCAATTTACCCTTTTAAGAGACCTGAATAATCTGTCCTATAACTTTTACATACCTCTACAATAAATACATTGTTAGCAGTATATTTAAAAAGACATGCCACAGTACATTGTTTTGGACATTGTTTAACCAGAATCTCTTCAATTAATCAGTCTTAGATGAAATTCTGAGCACATTGTACTACAGGATTACGTATAGTTGTAAAGAGTTCACAAACTTTCACTTCACTTTCTCAAACAAAAAAATTCCATCTAATAACTAATATGATGATGACATCATTGGTCTGTTGCTCTACCTAATGCAATCTTCTGCTACTGAGATGGACTATTACCTCTTTCATTCCTACTTGACAGACTATTACATTTTATGTTCATCATGCTTAAAACCAGAAGGTTATATGAATGAAAGATACCAAGCGGAGAAAAAATTTGGACAAAACAATCCTGTTAAAAGTATTTATATCACTTCACTTTCCACTGGAGCTGAGAAGTCAATGGAAGAAGAGTTTAACCATTTACAGACACTAGAAATAATGATATTGACAGCTCTTGAAAATATAGATTCTTTTCCACCGGTGGTTTTTCTGCTTCACAGTAGAAAATAATATGCTGTACTGATTTTCTTGAGACAGAAAATCTTTACATGATTTTTATCAGACAATTGTATAAGTGATTTGAGGTAAATGAACATTTGTTACATTATCACATCATTTCTACACCCTTCATTTCAGCTGTGACATAGGCATCATAATTTAAAAATAAATCCACAAATAGAAGATATGAACATATTCTTTCTCCAATATGGCTCACATTTATCTGAGTTTCATACGTCCTTCCAAAATTGTCTGTTAAAGAAAGCTTTTTAAAAGAAATAGTGATGGTTTACTAGATACTGAAATGATTAATAAAATTATACCATAAGTAAAAAAAACTATCTAGACATTCTCTCCAAACCTGCTTCTTGGAGATTGCACTGAGTTGATCAGCTGAGATGAGCACAGTTTAGACTAAGAATTTTTAAAAAAATTATCTAAGAGCATGTGCAGAGAAAGTTTAGCTGTTAAAAATATCTTCAAATATTTGAAATTTAAAAAGATACCTGAGGCAATTAGCACCTTTATTTTGAAAAATAAATAATTACTATTTAAATTCTACCATTGTTTCCACTCTGTACATAATTCCTTGGGTGAAGATGAAGATGGAAAGCCTCAGGATAAAATAAATAAACGGAGTGTTAGTCCTGTGTCTAAAAGCAGTTTCTCTTTTGTTTTACCACATGTTTTGAACTCCAAGACCCATAGGTAATCCCTCCATAGACTCCAACCACACATTTACTTTCTCACAGGAAATTACTAGCTTTTTTTTTCTCAGTAACTTTTCTGGATATGTTCCTCTGCATTCTCCTTCACATTCATATTCTGTAGAATTGGGGGTAGATGAAAGAAAGAACCTTATGACATGACAAACATTCATTTAACAGAAAAAAAATTAGATTCTCTCCAGGAAATCAGTTTTCAATCAACTTAAAAAATAATTTCACTAAAACCACTTTACTGGCAATTTCTGTTTCCATTCAGAAGTTAGAAAACCAATGAATTTGGGGAATTAACATAAAAATCTGAAGGAATTTCTCATTGTCTATCAATCTTTTTTCATGCCTCAAACTATCATATGCAGTGAAGGTTATCCACAATCATACAATAAAGAATGTTAGATGAAGTAAAAGTAAATAAGGAAATCTCTAACAATCAACCTTCAATGCCCTGTAAATAGTGCTTGGTCCTAAGACTATCTAGTTTTTAGTTCAGGGTGATCTCCTCTCTCACTAATGTTTGGATTCTGGGCTTGGTGTGTAGAGGATCTGTGCCACAACAGAATGTTCTTATTTTACACAATTATTTTCTGGGCTGAAGAAACATTTACCGTTGACTTTCCTATACAAACGTTATGTGCACCTGTGATAAAATTCCTAATTTTACAGTTTTCTGAGATCCTAATGTATATCTGAGACCATCAATTTATGCAAGCAAAGAATTCACATATAACCTGCTTTTTCTTGAAATTGTGCACTTTAGGATGTCAGGAAGAAATATGCAAGCTGCCTTTCATAATGATAGATTAATCAAAATCAAAATGTGCTTATTAATTTAACAATACATTTCAACTGAGTTAATCTGAAAAGTTCCTGGCCAGTTTTCAAGAACTCTACAAAAACAAACATAAAACAAAAGGAATAAGAAAGCACAAAATAAACCTAACAATAATAGTCATGCAGTGTGATTCAAAGAGCGAGTTACTGTCATGTGGGCATTCTAGTTCAGTTCATTCATTGCATTTCAATAGTTAGATGGCCTAAACTTTGGCATCTGAATATAGATCTTTGTAATTTATATTTTGTATTTTACTAATCTAGGTGAAATGTACATGTGTGTATGTGTGTGTATACACACACACATATACACATATATTTATGATATGCTATAGGGCACAGGTCTGCAACCCGCGGCTCCGGAGCCACATGCGGCTCTTTCAGCCATCTCTTGCGGCTCCCAGTCCTCTGCCATGTGCAGTCCCCCCAAAAAAAAGTGGGACTAAAAAGTTCAACCAATCAATTCAAATATGCAGGATAGGTGCATATCTCGCCTTGGCTCCACTCTTCAGTCAAACCCTGTTCTGCGCATGTGCGCATGTACGCGCATGTGCACACATTTTTTGCGGCTCCCAGTTTTTCCTTTTGTGAGGGAACCGGTTCCGAGTGACTCTTTCACTGTTTCAGGTTGCTGACCCCTGCTATAGGGTTATAACTGAAGCATCAGTCAAGTTGAGCAAAAGGTCCTCTGGTCATGTTGTTTAAGCACGACCCTGTTTTATAAAGACTTCTCACACCAGATAAGTACAACCTCATCAAATGTAATTATTAAACCAACATTTCAGATTGTTCAGTCATTTATTAACAAATTATACATCTGTCTTGCTGTGGTTTCATCTCTGCACAGATGATCTGATAGCATGGACTTCTAATCCATGTTCAAATAACTGTACAAGACTTCCACATTGCCAGCTCAGCTGAGGGTAATATATAATGGCCTGACATTTGTATATTAGCGATACCTTACAACAGCTTTTCATGTAGAAATAAAATGGGTCTTATGGTAACCCACACTACAGAAACCAAGATCAGTTAGAATGCTCCATCTAGGTAAAAGATGAATCACCACAAAAACTATCCGTTCAACCTTTGTAGGGCAATTTACAGGATATAGTGGTCAACAATAGCAACATTGCAGAAAGGCCTAAAAAGGCTGAAGGTTATTCAGAAGTCTGAGCAATGTTGCTTCCACCCCATGCCCACACCTGACTAGAAGAGATTCACGTAACGCATTTCCTCTAGGATCTCTGTGGTCGATTTGCAACCGCCCTGTATGGAGGTTCAGACTGAATGAATCATGCACAGCCAGACTGAGAACATATATAACAGATTATAAAGAAACAAAGAAATTATACTATTGTAATATGTCCAAAGTGTATATGCAAGTGGACTACTTGATCTGACTGATACTGATTTGGGCAGGCCTTAGGCTCTTGAGAATAAAGAACAATGGTCTGTTTCCTTTGTGCAACTTCTTTTCTTTTGTGAAAATTTAAAGTGATTGAAGTTTATATTTTTTGTAAGTCTAACTTTCAGAATAAACACAAATAGTTACCGTATTTTTCGGACCATAGGACGCACTTTTTTCCCCCCAAAGTGGGGGGGGGGGAAACAAGGGTGCGTCTTATGGTCTGAAGGTGATCCGTATGGCCAGCCCCAACCTCCGCAAGTGAAAGCAAGGGAGATTGCAATTGGCTCCTGCAATCTCCCTGCGGCCCGGCTTTCTCTTGCAGAAGGCAGGCTGAAATGGAGCAAGGAATGCGAATCGGCCGATCTCGCGCTCCTGCAATCTCCTCTGCTCGGTTTCAGCTTCTCTTGCTACAAGAGAAAGCAGGCTGAAACAAAGCAAGGGAGATTCCCTCGCTCCGTTTCAGCCTGCTTTCTCTTGTAGCAAGAAAAGCTGAAACCGAGCGGAGGAGAATGCAGGAGCGCAAGATCGGCCGATTCGCATTCCTTGCTTCGTTTCACCCTGCCTTCTGCAAGAGAAAGTCGGGCCGCAGGGCTGCCTCCGTAGGTACTGCTCTAACACGGAGAGGGAAGGACAAAGAGGGAGGGAAGGAAGAAAGAAGGAAGGAAGGAAAGAAGGAAGGGACAATGGGAGGGAGGGAGGGAGAGAGGGGGGGAGAAAGAGAAAAATAGAGAGAGAGAAAGAGGGAGAGAAGGAGAAAGAAAGAGGGAGGGAAACAGAGGAAGAAGGAGAAATAGAGGGAAAGAGGAAAATAGAGAGGGAGAGAAAGAGGGAGAGAGAGAAGCAGAAAGAAAGGGAGGGAAATAGAGGGAGAGAGAGAAAGAGGGAGAGAAAGAAAGGGAGAGAGAGACAAGGAGAAAGAAAGAGGGAGGGAAATACAGGAAGAGGGAGAAATAGAGGGAAAGAGAAAAAGAGAGGGAGAGAAAGAGGGAGAGAGAGAAGGAGAAAGGGAGGGAAATAGAGGGAGAGAGAGAAAGAGTGAGAGAAAGAAAGGGAGAGAGAGACAAGGAGAAAGAAAGAGGGAGGGAAATAGAGGAAGAGGGAGAAATAGAGGGAAAGAGAAAAATAGAGAGGGAGAAGGAAAAAGAAAGGGAGGGAAACAGGGAGAGAGAGAAAGAGGGAGAAATAGAGGGAAAGAGAAAAATAGGGAAAGAAGGAAAGGGAAAGAAAGAAGGAGAGGAGAAAGAAAGAGGGAGGGGGAGAGAGGGAGAGAAAGAGAAGGAGAGAGAGAAATTAAATTAGTAACATGATTGTTAAGTGAATCTGGTTTCCCCACTAACTTTGCTTGTCAGAAGGTTGCAAAAGGCAATCACATGACCCTGGAACAATGTGACCATCATAAATATGAATCGATTGCCAAGCATCAGAATGTAAATCACATGACCCTGGGGATGCTGCAACGGTCATAAGTGTGAAAAATGGTCATAAGTCACTTTTTTCAGTGTCGTAACTTTGAACGGTCACTAAGTGAATCATTGTAAGTCGAGGACTACCTGTACTTTATCATTTTTTTCCTTTTTTAGGGGGGGTGTCAAGTTTTTGACACATTGCTGGGTGACATTGCCTTGTCCTAAAAGTGGTACAATGGATGAAAAGGTTGAAAAGCCCTGTTTTAGTATACTGGTACTATTTGGTTCAGAATATTTTTTTTCTTGTTTTCCTGCTCTAAAAACTGGGTGCGTCTTATGGTCAGTTGCGTCTTATGGTCCGAAAAATACGGTAATTTAAAAATATGGGATTCCCTCTGTTGTGAAGCAAGGAAAAATGCTTTAAGTTTATCCCAATTTTAAAAATCACAAATGTATCTAGATTAGACAAATTTAGATAATTAGAACATGTATCTTAAAAACAGTCAAAAAGGAGTCAGCAATGTTATTAAATGGTCTGTCTTCACATTGTTGATGTAGTATTAACATCTTTTGTCACATGTATGAAGTAACATTAACAAAGACAGTAATAAGAATATATTTTCAAAACTAATGAACAGATCTAGTGATGAAAAATACACCTTATTAATTAAACACAGCTGGTTACAGGTTTCTTGACATGTTTTTACATACAATACTGCACAAAGCATATGTAAAGTATACATGATGTATACAAAAGACAACCATTGCAAATGAATGCATTAAGATGCAAAAGACAGCTTGAAATCCAAACGGAACAGGAACTCAGGAACACAAATATTTAAAATTGTAAAATGTAGGAAAGCATCTCAGCTTTTGAAATAAGACAGTGAAGAAATAAAAGTAAAAACAATTCTTCTACACTTAATCAAATTATATCCCAACTTATTTATTTCTATAAATACAAACCATTCTCCAAAAAATGATGAGTGATAACAGACTGGTAGGATTTACAAAATAGTTCTCACTTTAAGGCTGTTGGAACAAATTATAAGCACTGAACCTTTATATCCCCACATACATACGCATGTATAAAATCAAATTTAGTAGCTAGAAAATGAAGACTACCAAGGACCTACCTGTGTGACCATGTTTTGCATGTATGGTGCTGCATGCTGTTGCTGTTGTTGCTGCTGCTGCTTTTGCTGAACAGCACTTTCTATTGCTACTTTTGCTACAGTACTTGGATCTGCTCCAGCTGGCACAGCTACCATAGTTGCACTACAGCCAGCTTTGTTAGGGTCACTTATTGTAACAATTCTAACTCCTACTTTATTGGGGATTCCTGGAACAGTTTCCCTGTCATTATCCTCTGCTGGCCTCTTTACAGTTTTGCATTCTGCTGTGCCATTAGTTGACCGTACTTCAGATGACAGAGTAGCTGGGGATCCACGAAGTCCTGAGTGTGGAACTGCTATGATTTGATGCCCCTGTATAACAGAGGCTGTTGACTGTGGTGAGACAACTACACTTGGGCGTTGGTGAGGCACATCTGAATTCAAACTTGAAACTAGAGGTCCATTAGGTACATCAGGGTTGGTACTAGTAGGATGCTGGGTTAAGAGTTTTGAAGCCTCTTGTGTACTGCTTACAACAGGCATAGTCCCCAAAGCTAAAACAGGTCCATTGGAAAATCTTTCCCCTTGATCACCTTTGGCAGTATCTAGTTGTGTGGCATCCAAATTCTCTTGTTCTAGTGGAGAAATTTCACCATTTCCTACATGGTTGGAAGTTTTGTGATTTGGAATGTTTTTGCTTAAATGGGAACCATCGCCCTTTTCAAAGTCACAGATTCCATTAAGGAGGGGCTTCCTTAAATCACTTTTAAATTCCTGTGTGTCTGGTTGTTCAAAGTTCTGCTTTCCAAGAGCTCCATTTTCATTCATGACTAATGATGATCCATTACTGACTTGTGAGAACTGATTGGCCTCATTCTGAGTTTTCCCTGAGTTAGCTGGAGGTAGACTGGAGTCATGCTTTCTTCCATTTAGAAGACTTCCCACCTGTGTTTCATTTTCTTTTGCATCGCCATTGCTGGTGTTTGCAGCTCCTCTTCTGCAAGAAGGGTTTTCCATTACTTCAATTTTGCGCTCATGAATATGTAAACCAGTTGCTTCCTTTGCTTCTTCTTCCTTTTGGCAAATTATTTTATCTCCTTTGAATGGAGAAGCAGTAGCAGAACATGATTGTCCAGCTAGAGGTGCCTGGTTAGGTGGAAGCGCTTGCACCTGAAGCCCAACTGTTGCTTGTGTCCCACTCATTGTTATTCCAGCTGGAGCAATTATTTGAGTTGCATTTCCCTGACTTGGATTTGCTGTAGCAAAACTAGTATTTGGCACAACTGTTATAGTAACCTGATTGCCAGAAGTTCCTTGAAAAATAGTTGCTGGGCTGTTTGAAATCAACTGGCCTGGCAATATTTGTAAATTGGAAATAGGAACCGTTTGTACTGTTCCTTGGGACTGGATTGCACTCTGGACCAACTGAACATTTTGCTGTCCAACTAGTAATGGTTGAGCAGAAGACTGCCCTTGAACTCCAAAACTTGTTGCTTGGTTATTAGCCATCTGATAAACCACTTGAGGGCTGGGAGCTCTTGCACTGTTTGAAGGAGGAATTTGTGGTGCTGGGAGAATAAGTTTGCCACCAGGAGTAGAAGGGCCTCGTTTAGGAAGCAAGAGCTGTTTTATCAGACTGGATTCATTAGAAGGTGGCTGACCCACTCCAGGACTATTTTGTTGTGGCTGAACTTGCATCTGGACTTGCTGCTGCTGGACTTGCAGCTGTGTCTGGGATGATGCTGGTGAATGCTGCTGCTGTTGTTGACGCTTCACAGAAAGCATCTGACTGACAGTAGGAGGGGGTCCTTGTGACTGAGGGGTGAGAGATGGAGATGATATTACTGTGGGGACTTGGTTGTTTGAAACTGGTCCAGGTGATGATGAGGAAGTTGGAGTTAAGTTTGGCTGTGCACCCAACTGAACAGTTTGGCCAGCTGGGATTGAAGCTGGATTAGTAAGAACAATTTGGTGAATGGCTGATGCATACGTTGGACCTTGCTGAGTTGGTTGGCTTACAATCACTACACTTTGCTGAGGTGGTGGTGGTTGCTGTTGAGATTGCTGCATTGGTTGCTGTGCCACTGCTGCTGGAACTTGCTGAGAAGGCTTTGGGGCAATATTCTGAAACCCTACTCTTGATGTTGGTGAATTCTGGACACCAGCAATTGTAACCACCTGTCCAGTTGCAACTTGGAAATTCTGAACTGTAGTAGCAGAAACTATATTGGATGCTGACGTTGTGACATACTGCTGAGGTGCTATAATAACAGCATCTTGCTGCTGATTACCACCTGTGGATTGCTGAGTTGATGTTTGTACTGGCTGTGATGATGTGGTGATGAGCTGCTGAGCCTGGGAAACTGCTGAAGTGCATGCTGGTATGTTCTGTACTCTGCCAAATATATGACCTTGAGGTACAGCTTGTTGAATTACTGTAACAGGAGTGCCTGAGGATATTTGTCCTGGTACCACTGCATGTAGAGGTGACTGCTGAATTACAGGTTGATGAAGTAAAGTCTGGGAGCTGACAACTGTAACAGAGGGTTGCGGCCCTGCAGTACTAGGATTTTGATTTGAAGATTGTGCTCCACCTCCTACAGCAATAGTAACAGGAACTGCACACTGCGGAACTGTGTTCTGTATTACCGTGGCCTTCACTACATCACAAGAAATTGGAGCTTTATTCTGTATAACAGCCACAGAAGCATTCTGTTGATGGTGACTATGAACTAAAGGGTTTTGTGGTATTCTGGAAACAGTCTGTACCACTGTAGATGCACCTTGAATTGGAAAAGACATCTGTGTTGCAGCTATAGTTGAAGATTGATTATTAATAGGATTTCTCTGAAAATGGTTTCCTATACTTGATGATCCATGTGGGAGTCCTGTTGATAAAGGGAAACAAATCTGAAGCAGTAATGCTGAAATCAGTAAGAATTAACATTTCTAAATTAAGCTTTGAATACTTCCTTTATTGAATATTTGCCCCATCACCATGAATTCTATGTATCTCACAGTAGTAATGGGGCAAATATTTTCTATTGTATTCCGAAACTGTGACAACAGTTTTTTTCCTTTCCTTCCTAATTAATTGAAAAATTATTATTAAATGGCAACCTAATTTAAGCAGTTAAACTGGACACCATTAGATCATTGTAACTTTAGGTTCTAACTTTCTCAGTACAGTATAATTTTGAAACTAATGTCCAACTATTTAGAAATTGAAATAAAATTGTTCAAATGTAATTAAACATTTATCTTAACTATTTAGTCCATACGAAATTATTATATAATTTAATTAAGAAAATATGCTGGGATTTTTTTCTTTGGCCAGCAGAGCAAAAATTAAGTAGAAAATGTACCCCTATCTCCTAGAAAGACCTCACTGCAAGAAAAATAATATAATTGTAAGATGAAGATCACCACCTCTTATCCATTGGCTAGAGAAGTACAACTTTCCACCAATTGATACCATCCTCTGCATTCTTTTCCCCTTTTTATTCCCTTTTGCTTTTTTGTCATGTTTAATGGACTTTAAGCAGACTTTATTTATTGTAATATATTCCTAACATACTTTCAAAAATATTTGATGATGTGATGATGATGATGTTATCCATTCAGTCACGTCTGATTCTTGGCGAGTCTACAGGCCAGGGGTCTCCACATCTTCCGATCTTGTACTATTTACTTCTTTGACTTTTTCTATGCTCTGGCTGGTGTCAGCTTTGAAGACGTCCAGCCACTGTATTCTTTGACGGCCTGGCTTCCTTTTCCCACTAACTCTTCCAAACATAACTGTTTTCTCCAGTGACCAAAAATATTTATGCTCTTATAAATAACTAAAAACTGATCAATAGACAATACATGAAATTCAAAATATAATAATACCTGCTGGTGAAGCAGATAGAGCTACTTCAGGAACAGAATCAACCCGAAGAATAGGAGTTGAAGAAGATTGTTGCTGATAATACATCTGAACAGGGAGTGGTATTGCCCTCCTTTTTACTCCTACTACATGAATATGAGCCTGCCCATTGTTATTTGCATCCTCAACTTTCTTCACTGAATGATTTGGAAATACAGTTCTATCAAAAAGAAGGAAATAATATTTAGAATGAGAATGTAGGGATTTTTTTAGACAATATGCTTTAAAAGTGGAGTCTGGAGTGATTTCTGTCCTGAGCAATAATTAAGGAGAAATGTAGTACATATGGTTTGGAGCTGAACTAAATAGCAATGATTGCCATATAAGGGAGAGAAAAAATGTAAGGAGGAAGGAAAAGTACTTTGAACTGCTATCATCTATCCTAGATTTTCTGTCAGCAGGTAGGATTATTACAGAGCACTAGGTTCAAAGGAAATAATATTAGATTTTTGGCTGAAAGTTAAAAGGGTTAATTTTCAAAAGAAAGAAAAATAAAATGAGCAAACTATACTGAATTTGTATAACCTCTATTTCTCTTTTCAAACAACCAATGCTTTTAACAGTGATTATAGGTAGTCCTTAATTTAATTTAATTTAATATTTGCATTTGTATACCGCCCTTTCCCTGAGGACTCAGGGCGGTTTACAGGGAATTAAAAATCAAAACATACAAAAGTTAAAACCAATTAAAAAGCATTAAATTCACCCTGTACATTAAAACCCCAGTTAAAATTTTCTCCTCAGCCTGGGCCCGAGAGCTCAAAGAGCCAGGTCTTCAGGCCCCGGCGGAATGATCGGAGGTCGGGAGCAGTCCTCAACTCTACCGGCAGCTGGTTCCAGAGGGCAGGCGCTCCCACTGAGAAGGCCCTATCCCTGGGTGTCACCCGCCGGCAATCTCTCACCGGCGGAACCCTGAGCAGACCCTCCCTGTGAGAGCGCACTGGGCGAAGGGCGTTTGATGCCGGCAGCAGGTGTTCCCTCAAATAACCCGGACCCAGGCCATGTAGGGCTTTATAGGTGATAACCAGCACCTTGAATTTCACCCGGAGGGCAACCGGAAGCCAATGCAGCTCGCGGAGTAGAGGTGTTACATGGGAGTATCGGGAAACCCCCATTACAACTCGCGCGGCCGCATTCTGCACCAGTTGAAGCCTCCGAGTGGTCTTCAAGGGCAGCCCCATGTAGAGAGCGTTACAGTAGTCCAAACGGGAGGTCACAAGCGCATGAGTGACTGTGCGTAGGGCGTCTCGGTCCAGATAGGGACGCAACTGGCGCACCAGGCGAACCTGTGCAAAAGCCCCCCTGGTCACGGCTCCTATGTGATCTTCAAAATTGAGCCGTGAATCCAGGAGGACGCCCAAGTTGCGAGCCCTATCAACGGGGGGTAACACCTCACCCCCCATCGTTAAAGGTGGAATAACTTGGTTAACCCGAGACGCCGATACGCACAGCCACTCAGTCTTGGCGGGATTGAGACGAAGCCTGTTTCTCCCCATCCAGACCTGAACCGCCTCCAGGCACCGGGACATCACGGAGAGGGCATCACTGGGTTGGTTCGGGGTGGAAAGAAAAAGTTGGGTATCATCAGCGTACTGGTGATACCCCACCCCAAAACCACGAATGATCTCGCCCAGCGGCTTCATGTAGATGTTGAACAGGAGGGGCGAGAGAACCGACCCCTGAGGGACTCCACAAATGAGAGACCTCGGGGCGGATCTCTGCCCTCCTGTCAACACCGACTGCGAGCGGCCCTGGAGGTAGGAGGAGAACCACCGTAGGACGGTGCCTCCCACTCCCAACCCCCTGAGACGCCGCAGCAGGATACCATGGTCGATGGTATCGAAGGCCGCTGAGAGATCTAATAGGACCAGGACAGAGGAGCAACCCCTGTCCCTAGCCCTCCAGAGATCATTCACCAGCGCGACCAATGCCGTCTCCGTGCTGTGTCCGGGCCTGAAGCCCGATTGGTACGGGTCCAGATAATCAGTTTCCTCCAGGAACAGAGGGAGCTGATGCGCCACCACACTCTCAACAACCTTCGCCAGGAAGCGAAGGTTGGAGACTGGACGATAGTTGTTTAAAACAGCCGGGTCCAAAGCAGGCTTCTTGAGGAGGGGTCTCACCACCGCCTCCTTCAAGGCGGCAGGGAAGACACCCTCCTTCAAAGAAGCAGTTATTACTGCATGGAACCAGCCTTGACTTATGATTACAATTGAGCCCAATATTTCTGTTGTTAAGTAAGATAGTTGTTTTTTATAACATTTCTTGTCATAGTTATTAAGCGAATCACTGTAGGTCTTTAGTAACACTATTGTTAAGTGAATCTGACATTCCCATTGACTTTGCTTGTCAGAAGGTCACACAAGGTGATCACATGACCGTGGGACAATGAAACCATCATAAATACATGTCATCGCCAATTGTCTAGATTTTTATCCCATGACCACGGGGGATGCTGCAATGGTTGTAAGTGTGAAAAATGGTTGTAAGTCATTTTTTCATTGCCATTGTAACTTCAAATGATCACTAAATGAATAGTTCTAAGGACTACCTGAGGACTACCTGTATTTAAAGTCGACAACAATGGAAATATATTTTTTCTCAAATTTAGCAATCTATATCAACTATAGATAAAAAAAATCCAAAGTAGTGTTTTATTCTAGGAATGAGTTCCTCTTACCGAAGACATTTATAAAATCCAGTCGAAGTTAAAATTCCACCTCGAGCTAATTTACTGCATGTAGAGAGATATTCAGAGTACATTTCAGCTCGGGAGACTGAGCAATCTGAATTAACCTCAAAATGGGCATTTAACCTGGGGAGAGAAAATAGAGGGGGAAAAATCTGGATGAGTAAAACTTAATGAAGATTTCTTTCTCCTGATTCTAGAATAATTTTTCTCAACCTGATGCCAAGAGTAGCTTGGAAACACCATGGCCAATGCTTTCCAGCTCTTAAAGTTTTTTCTTCCTACTTTACCAACAGTAGAATTGTGTATATTACAAAAGATTCATAATACATGAGATATGGGTTGGACATTTTATTCATATTGCCTTGTATTCTGAAGTTACTTTAAATATGTTTTCTCTTAAATAGCTAATATACATCAAACATTAAAAATGTAAGGCATCCATGAAATATATGACCAAGAATAGGTTATGTACAGCAGTTCAGTTTATATTCAAATTATAACACATAATTGTATTTATAATCATGAATATAGGTCACAGTCATAACATATATTCATCTTCTTGATAAAGGATTAAAAATATATTCTCTAAGACATGGTTAAAAAGTCTTTTCCTGTTCTGACTTCCTATTGTTCTCTCTACTTTGACTGGAGTCCAATCTCGATATGTTGTGATGTCAAACGAAGGAAGAGAACTGAAATGTTCAAGCACTTTTATTTGGGGTTATTTTAAGGGGTGGCATGAGTATTTTAACGTGGGAACTTTTAAGCTCATCCACCTGTGCAGTTAGATCCAATGATTAAGATACTGGACTAGGAGTAGGAAAAACTGAGCTGAAATTTTGTTTTAGTCATGAAAGCCAGCTTGGTGAAATTGAGCCAGTTATCCCTTTCTAGATAACTAGGTAAAATGAACTGCCACTTGCCAAAACTCAAGTCTGACTTGGAGGCAAAAAAAGTATAAAAATTATTAAACCATATTGCTAAGGAAACTTATAGTTGACTCTGCTGCAAGAATTAAGCAAAACTTTTGTTAAAAAATGTGCTACATTTTATAAACTTGATAATACCAAAACCTTTGGAGAAAATTATTACCGTGTTTCCCCCAAAATAAAACCAGGTCTTTTTTCTTTCTTTCTTTTTTTGTCTCTAAAAGAGGCACCAGGTCTTATTTTGGGGGGATGTCTTACTCATCTCTAGCACTGACAGCCCTGCCCAGCAGGTCCACTTCTTCTGGGGCAGAAGGAGGAGCTGCATTCTGCAGCTTCATTCTGGCCTGCATTTCTCAGTCACAGGCCTTTCTGGAAGGCCTATGCAGTGAGTACCGAGCTATGGATTGAATCCATAGCTCGGTTCTTGGCTGCACAAGCCTTCCAGAAAGGCCTGTGACTGAGAAATGCAGGCCTGGCTGCAGAAGATGCCACAGAAGAAGTGAGCCGGCGGAGAGGCCTGGCTGCAAGGTAAGTGGGTGCTGGGCGTATGGGGCAGATCCTAACCCCTACCCTAGCTTGATTTTTAAGTGTGTAACTCACCCCAAAACTAGGGCTTATTTTGGGGTGGGGCTTATATTAGGCCCACCCCCAAAAATCAAGCTAGGGCTTACTTGCAGGGAAACACGGTAAGTACTTAAGTATGGAGGATTTAATATATAAATATCAAGTAGTGGGGTTTTTCCCCCTCAAAACCTAGGAAGAACTTTGTGAGAACAGACCAAAAGTCCTATCTAGTATAGCATTCTATTCCTACAGCAGTCAATGAGATAACTCCCCCAAAATCTCAAATAAAACAAATGCAATAGAACTTATTTCATTTCAAAATATTAAAAGCATACATGGAATTTAAATATGCTGAACTTCTCTTCATTATATTCATGTGTATACTGTACAATGAAATAACTTAAGAAATTCTGACAGGGAAATTATTCCTTGAATAAAGCATTCAAATTCATTGACAAAATTTCTTCAAAACAGAATGCATTATTGTTGGTTTATATTTACAATAATTATTATGAAGTTTTGAAATGAATACAAAAGCTAGCTATTTCATGGGACATATCAACAGAATTAAATACTCACCACTGGCATGCAAATTTTTCACTGTCAATTTCTACTATTCCTGGTGGTGGAGCAACATGTTGTGGTGCTCTTGGTGCTATGAAAAGAAATAATTATCAATTTTATATAAAAATTACATAATCTTTGGATTGCTTGCAATTACTCTTTCTTTAAAAGACTTAGAAACACTATAGAAAATGTTCAGTTTCCATTTTAAATTAAGAAAGTTATCCATGCAGAGAGATCAATATACAGATTGCAACTGCTCCAAATTTGGGGATGGAATGCATGAATGAAGATCTTTTGGTCATCTAGTAATTTTGCTGCATTTTGCTGCCTAAAACTGCCCAAAGCCTAAGCTAAATTTGGAGGTTCTAGTAGGGGGAAGCTATCATATACCCTTCTTTTGGGGTCTATCTACCCTCTTTCACTTAGTCCACAGCTTCAGGAGGGATGCAAATGGAGTGCTAAGACAGGAAGGTGATACTCATCTAGCTAGCCAGGTCAGTTAACTCAATTTTGGTGATCAATGGGTTGATGGATGTCACAGCCAGACTGCTCTCAGTTCTGAGTTATATTATTTTATTTTTATTTACAGCACTAATTTATAAACATCTAGCTATCAAATATTGCAGCTTTAACTGTAGCTTCTGAATGCTCCATGTAGAATGTGTTGCAATAGTCCAAGTGTGGCATGACTAGGGCTTGAATGACTAAATGCAGGGACTCCTGATCCAGGACAGGCAGCAAGTGGTGCACAAACTGAAGTTGTGCAAAGGTACCCCTAGCTGTGACTGTGACCTGCTCTTTGAGCAGAAGCTGTGAGTCCAGGAGAACCCTCAAGTTGCAGATTGGATCCCTCTGGGTCAGTGCCACTCCATCCAGAACCAAAAATGTCAAAGGCCTGGATCTTGGGGCTCTGTGCACTCAAAGCCATTTGGTCTTGACAAGGTTCAGTTGAAGCCTGTTGTCCTCCATCGAGTTTAGTTTTGTATTAGGATTTTTCTAATAAATCAGATGGTTTACAACCCAGGATTTTGAAGGAGAAGGCAGATGTAATCTTGGAGTGATTGAATGTAATCTTTCATAGCTCCTATACCACAGAGGAAACTATCTGAAGACTGAAAAAAAAGTTGATGTGGTTCCAATCTACCAAATGGGGGAAAAATGGATCCAAGAAATTACAGGCCTATCTACCTCTTTTTTTTAATATCTACCAAATGACCATAGCTCTTTAGACAGATGATAAAGCTGTTTTTTTTTAAAAAATCCACCAACATTAAACTATATTAAGAAATGTTGCAGAAAGAATATAAATAAAAATATATACAAAAAGTACTTAAACAGAACATAGTACTATTTATGAAAATGAAAGAAATCACCTAAGCATATCCTTACTTTTACTGCATAGAAGTAAGTATACATCTCATATTTTGCTATCATGACAATTTAGAGATTCATATGTCTCTATAACAAAAGACTGCCAAACATATCTAATCTTATTTCAATATATAATCTACAGGGTTTTTAAAAAAAAAATTAATCTCACTTTTATTATTTTTATAAATAATTCAATGTGATGAATATACTTAATTCTTCTTCCCCCTCTTATTTTCCCCTCAACAAACCTGTGAGGTGAACTGGGGAGGGACAGTGACTGGCCCAAAGCTACTTAGCCAGATTTCATGCCTAGGAAGGACTAGAACCTATGATCTCCTGCTTTCTAGACTGGTGCCTTAATCACTAAACTGAACTTCAATAGGGTAATACTAACCTGGAGTAGCAGGGGCATGTCCCTGTGATGAAACTTGTTCCACTGCTTGTGGCCTAATTTCAGAGAGTACTTGGTGATTGGTACTTTGATGTTCAACAAGTTTTACTGCACTGAGTGCATCACCTCCAAACATCTGGATGTCCATTGAAACCAGGCATACTAATGTATCTATAAATTAGCATAAATTAATATATTTTGTTCCACAAAAAGAATTACTTTCAGAAAGTTACTGTATTCAATTAAACTGATTTCAGCTAAAGTAGACCTTTATAGCTTTTCTAGACATTTCTATTTGTTTTGGCATTATAAGCAGAATTCATGACTGAAATCTCCAATAACCACTTCCACTTACTTTTTATTTAAAAATTGAAAAATATTTTTCTATAAGCAAAAATGGTTTAATTAGTTATGTTAGTCTATTGCTTACCTATGACACATCTATTGGTTCTATGTTTTCCTTTTCACCTCATCATAATACTGTAAAAGTTTACTGAGACAAGAACTATGCAAATTAAATATAGTATCCACATAATTTCATTGGAACAAATAACTTAAGGCTTCTTTTGCAAGGCATTTATATAGTACTTTCAGTTTGCCAACTGCTTTATGATCCTTGACATGATTACCCGTAGCACAGAAAAGAGGAATTAAGACAAAGGACAAGCCATGTATCACTTTACAGAAAAAGCATCTATCAAAGTATTACTGAGGGCCCTGGTAATACAAGTGTTTTGTTAAAAACAACAGTCTGCTAGCTCACCTATACTTTTATCAACGTTAGCTATTTTGCTACAGGCCACTTCACCCATTTCAGTGAGCATATAGAGCACTTCCAGAGCAGATATAACAAGTAAAACATCAGGTAATGTGAGATGACAGATGATTTCTTTGTAAGATTCTTGATCTACATATTCACAAATTAAGACCCCATTGTCTTCAGCTTTACAAAGATTACCCAAGATTTCCATGCCTGAAACAAACAAACAAAAAACAGTGTCGTATAGATGTCACAAAGGAGCGTAATTTGTTCTCTGTTTTCAGAGTACAGGATACAGAATAATAGTTTCAAGTTACAAAAACACAGATGCCAGTTTAGCATTAGAAGAAGAAAAAGTATGACAGTGGAACCAGTTATCTAGAGAGGTGGTAAGTTACTTCACAATAATTATCTACAAAGAATAGTTTAGATTTTTGCACTGAGTAGAATGTTAGACTCTGTCCAAATAGATGGTTCTTCCTCTGACTTTTATAAAAATGATACTTTACACAAGATACTGTAATCACATAAATTCTCACCCCGCATTTTTAAGAATCTGTCTCTTGACATTAAGCACTTAGTAACAGTATGAAACATTAGATGGGTTGTTTTAAAATCAACAGGGTCCAAGAGAAGCTGAAAAGACAGAAAGCAAATATTAATGATGGAATGCTTCATCTTATAAAATTAATATCATTATGGAAATCTTCCAAATTAAAGTAATACTTAAAACATATTGAAAATGTTATATGCTATCTGTGACTTTACTATTTCAATATATATCCTATATTTCTATGCACTTTGCACTTAAGTAGCTAGTTAACACTAAAATAAAAATTAACAAAATATGAAATTAGCATCTTCATAAACAGCAGCAGAAGCATCCTAATCCTAAAGTTTCAATTTCTGTTCAGTAACAGTATCTTAATTTAATTTTCACTTGTCTCATACTTACCCCCACCCCATTTTTAGCGACAACCATGGTAATAAAATATTTTCCAGAGTTAGACAACAACCTTTTTAATATGCATAGTAAAGGACTATGTTGTGGGAGTCCACAGGGCAACGTTAAAATATTAAACACTTATCATCTGAATGTAGCATGGTATGAAGGACTAAAACCACTGTAATACAGTGTCTCTAACACCTAACCCTACCAGTACTTCAGAATGGTACTGTAGGGTTTCAAAAACTACCATCCAAACAAACTAGTAAGGCCCTACCTTTCTCAGTCAGTTTCCACATTTTTTACTCCAAATATTTCACATTATTGGATAATATCATTCTGAGACTTACTTAATTTGCATTAGATAGTCCTTGGCCGATAAAGGCAATTGGGACCAGAATTGCTATCACTAATTGCTATGGTTATAAAACACAATGTTATGTGACTACGCCACTTAGAGATGGCAATTTTGGCAGTGCCAGTTGCTATCAATAAGTGAGGATCACTCAGGTTATTAAGCAAGGCTCTCCTGTGACTGCTATTTATGATTTCTTGCCAGCTTCACCTTGTGACTTCCCAGAGGGAAAGGGAGCAGCTGGGAAATTTGTGTGTGTGGGTGTGAACGCATGAATGGAACCGTGTGTGAACAGGGGCACGTGCACCCGCATGGGGCTAGCAGCCCCATTTGCGCATGCACATGCTAACCACCACTACTGCTAGCACCTGCACACATGCACAAATGGGCTGTAAAACTCCATGCGCTAGTGGCCTGATTTGCGCAGGCGCTAGCCACCGCTAGCCCTGCATGCATGTGCAAACAGGTCCACAGGCGCTAGCACGAGTGGGAGTAAGGGTGCACACACATGCACGCACTGGCCAGCCTGTCCCGTGGCCCAGTGGCCAGTAGGCCACGGTCCACTAGTGGGCTGTGGCCCATAGGTTGGGGACCCTGTGTTAGAAGAAATCTCATTCTTCTAATTCCTCTCCAGGAAGCAAAAATAATACTGTTTAAAAAAAAAAGCTTCAAAGCCATCTGTCCTTTCAGAGATGTTCAACAAAATCCAAAGAAAGTGCACTTGTATGTAATATGAAATGCAAAGCTTCATAGGAAAAAAATATAGGATTCAGATTTAAGCCATGACTTATTAGTATTCTTTTCTTCAGGTTAGGTTTGGATCTAAACAACTTTATTTAATGATCTTTGATGATAAGTAAAATGTCTGAGAAATCACCAATATCAATGTGTTTCCTTTTATATATCACTCCATAAGGTAAGACAGATATTCACTCCTACTTCATACTTTAAGCTATTTAAATTATATGTATCACTTTTTAAATTTCTTACCTCAGCAGCAATATTTCCTAAAGTGTCAAGCCCCAATTGTCTTAAAGAAATAAAATGACTATGAGCAGAGAGCAACAAAAAACGAAGACAAGTACGATTAGCTGCCAATAATTTTACATTTCCCTCCTCAAAGGAGAGATTTCTTAAAATGACTGCAATCTGGAGAACTCGCTGTCCTTCAATATCATTAATGCCCAACTTGCGTGGTGGATGAAATAAAGACTCCCAGATCCAGTCCTCTGATACAGTATCTATAAAAATAAGATAATTATTTCAATGGTTCAGTTCAAGATACACCAACAATATTCTATTATTTATCCACTGCAACTCACCTTGAGATTTGTTTCTGTCAGAAATAAGGTCACGTACTTCATTATCGTCAACAATATCCTTCCAAAACTAAGGCAAAAAAAACATTTATTTTAGTGTGAAACTTAAAACTGTTCCTGAAATAGCTAGTGTGTAATAAGGGAGGAAAATCATGTATTGCACACAGTATTTATTTACTAGGAAGTTTTCTACGAGAAACAAAATATTAGAATTGTAGGGGTAGACCTCACATAATGATGGTCCTTTGCTAAGTGACAAAGTCATAAAATGTGGTATCACATGACCAGAACTTACAAAGGCAAATCCAATTGCAGTCATTAGGTGAATTCTACAGGGCTATTAGGCACAATGTCACATCATCATCATTGTGACCTCCAGCCAGTTCCTATTGATTTTTGTTTGGTGAAAGTTACAACTGGCAATCACATGAATCCAGGATGCTGCAATCATTGTGACTGTGAGCTAGTTGCCAAATGCCTGAACTGTGGTCATATGACATGGCAACACTGTGAGCAATGTAACTTTGAGGACTGGCCTTAAGTGTCCTTGTTAAGCTTCATCATAACTTCAAATGGTCTCTGAATGAATGGTTATTAATTGAGGACTACCTGTATTTCCAAAACTTCTCTCTAATGGATCTTTATTTAATATATAAGCCCCACAGGTTTTCAGCGATAGACTTTGACTCTGTATATAAAGGTAAAGGTTCCCCCGCACATGCGTGCTAGTCGTTTCCGACTCTAGGGGCCGGTGCTCATCTCCGTTTCAAAGCCGAAGAGCCAGCGCTTGTCCAAGGACGTCTCCATGGTCATGTGGCCGGCATGACTAGACGCCAAAGGCACACGGAATGCTGTTACCTTCCCACCGTAGTGGTCCCTATTTTTCTACTTGCATTTTTACGTGCTTTCGAACTGCTAGGTTGGCAGAAGCTGGGACGAGTAACAGGCACTCACTCTGTTACGTGGCACTTGGGATTCGACCCATCAAACTGCCGACCTTCTGATCGACAAGCTCAGCGTCCTAACCCACTGAGCCACCGCGTCCCTGGACTCTGTATATACCTACACACATATATACATATATAAAATTATAATTCTGAAGTACAATTTTAGTCTGATTTACATCTTTTAATTCAAAATTTAAATAAGATTAGTTCAATAGATATCAGTTGTAAGATCTTCATATTTAACCCTTCAAGTAAAATCAGTATTTATCATCAGTGTGTGCGCGTGCGCATGTACAAGGAAATTATGTTTATTTTCCCTGAATGTGAATGAATAAAAAACCCCCAAACAAGTTTAAATACTATATTGTACCACCAATTACAATTAGTCATGTGATAACACAATCTTATTTTCTGTCATAAATTGTACAAATAGTCTTATATTCCTTAATCATAAATCTGATTAAATTTGTAAGGTGCACTATACATGTAACATTAAAGAAATAATAAAACATCAAAAAGAAAATTAGAATTTTCAGCATATAAATATTTTTAGAAATGTTAACAAATGGGATTTTAAAGTAATTTAATGTTTCAACTGCTTTATAGAAAAGAGTTACAGTTTGGAATTCATCCAATCTTAAAAGCATACTGAAACTATAGAACAGCATTATTGTAACTAATGGTACAATTAGTTTCCTAAAGCACAATTAGTTCAACTGATGTTGTAAGCTAAACACGTTATAATTTGGTTTATTTCCATATGGCTAATCAAATATAAAAACATTTAACCTTTCTGATATAATTATCAGTTAGTTCTATTTTATTACATGCTAGAATGCATGGAAGACTCAATATATCAAGTCTTTCGAGGATATGAACAGATTCCATTTTTGCTATCCAGTCCACCTTGATCCACATTTGTATTTTAATTTTGATAGGATGACATGGGTGCACCTAAGGGCACAGGCCTTACTTTTCTTTTCTTTCATGAAGTATTGGAACATGCCCTATTAAGCAGTGCAGAACATCACGCCAAGCTTGGCTGTGTTTTTTTTTACCATGCTGCTAGCATTTTTTTACCATGCTGCTAGCATTCTCTCTTCCAGTATTTTTGTGGGTTTTGCTTGAATTGCTCACAATATCCTGGCAACAGTCTTTGTACATCTCTGCTTTGCTCCTATCAGATTCTGTCATTTCTTTATCCCAGTTATGCTATGGTTTTGATGAACAGTGGTAATATTTTTAAAATAAAAGCCCTGAATGTCAGACAGTTGTGAACTTTGGCCAGAACCAGTTTTTGGAACTATCATATTCAAACATCCAAAACATAAAATTCCACCTCTCCACATATGCATCTTGCTCCCTCCCTCTCCATCTTTTAACTATAAATTATTATTGTTTATTGTAATCAGCCAAACGTTCAGACTGGATTTGGTATTTTTGTCCATCTTATTATTTATTATTTTAATGTTTACTGGCTTTTTTAAAGTTTATAAGCTGCCCAGAGACACCTCTTGGTGAGATGGGCAGTCTAATAAATAAAATAAAATAAATAAAATTAAACAATGGCAGAACTTCTTTGTACTGGAAAAGTTCTTAAAAATTCAGGGGAAAATTCAAAGATGTATCTGTCTTGAAAGTAACCCATGTTGAACTATAAAGCACAGTCAAACATCAGGAGCTGACCATGGAAGTGTTTTATGATATTTTGTATTATATTATAAAATGTTTTATAATAATTGCCATGTCCTCCATTCTGGAATACTGCAAAGTACTGCCCTTGAAAAACATTCAGAAGCTTCAACCAGTTCAGAATGTGACTGTACAGGTAGTAAGTTATGTCAGATATTATATACCTGTAACATCACTACTGTGGGAGGGGCACTGGTTGTTGTGTTTCAAGGTGCAATTCAAAATCTTTAAAGCTCTTCATGGCCTGGGACTTGATTACCTGAGGGACTGTTTCTACCCATCCAATTCAGTTCAGCGTGAGCATGTAGAGGTCCCATCCGCCAAGGACTGTTAGTTGGCATGGACTATAAGATGTACCTTCCCTGCTATGGTCCCTGCCATTTTGGAACATTCTCCCTTCAGAGATTAGGATGACCCCGATCTTATTGACTTTTTTTTTATGGCCTTCAAGACCTGATTATGTGCCCACGCCTGGGACCCCAATTGTGTGAAGGATCCTGATGCCTGGCTATATTGATATCTATGTTGATCATTTTTCTTGGCTGTAATATACAGTCATGGCCGAAATTGTTGGTACCCCAGAAATTTTTCCAGAAAATCAAGTATTTCTCACAGAAAAGTATTGCAGGAACACATGTTTTGCTATACACAGGTTTATTCCCTTTGTGTGTATTGGAACACAACAACAAAAGGGAGGAAAAAAAGCAAATTGGACATAATGTCAAACAAAACTCCAAAAATGGGCTGGACAAAATTATTGGCACCCTTTCAAAATTGTGGATAAACAAGATTGTTTCAACCATGTGATGCTCCTTTAAACTCACCTGCGGCAAGTAACAGGTGTGGGCAATATAAAAATCACACCTGAAAGCAGATAAAAAGGAGAGAAGTTCACTTACCGTATTTTCCGGCGTATAATACGACTGGGCGTATAATACGACTCCCTACTTTTCCTGTTAAATTATAGGGTTTGGGCTATACTCGCCATATAAGACTACCCCTCTTCCAACACACACCAAATATAAATTAAAAAAACATCAGATTTGATTTTAATATGGTAATTTTATCAAATGCTTATGACATGCAGGTGCTTAGTAGGAAAACTGTCACTTATAAACATAAGGCTGTTTGTCATCAAACATGTAAACATAAAACAGTGCAAGTGGATTAAACTTTTCCTAATTCACTCTAAAGCTGAAAGGAAGGATAAGACAATAAACCCATGGGAGCTGCAATGCTGTTTGTTTTCTAAGCTGTCAACCAAACTGGAACTGATGATGATAGGAGGAAGATAACAAACAATAGAGAGAGAGCAAGTGCCAGGCAAGTCCCTGGCGAGTCAGCAACGCCCATCGTAACTCCAAGCTATTTTTACAGGATTTGCTGGCGTGACAGTTTCCCTTTAAAAGCCTTCAAAATCCTCCTGTTCATCATCTGATTTCATTAGTACATCAATGACATCTTGTGATACACTTGTAAGGCAGTCATTGTATGGATCTAATTCCGTATCAGATGGTGTGGTCTCAGTTTCGGCTTCCTCTTCATCTTGCCACAAGTAGTCGTCCTCCATACCATCTAATGAATTTGATATGCCACACTTCTTGAAAGACTTGATTACTGTTTCTGCATCAATATCATTCCAGGCTTTTATGACAAACTTGCACAAAACATCCAACTGTGGAGCACCCATGTTTCCTCCTTTTGTGAATGACTTTTCACCGCTAACCATCCACTCATTCCACTGTTCTCGAATGCAATCTTTAAATGGCTTATTTAGGCACACATCCAGTGGCTGTACCAACGATGTCAATCCTGCAGGAATAACTGCCGCATCTGTGTTTATTCTTGCCAGCCTTTGCTTGGTGCTGGGAGTTAAATGAGCCCTGAACATATCCCACACCAGTAGACTATGTTTTTGAATAAGTCCACCTGGTCACCTGCTCCATACATTATCAAGCCATAACTTTACCCCTTCTTCATCCATCCAGCCTTTTTCATTCACATGTACAAAACAACCAACAGGGAACTTGAGTTTCGGCATTGTTTTTCTTTTAAAAATAATCATTGGTCTGGCGCCATCAGCTGTGCATGCTAGTACCACTGTAAAATTGGACTTCTCATGTCCTATTGTTTTAATTAAATTTTTTTTCACCTTTTGGATGGACAGTTTTATTTCCAACCATATCAAAACTCATTGGGAGTTTCATCCATATTTCCGATGCTACTTAATGCATAGCCATGTTTATTGCGCTGTTGTATTACGTATCGATGGAAACTAATTACTTTGGCATCAAGATCTGCAGGTAATTTTTGTGCAAGTTTTGTCTTTTGCCTCAGTAACAGATTATGCCTTTCCAAGAATCTAGTACACCAGGATACAGTGGCCTTAAATCTGTTGCTGTGATCTGGGTTAGATTTGGCCCACTGAAGTGCAAACAAACATATTTTATTTTGTGTCACTATATAACCGCTTTGGCGATGCTCATTCACCATGTCTGTTACATGTTTTTCAAGTTCTGCCCAATGTGGAGTGCCTCTTCTTAATGCACACTTACCCCTTGGCATACACTTTAATGCTTTTTCATTTGCTTTCCAGTCCCGAACCATCTTTTCTGTTACTCCATATTGTCTTGCAGCAGCACAGTTATTATGTTCCATGGCAAAGTTTACAACTTTAAGTTTGAAACTGGCTTCATATTTCTTTCTTCTTACTGGTGGAGCCATGATGGGGCCTTGACTGTTAGCCAGTTGTATGAACCGGTACAGATACTGGTGCTGTGCTCACCAGACAGACTACCTTCCCTCAGAATCACCATTCCCAGTATACAACAACCAGCCAATCACAACAAGCAATCTATTTCCTGCATACAAAATCTGCTTGGATTGGGTGGGTCAGCTCTCCCTCCCTGCCTGCCCAGCCCTCCCTGTCTCCAAGACGATCTGAGCGGTAGTATGCAATGTGTCACAGGAGTGTTTGGGAGTCAATAAGCTGAAGACTTTGAGGAACCCTGCCTTATAGCAAAGATAAAGAATCCCAGTTTTATAAAGTACCGGTAGCTCTAACGTGCTTCATTGAGAATTCACCCCAGTAGGAGGAGATGCAGATTCTATGCATATTTACACAGAAGCGAAAGAAATAACTCAATATTTCACTTCCTGGCACACAATCTGCATATTAACAACTCTTTTAGCGTTAGTACCCTTTTTTTATAAGTGCCACGATGTTGCTAAAATAAAAGAGGTAAACTTCGTGACCCACCCAGCCCGTGCATAAAACAGAAATGAAAATTCTTAAGCCTTTTCATTCCCAAAAACCAAGGTTTCCCCCAAGTTTTGCGCGGTTAAATCAACGGCATTTGCGTATTGTTTCTCCACGGAGCACTGACAAAATTCGCCCGAATTAAGGAACGTGGGGGGCTAAAGAATCGGGCTACAGGGAATGTCTCTGGTATGACGGGCAACCCTGGGAAACACGAGGACTGTAGTGGCACCCTCAGTTCGTACGTTCCGATCCGAGAAAGCGCCCGGAGCCTCCTCTGTTACGGTATTTCTAATGGAACGTCTCCACGCCCACGTCCTACCTGCCTCGCCTTTTAAATCCTGCTCCCTTTCCTCCCGTAACGTTTCCCTGCTCCGCCTGCTCTGTGATTGGCCCAGCTTTGCTCCTTCCCCGCCAAAGGGGCGCCTTGCCTTCTTTCCTCTGAGCTCTCTCGCCTGGTACGCTGCTGCTCTCAGTTCTGCACTCTGTGACCGGGCAAGCAATTCTTCTGGTCGGCGCGGGTCAGGCGGTGCCTCGGTGGGAGCAAAGGTGCTCCCTTCCTACGGTTGAGCACCCTCTGGGGACCGCCTGCCCCTCCTCCCGTCGGGGACCTGACAGCCAGCATTGGAGGTGCTAGCATGGCCAGTCCTGGAGAGAGCAACGGCGGCAGCTGCAGTAGCCGCCCCAGAAGCTGACAAGTTTGCCCTCCATCACCCGTTCGCCGTCAGCCGCTTAACCATGGGTCGCCATCGCCTACCTCCATTCACCCAGCGATCCCGCCGCCCAGCAGAAAAGAGAAAAGATCAGTGAGGTATTTTCCGGCGTATAAGATGACTCGGCGTATAAGACGACCCCCAACTTTTGAGATGATTTTCATGGGTTAAAAAGTCGTCTTATACACCGGAAAATATGGTAGTCTTTGCATTGTGTGTCTGTGTGTGCCACACTAAGCATGGACAACAGAAAGAGGAGAAGAGAACTGTCTGAGGACTTGAGAACCAAAATTGTAGACAAATATCAACAATCTCAAGGTTACAAGTCCATCTCCAGAGATCTAGATTTGCCTTTGTCCACAGTGCGCAACATTATCAAGAAGTTTGCAACCCATGGCACTGTAGCTAATCTCCCTGGTCGTGGACAGAAGAGAAAAATTGATGAAAGGTTGCAATGCAGGATAGTCCGGATGGTGGATAAGCAGCCCCAAACAAGTTCCAAAGGAATGCAAGCTGTCCTGCAGGCTCAGGGAGCATCAGTGTCAGCGCGAACTATCCGTCGACATTTAAATGAAATGAAACGCTATGGCAGGAGACCCAGGAGGACCCCACTGCTGACACAGAGACATAAAAAAGCAAGATTACAGTTTGCCAAAATGTACTCGAGTAAGCCAAAATCCTTCTGGGAAAATGTCTTGTGGACAGATGAGACCAAGATAGAGCTTTTTGGTAAAGCACATCATTCTACTGTTTACCGAAAACGAAATGAGGCCTACAAAGAAAAGAACACAGGACCTACAGTGAAATATGGTGGAGGTTCAATGATGTTTTGGGGTTGTTTTGCTGCCTCTGGCACTGGGTGCCTTGAATGTGTGCAAGGCATCGTGAAATCTGAGGATTACCAAAGGATTTTGGGTCGCACTGTAGAGCCCAGTGTCAGAAAGCTGGGTTTGCGTCTGAGATCTTGGGTCTTCCACCAGGACAATGACCCCAAACATACGTCACAAAGCACCCAGAAATGGATGGCAAGAAAGCGCTGGAGAGTTCTGAAGTGGCCAGCAATGAGTCCAGATCTGAATCCCATTGAACACCTGTGGAGAGATCTTACAATTGCTGTTGGGAAAAAGCGCCCTTCCAATAAGAGAGACCTGGAGCAGTTTGCAAAGGAAGAGTGGTCCAAAATTCC
Organism: Vipera berus; assembly: GCF_964194415.1. Lineage (NCBI taxonomy): Eukaryota > Metazoa > Chordata > Lepidosauria > Squamata > Viperidae > Vipera > Vipera berus. The sequence continues at coordinate 37,280,963 of NC_138208.1, read as the reverse complement.
GGGTGAGAGGTGTAAGAAGCTTACTGATGGTTATAGGAAGCGACTGATTTCAGTTATTTTTTCAAAAGGGTGTGCAACCAAATATTAAGTTAAGGGTGCCAATAATTTTGTCCAGCCCATTTTTGGAGTTTTGTTTGACATTATGTCCAATTTGCTTTTTTTCCTCCCTTTTTTGTTGTGTTCCAATACTCACAAAGTGAATAAACATGTGTATAGCAAAACATGTGTTCCTGCAATACTTTTCTGTGAGAAATACTTGATTTTCTGGAAAAATTTCTGGAGTGCCAACAATTTCGGCTATGACTGTATACTGTAATATATACTTATTTCCATATTATGTGGAAATTGTTTTTATTATTTTTATTGACTATGAATCTGAAATGGGCAACTGTGGAAAATAAAATAAAATGTTTTATGCAATTTTCCAAATTTCAGTTCCACAGAAGTCATGGACCCTGTAGTTTGGACATATTCTATAAGCTAGTCCATTTGAGGTAGCTTGGTTCAAAATAGTTGCCCTATGATGCACATTTTCACTCAATTAAGTTACACACAAACAGGATAGTTTGTGACTGTATATAGTTAGCTGATATCATGAGCACTAGCAATAGGTACTGTAGAAAAAGCTGGTTATAGATAATGTGGCCAGGAATAATCAGCTAAAGTCTTATAGAAGATATATTTTTCTCAACTTTATCATTTTGTATGCACCATGCCAAACTCTTATAAAATAAACCCACCCTGTAAATGTTAGTCTGCAATAAAGTTTCAATGTATGGGTAGTCCTTGACTTACAACTGTCCACTTAGCGACTATTTGAAATTATGACAGATCCATCAAGACCTATTTTTTGACTCAGTTTTGAACTTATAGTGACTGCAACACCCCTGTCGTCATTTGTTATTAAGACTAACTGCAGGGACACCGCAGCGCTCTCTACCTATCTTCTCCCATTGCCCTGTCAGGTCCCTGCAGGCCTTGGGACTACTTCCCAACCCACTAGATTCCACACCCTTCTCCCCAGTCCTTCACTGATCAAGCATTTAGGTGTGGAAGATCTCTGGAGCTCCAAAGTTCTCATTAGGGACAAACGGCAGGCTATTGCATCCCTAGACCAAATGGCTCCATCCCAGAAGCAGGCAACGTTTTCTGAAAATGGCACCTACTTCTAGGATGGAGCCACACAACCCAGGGATGCTGAAAGCAGAATGGCCTTTTTCCTCCAGAGGACCTGAGCTCCACAGATCTTCCGAAGTTAATTGCGTGAATGATGACAGGGGGAAGGGAGAGCGGTTTGGGCCAAGTAGTATAGGAAATAGGCCTAAGGCTGGAGGATACCCTGAGGAGCAGGAAGTGAAGCACAGGTGCCTTCATGGATGAGGGAAGCCATGGGAGGCCTCGAGCAGATAGGCTGGGCCTGCACTAAGCCTTCCCCATCCAAGGCACTCTGTGCTCTGCTTAACAACCCATGCAGTCACTTAATGACTACAGGGGTGGGGGTCATTAAGTGAGGTGATCGTGTGATTACCTCACTTAATGATTCTCACAACTTGCAACTATCCTCAACTCAAAACCAGTAGGGTTGTGAGTTGAGGATTACTTGTTACCATTTTTTCCCATCTTCTTAATATTTTTTATCACGCTACTTCAAAATCTTAAGTTTATATTTTTCTTTCTCCTCCACTGGTCTGATTTTGCAAATAGTCTGTAAGCAAACTATCTTTGAATAGCTTGATTTGTACATATATTCCAGAAAAATGTTATGTATCAAAAATTTAGAAATTACCTTAACAAAATCTCTATCCGTTTTCTCCTTCCATTCTTCTCCAAACACAGTGGAAAATGAACCTAAAGCTATAAAAAGCATTAACATTATCATTACATGGTTAGAAATAGTTCAAAAATATAATTTTAAACCTGCTGTTTTATAGTAAACCAAGCTAATTTGTTTGGATTATTATGTATATGTTTTATTTGACATCAGTATTACTGTTCATTAAGAAGCATTTCTAAAAATTTTACTGGTTGGATAGTAAATTATTTGTTTGGACCAGATCAGTCTTCAGATCAGAGTGAACCAGACTTTTTGTCCTAAAAAGTATAACATAGAAAATGTATATAGTAAAATGTATTAGTCTCTACTATGTACTAACTTACTGAAAAAAATATTATATATACTGAAGAGCAATACAATATCAGCTATACACAGTCATAAATTTTTAAAAAACTATGGTTAAGAAACAAAATCTCTTCTAGGAAAATTGCACTATTTTGTTCAAGATATATTATTCAAACAACATTCAAGAAAACATTATAAGGGCTCATTTTATTTTGTTTGAGTTCATACAGGTAGTCCTTGAATTATGATGGCAATTGAGACTGAAATTGCTCTTGCTAAGTGGTATAATTGTAAAGTGTGACATCATGTGACTGCATTATTGAGCAACAATCCAGGGTGCATGTATGTGAGCACAGCAAGTCCTAGGAAGGAGGGTATACAGTATGTGGGAGTATAGGGAACCCATGAAAAAGGGTGTGGAATGTGTGTTCTGTTCCAGCCTATGACCATCCTTGTTTGCGTATCAAGGACAACCCCTTTTCTTTTCAATCAATAGGCTGGAAAAAACCCAACCCTTTTATTTATATACAGTTCAAAATAATTAAGTCCTCAAAACAAAAAACAGCAGAATATTTTTCTTAGCAAATAAATGGTTCAAACAGCAAAACAAGAGTTAAACAAGAAGTTCAGCAAGAACATAAACAGACCAGGATTTTCTTTGGAGTTCTATGAACGGTTGCCTTCAGCAACCAGCACTGCCCACACCTTCCCCTTTTATTAGCAGCCCCAAGGCGTGGTTTCTCAATGCCTTCTCCTCCTTTCGCTGAGTTGCCTCATAGATTTTCTCTGGTCTGCTCCGCTAAACTGCCGTCTACTACGACCATCTCTAAATCCATTTATCTGTGAAGCCTCAGAGTCCGAATCCTCCTCCTCACACAGCTGAGCCTCATACAGAACACGATTGGAGGGGCCCGGCTCTTCCTCTGACTGAGAATCCTGTAATGTATCAGAGCCTCCCTCCAACACTGAAGGCTCTCCAAACCCCTCCTCCTCCTCCTCAGATCCCTCGGACTCAGCTGCTGGTAGCACAGGCTGACACGGAATCACAACAGTGTGTGCAAATATAGGGAGGCCTGTGAAGAAGGGTGCAGAGTGCAAGAGAGTATAGGGACACACAGGAAGGAGGGCATGGGATAAGTGCAAACCCTGGGAATAAGGGCACTAATAGTGCCTGTGTGCATGTGCACTTAGGAAGGTCTGGGAAGAAGGGTTCGTTTGGGGTGTGTGTGAGTGTAGGGAGGCCTCGGAATGAGCGTGTTAGTGGGTGTTTGTATACAGTGCATTCATTAAGAATTCAAACCCCCTTTCACGTTTGTCAATTTTGTTATGCTGGAAACTGATTCTACAGTTGTTGAGATTCATTTTGTTTTCTCATTAATCTACACTCAATATCTCATAATGACAAAAACAGAATTTTAGAAATGGCTGTAAATTTATTAAAAAGAAAAAAATGAAATATCTCATTGGTGTAAATATTCAGACCCTTCACTCACTACTTTTTTGAAGCACCTTTGGCAGCAATTACAGCCTTGAGTCTTTCTGGGTATGACACGAGAAGCTTTGCACACCTGGATTTCGGGATTTTTTGCCATTCTTCCTTGCAAATTCTCTCCAGCTCAGTCAGGTTGGATGGTGACCGTCAGTGGACAGTTATTTTCAGGTCCCTCCAGAGATGTTCAATAGGGTTCAAGTCAGGTCTCTGCCTGGGCCACTCTAGGACATTCACAGAGTTGTCCCTAAGCTACTCCTATGTTGTCTTGGCTGTGTGCTTAGGATTGTTGTCATGTTAGAAAGTGAATGTTCAGTCCAGTCTGAGCTCCCGAGTGCTGTGGAACAGGTTTTCATTCAGGATATCCCTGTAATTTGCTCCATTCAGCTTTCCCTCAACCCTGACCAGTCTCCCAGTCCCTGCTGCTGAAAAACACCCCCACAACATGATGCTGCCACCACCATGCTTCACTATTGGGATGATACTGGGCAGGTAATGAGTAGTGCCTGTTTTCCTCCAGACATAACGTTTAGAATTGAGGCCAAACAATTCTATCTTGCAATAGTGGCAAATATCTGTAGCTTAGGTGAAGGTTCATTTTCCGAATTTGAGGGTTGGTTTCTGAATGTTTCATTACCAGGCTAGGTAACATCTTCAGTGGTATTTAGTGGATGACTGTATCAGTGTTCTACTGATATAAGGGCTTCAGGTGTGGGAGTGTCAAGTGAGGGTCTTGTGATGGGCCAGGTGTGAGTCATCAAAGGCTTGTGTTGAGGAGGTACTTCAGGTAAAGGTTGTTGGAAAATATGAATTAGTGGGTCAGGAGTGAGTTATCAGTGAGAGGGTGATAATGGGTCTTGTGATGGGGAGATTATGTCAGGTCAAGGAAAGTGAACTGCTGGGGGAGGAGAGGGGCTTGAGGATTGCTGCTGTCTCCGGATGGCTGTTCGATTGATTTGAATTCTGAGGGGTTCATATGCTGGTTGTAAATCAATGTGTCTTTTGATGGAATTGCTTGTGGAGTGCCAGACTTTGATGAACTCCCGAGCATGGCCAATGATTTTAGTGTTGCTCCAATTGAACTGGTGTTGTTTGGTGTCAGTGTGGGTGGTGATTAGGGACTTGGGATCGTGGCTTTTGACAGCTAGCCTTTGTTCGTGGATCCTGGTTTTTAACTGACATATGATGTTTGTCCCACATAGAAGTGGTTGCAATCGTTACAGTTGACTTTGTAGATGACATTGTTTCTTTCATCCTTCTGTGTCTTGTTTTTGGTTCTAGATAATTCCTGGCAGAGTGTGACTGTGGGTTCGTGTGGGTTCGTGGGCTATCGCTATTCCTACATATTTTTTTGGTAAAATCTGCTTTCTAGAATATATGTCTGAAAGATACATTTTAGGCCTATGGGGAAAAAATGGCAGATTCTCTATTCTTTCTTGGAATGAATATTATACCACATTTAAAAATGGGTAATACAGGTTTTCTTATTATTTATGGAATGGATTTAATAAAGTTCAGTCAATACATATCATAGTGTGAAGGCTTAATAGCTACGTTCTTGATTATCCATATACTGAAGGATTTAAGGAATATTTCTCTTCGAAAAAGGTATCTTATGTAATTCCATTATTTTGGGAAATCCAGCTTTCATGAAACTGAACAGTATCTGAACACAGAATGGAATACAGAATGAGCAATGACAAGTCAATGTATGTTGTGACAATACTAGAAAGCATGTTTATAGTATCCAATAGATTAAATAATAAAGGGTTTGTGAAAGAAAAAGTAACACATTCTATGAATTATAAAAATATGTAACAGAAGAGCATTCTATTTGACTTAGCAATGAGAATCTGATTTCATGGATCCTATTAAAATAATGCCATGATTGAAGTATTAAGTCAAACAGATGAAATTACCTAAATCAAAAAGCTTGTCAGTGTCGTGTTTGTTCCTAATGCAGTAATTTCCAATAGCAGAGACAAATATCCACATACAATAAGTCCTATCCTACTTAGTTCAGCGTTTGATTTATAAATTATTTTCTTACATTTGGATTATTATTATTATACATAACATCTTCCTTCTAAAAACTTTCTACAGGACAGTATGACTGCTTTTGTTAAGTCATTTCAATAAAGAATGAAAATAATAATTAGAAACATTTAAAAACCCATAAAAACTCATAAATAATCAATAGTTTGATGATACAGAAATCTGAAGACATTTTTGATTACTTTGTCTTAGAAATTATACAGATGCAAATGTTGCAAAAATAGGCAACTAGACATGAAGAGCTTTAAACACAAGAAAGAAAATAAGTTAGAAATACATAGAATTATAAACAAAGATATAAAAAAAATCCTGCCCATTGTCCCAGATTTCTAGAATCCAATTCTAGAAATACTCAGTAAATATGAAACTCATTGAAAGTATATCTAGAACCAAAAAAGTCACATAATATAAATGTGGCGATCATAACACCAACAATACACTACAGAGTTTAATGAAGCTTACCCCCAGAAAAACAGGTACAAGATTGAAGCTTAAATGGCTTTAACAGGAGTTTAAACACATTTATTAAAATCTACCTTTTTTGAGTAAATGATCCTCTGAACAATACTGACTGATAGAGCAAGTAAGGGGGAAGATGTGGACTTTATGCCACAGATGTCACAAAAACATCTGGATAAACACTGCTAAAAGAATACTAGACTAAATGAAACATTGTTCTGATATGGGAACAGGGAATAACTTAAGAAAATTGGATTTTCAGCACTTGAAAAATTATATTTCACAGTAGTACATTTATCTTTAAAATATTATACAAATTAGAAACTTACTGTCATCAAACACGCCAGCATTAGCAAGTAACAAAGTGATGATTTTGGGGTCTTTTTCAAGCTGCATAACATGTTTGCTTTCGTTTGACAGAAGAGTGCACACATTAATAGCGAAGTCCACTTCATTTGGGAGTCCAGATAACAGAGAAAGCACCAATTTATTATAATCATTTGGTGAATTAAAGTCCATAGATAGCCCATAACTTTGTCGAAGAAAATCTATTCATAAAAGCAAAAATACAGATTAATAACATCTATAGGTCACTGGGCTCTTCCTCCCAGAGAAATCCAGTATTTATGGTACTATTATTAGTTAGCTGGAAGATTTACCTGACACACTGTGCTGCTGGTAATTATAAGAAGATGGAATTGCACCTATAGGTAATTGTGGTTTTGGATTCCCTGGTTGTACCTCATCATCATCCTCTCCAAAATGATGTACTTTCTCGTATTTTTCCAGATAACTAAAATGAAAAAACTGTTTTTCAGTATACATGTAATACAAAAAAGCTTTAAAAAGCTTATTAAAACAAATTGTAATTTCATTTTTTTAGTTGAATTAGATTGACTTGACAGTCTTCTCAGATTATTGATCTTGAAAAAGAATTAGTTTTTTAAAAAACTCCATAAAAGATAATCCTACATTATATTTTCATTCCATTGCAGATGAATGAATGAACCTTTATTGTCAAAGTACAACCATGTCTACATTGATATTGGCTGAGCCTCCCTTTGTGCCCCCTCCAACTCACAGTGACAACAAACTCTCCATCTTATTACACCATGAGAGCTAACTGCACAACACACCGGCCTCGCCAGTCAATCATACATAAAGTTTTAAAAAATTATTTCCCGTTCAAGAGCCTAACAGCCCATGGATATAAGCTGTTCTTCAGCCTGTTGGTACAGCTGGCTATACTCCTATATCTCCTACCCAATGGTAGGAGAGTAAAGACATATCGACCAGGGTGTGAGTCATCCCTGAGAATTTTCCTCACTCTTCCAAGGCAGCGAGCCCTGGTGATGTCATCCAGTGGTGTCAGGGGACAGCCCACTTGTGCTGTGCTCACCACCCTCTGTAATACTTTTCTATCCGCGGCTGTCAGACCAGCATACCAAACCACAATACAGTGCGAGAGGACGCTCTCTATAGTAGACCGGTAAAAGAGGTCAGATCAACTTGAAAATATTATAGTAATTTTAATAAAACACACTTATACCAATCTTGTCTTTTATAAAATTTGTCTCTTGCAGCACTCTAGTCTATTCAAAGTTTTCCTGTATGTTTAACATATACACTGCCATTCATGGTCAGAAATTTTAAACATAAACTTTGCACTTAATTTCAAATCTGTTTCTTAAATCAGTGTTTCAATTCCTGGCACAGAACTGAAGTTATGCACTTAGTAGCATTAAGGGTTAAGATTAGTGCCCTAATTTTAATGGAAGGTATTTTAAATTATGTCTTACTGTATACTAGTAAGACAGTTTAATTCAGTGATGGCGAACCTTTTAGAGACCGAGTGCCCAAACTGCAACCCAAAATCCACTTATTTATTGGCAGGTGCCAGGTGGGTGTGGCCCACTGGGTGGGCATGGCTGTAGTATTCGAGTATCACCAGTCATCTAGCAAGGTGTCAAAAGCTTGACTCCCCCCAAAAAGGAAAAACGTGATAAAGTACAGGTAGTCCTTGACTTACAGCAATTCACTTAGTGACTGTTCGAAGTTACAACAGCACAGAAAAAAATGACTTATGATCATTTTTCACACTTATGACTATTGCAGCATCCCCAGGGCCATGTGATTTACATTCGGATGCTTGGCAACTGATTCATACTTTTTGCAACTTTTTGACAAACGGTCAATGGCGAGGGGGGCATGGCCAGCTCAACATCACTCAGGTTGCATTGCACCTCTGGGGGGTGTAGGTGGGGCTGTGGGGGGATCCGTGGGTCTCTGGTAGAGGGGGTGGGACTGTAGTGGGCACTTTCCCTCCCTCCCATTGTCCCTTCCTTCCTTTCCTTCCTTCTCATTGTCCCTTCCTTCCTTCCCTCCCTCCAATTGTCCCTTCCTTCCTTCCTTCCTCCCACTGCCCCTTCCTTTTTACTTTCCTTCCTCCCTCCCACTGTTCTTTCCTTCCTTCCTTTCCTTCTCATTGTCCCTTCCTTCCTCCCATTGTCCCCTCCTTCCTTCCTTCCTCCCACTGCCCCTTCCTTTCTTCCTTCCTCCCTCCCTCTCATTGCCCTTCTTCCTCCCATTGTCCATTCCTTCCTTCCTTTCCTCTCACTGCCCCTTCCTTTCTTCCTCCCTCCCATTGTCCCCTCCTTCCTTCCCTCCCAAATTGTCCCTTCCTTCCTTCTCATTGTCCCTTCCTTCCTTCCTTCCCTCTCATTGTCCCTTCCTTTCTTTCTTCCTTCCTTCCTCCCTCCCTCCTTCCATGTCCAGGAAGGGACAAGGTGAGGGGGACAGACTGGTGGCTCTGCTGCCAGTGGCCATGGCTTGAAAGGCCACTGTAAATTGCTTGACAAGAGCCTCACAGCCATGAGAGCAGAGTGGCGAGAAGATATTTGTAATGAGGGAGGAAAAACAGGCATCCCCTGATGGAAATCAGCTCTTGCCCACGTCACACACCCATGGACTCCAGGGGAGGGGATGCCACAAGCAGCATGAGCATCCACGTACACCACCCAGACACCAGCCTGGGTTTGGCAGCCAGCGGAGCGTTCTCCTTACCGCACAGAGCAGCTAGGCCAGGCGAGGCAAACAGGCAACATGCCGAACCTGCCTGGGCATCTGCAAAGGCTGCGGTAAGCGCATGTGCCTGGAGGCCTGGTGAAAGGGAAGCACTCAGAATGCGGTCAGCCTGCGTTTGCAAAACAATTACCCTGGATGCCAGGCACCAGACACGTGTGAGGAAAACACGCCGCAGCCTGCTGAAACCAGGCTGGGGCCTGGGCAGCATAGCACGTGGACTCTCATGCTGCTCGTGGTGTCCCCTCCCCCGGAATCCATGGATGTGTGAAAGGCCATTTGCGGATCTCCTTTTTCCAATCGCTTTCTGCTCCATTCATTCAGCCTTCTCCCTCATCTCCTCCAAGATATTTCTGCTCTGCTTATTCACACTTCTTCCCCATCTCCTCCAAGCTCTTTCTGCTCCGCTCATTCAGCCTTCCCCATCAACTTTAAGCTCTTCCTGCTCCGCTCATTCAGCCTTCTCCCCATCTCCTCCAAGCTCTTCCTGCTCCGCTCATTCAGCCTTCTCTCCATCTCCAAGCTCTTTAAGCTCTGCTCATTCAGCCTTCTCCCCATCTCGTCCAAGTTCTTTCTGCTCTGCTCATTCAGACTTCTCCCTTATTTCCTCCAAGCTCTTTCTGCTACGCTCATGCAGCCTTCTCCTCATCTCTTCCAAGCTCTTTCTGGTCTGCTCATTCACACTTCTCTTGCCATTTCTCCAAAGTCCAAACACGCCCATACTACTTTCCTCACTCACCCTGCTCGCCTTCTTAAAGTCCAAACACGCCCATACTACTTTCCTCGCTCACCCTGGTCGCCTTCCCAAAGTCCAAACATGCACATACTACTTTCCTCACTTGCACTGCTCGCCATTTCTCCAAAGTCTAAACTCACATTGCTTCACTTGCTCTCGCGCCGCTCGCTCACTGTCCCGACTGCACCGTTGCTTCTAAAGGCCACGTGGTCTCTCTCTCTCTCTCCTGCCCAAACCTGTTCCTTTTATTGGTTCCCCTCTCCCCGCCCAGGTCTCACAGCTGCTCCCAGACTCCCGATGCAGAGAGACAAAGAGACCGAGAACGCTGCTGGATTTGGTTTTCCTGTCCTCTCCAACTAGTCAGGCACGCATGGAGAGGGGGAGGGAAACAGCCCCTCCCCACATCCCTCTGGAGTGATGGCCCACATGCCCACAAAAAGGGCTCTGCGTGCCACTGGTTGCACACGTGCCATAGGTTTGTCACCATTCAAACCTGGTGTTTGGAGAAAAAAGCATATCATAACTCATCTCTTCTACATTTGAACCAACCACAATTTCCAAATTGGAAAATTATGGGTTATTTGTTAATTGGAAAACATAGCTTCATGATTTTGAAATTAACCATTATTACACCTTATTTAGGTTTTCTCAAACTGTGAATTGGGACTCCCTCTGGACACATGAACAACTGGGAAGGGAATCACATTTTTAAAAAACCTGATTAGCCTTGTGCAAGCAAAGCAGGAATGTTGTTAAAAGTCATTCTGGATTTTGCTGCTTGCTTTTCCTTCACAAGCACACAGAAAAGAGTTGCAATACTGTACTTTTCAGAACACTGTTATACAAACTAAAATGTAATTATTGAAAGATGGTATATTTATTTTTGAGCAACTCTAAAATAATTAATTTGCGGGTCATACACATTCATTTATCCTATTCACGGGTGGTAATATATAAAGGTCCAGAACTGCTGGCTAGGTCCAGAACTCATGGCTTACACATTTTAGTCAGTCAAGCAGATTATGAGTACAGAAAACATACCAAAATAGGAAAGAATATTTTTAATAAAAGGGAAGACAGAAGAAAAGGATAAAAATGCCATATAAAATTCAAATATTTGTAATGCTCTAAACTTGGCCTGCCCAACTCATACAGTGGATGGGCTAGAAAAAATAACTGAAGGCCGGCTTCCAGTTTGCCAAGTCAGCCAACATAGACGTCTGGAGGACGGCTCTCATCTTCCACGTCCAGTTTCGCATTGCTGGGGGGGTCCTAAAGGGGCCGAAGAGCCGCCTTGGAGGGGTGACCAGATAGAAGGGGCTTTTGCAGAAATGTGAAGGAGCCGCAACCCCCCCGTTAGTGCCTGCATTCCCTTCGTACTGGTGGATGAAAGACTGGCCATAGTAATATGGCCAGTTACTAGGCTGCAGACAGCCGAAGTCAAACTTACCATCAGGCAACATTAAAGCAGCGTGGAAGTGACGGGGGTAAGATTCCTCTCTTATATCTTAATCTTCTTTTCACCTAAATAAGCTGCTAAGTACCTTCCCCCCTGTGGAGAAGGAGGGGGGAATTCAACCCTCCCTTCAAATAAGCGGCGAGCAAGCCCAGTTTTTTTTTTTAAAAAAAACATTGAAAAAAGAAACAGACTAAAAGAAAAGAATTTTCAAAGTACCTGGAAGATACCCAGTGGCTAAACCTGAAATTGCAATCTGACTTTCTCTTTAAAAAAAAATCAAGAAAATATTTAAGAAAAAAAAGATAAGATTAACCTTGAACACCAGATGTGAAACTTCACTATGGAAGAGTTTCAAAAACAAATCTATTCTATGTGGGAAATATCTTACCAAATTTATCAGTTCCTTTCTTCAGCTGGCGATGAAATCAGAGCTTTTGGAAAAGAACTAGAAAGCATCTCAACAAAACAAACTCAAACTGTGACTACAACTAATATTTTATTGGGACAGAACTTAACAGAAGAAATTGAACAATCAAATACATTGGCAGAAGAATTAAATATTCAACAAATACAGACTTTTGAAGATTATAATGGAAAACAGGTGGAAAAAAATCTATTCAGATCAGGACAATTATATCAAGAAGCGAAAGTTTGGTGCTGTTAACAGACTCCTCGACTTCCGGTGGCGACGCGACGCTGAAGACAGCCATTTCTAGGCTGTCTGCTCTGCGGCTTTGTAGAACCACCGAAAACAGCGCCGATCAGCTGTTTCGGCGGTTCGGAAGCCCCCTCCTCGGGAGAAGAGGAGGGGGTGAGTACCTTGGTAGGGGTTGAGCTCTCCGGGGCCGCCTGAGCTTTAAGTTCGGGCGGCTGAAGGATCGAGCCCCCCCGAAGCCTGGGTTTGCTCCGGGCTGCGCAGCGTTTCTGCTCCGTGCTTTTGGGAGCAGAACAAAGCGTTAGCAACCACCCCTGCCAGCAGAAAGGATTTTGGAGTGCAAGGACGCAGGCAGAGCGATACAGGAGATCAAGGTGAAAGTGGATTTTTGTTCTCTAGCTCAACGGATTTTATAGACTCTAAAATTGAAAGTGCGTAGCAAGTAAAAGTGGGGGAAGATGGCGGCTAAATCTTCTAAAGTTCTCAGAAGTGCGGGGGCTTCCCTGGTGCAACAGTCCTCGCTGCAAGCTTTATTGCCTCCTGCACCTGCTCCAGCACTGACAGTTAAAGACTTACAGGATGCTTTGGAAAAGCATTCACAACAAATAGCAGATATTATAGATGAAAAGATGGATGAAAAGCTGGAGGAGAAGTTTACAGAAATGAGGGCAGACATCTTGCCTGCACTTCAAGGTATGGCTTTATGTATTGAACGCTTGGACAAAAGAGTGGAAGATCTTAGCCAAAATAATTCTAGACTAGAAGCAAAAGTGTTAGAGACTGAAAATGTGGTGGATAAAATTGACAGCGACTTGACCTTGGTCCAGTACCACGAGATGGAGTTTGCTATCAGAATCAGAGGCTTAAAAGAGAATCCTAAAGAAGATTTGAAGCAAATAGTCTCTGAAGCTTTGGAAGTGGTACTGGGACAGTCAGCAGCTGAAATTGTGGGAAATATAGACAAAATGCCCAATTTTAAATTATATTATGAAGCTGCTGCGTTGTCAGTGATAAGTGACTGGATTAATTTAACACAAGGGAGATTATTAAATCTTGAAGGCCACGACTTGTTATTTGGCTGGCATGCATATTTATTGTATGATAAGAAGGTAGATAATGTGTTTAAGGTGCATATTTTTAGACATGCTTTGTTGAGAGTTTGGAAAAAGTATAGACATAAGTTAAATTACAAGATACCTTTATGGGCAATACCGAAACACGCAATAGAAAACATAAATGTTGGGTTCAAACATGATGTGACTACCTATAAGGAAATCCTAAGTTTGGAGAGGAACGTATGGTGTTTGAAGCCGTATAATTTTCTACGAGAAGAGAAGATTGTTCAAACTTGGTTTCAATATGGTCAATTACGGGCCAGGTGGAAAGAAGATCAGAAAATTGGTTTTTCAATGACTGATGAAAATCTGGTAAAGCAAATTAGAAATCAGGGTCCAGCACATATCAAACGGATATATCTTGCATTGATAGAAATTGACTCAGAAACAGAACTTGTTAAAGATTGTATGATAAAGTGGGCTCAGAATATTCAAGAAGTTATTACAATGGATACTTGGGAAAAGATTTGGGTGAGGAACGTAAAATTTACACAAGCCCAAAATTTAAGAGAGAACTTTTATAAAATGTTTTATAGGTGGCATCTAGATCCTAAAAAGCTTGCAAGTATGTATCCGAACTATCAACCTAAATGTTGGAGATGTGGTGGCGAAGACGCAACGTACTTTCATGTATGGTGGACCTGTAAAAAGGTTAAAGCTTTTTGGATTAAAATCTGGTGGAATATGCAGAAGATATTTAAGCAAAGGATAAAGTTTTGTCCGCAGTTGTTCTTATTGGGCATAATTACAGATACTACTGTTGTGGATACCAAGTTGATGTTGAACTTAATTACGGCAGCAAGACTTTTAGTAGGTCAATATTGGAAGAAGGAGGAACTGCCGACTATAGAAGAATGGACTTTAAAAGTTTCTGACCTGGCAGAAATGGCAAAGATATCGGCTTATTTGAAAGACCATTCGCAACAACGTTATATTATGGAGTGGAAAAAGTGGATTGATTACATCCAGAACAAATATGGGACCAAAAAGTTTCATTTAGCATTTGTATAAGTTTTGATGTGATATTAGTATTGCTTGTAGTCATTTTATACGAGCTAGAGTGCGATAGACTTAATAGTTTATTGTTGTTAGCATATGGATGTTTATGATTGTTTTTACTTTTATACCTTGTATTTAGCTCTAGGAAGTCGGGGATGGGGAGGGGGGAAGGGGAGGGGGGAGGGTTAGGAAGGGTTGGGTAGGGGGTGGGGGGAGGGATTGTTAAAGATAAAATGTATTGAAAAACTTTTCAATAAAAAAAACACTCCTCAATCCTTCAAAAGTGGAGACTGGAGGGCCACTTCAATATGATATAACAACACAAGAATGCTTTGATGACCCTGAGGCAAAGAAGTGAAAAATGACATGGCAAAGGACGAAAGCAAGAATAAGATTGAAGAAATATGGACATTCTTAAGAGGCCTGAAATAGATAATACCAAAATTGGATTACGAGAGATTGTTTTGATGAGTAGATAAAAATACTGGCTAATTAAAAAAATAAAAAAATAAAACACAGATGTATGAATACTAACACTGAAATATTGAGTTCCTTAAATGATATGGATTAAGATGTATATATGTTAAAAATGATAGAATGTAACTAATATACTTGGATGTAGTGACATGAGAGGAAGAAATTTTGGTTAATTTTTAATATGTGAAACTATAAATGAGAAACAAGAATATTATATTGTCCTCTTCTTTCTGCTCTTTGCAATTGGTATTCTAATGACTACTATTCTAATATTGTACTACTAATATTGATATGGAAATGAGATAAATAAGAAGTGTATTACATTACTAGATATTTATTTATTTATTTGTTTGTTTTTATATACCGCCCTTCTCCCGAGGGAATCGGGGCGGTGTACAGAGCAAGCTAAGTATACAGTAAAACAATAGTAAAAACAAATGAAACCCCAAAATCTATTTATCAGGCCAGGCCGGCTTGCTGGAACAGGTAGGTTTTTAATTCACGCCAGAAGGTGCGAAGGTCGGGGGCCATCCGGATTTCGGCAGGCAAGCAGTTCCAGAGGGTTGGCGCACCCACTGAGAATGCTCTCCCCCTGGGGGCCACCAGCCGGCATTCTCTGACCGGTGGCACCCTGAGGAGGCCTTCTCTGTGGGAGCGCACAGGACGGAGGGGTGTTGACGCTGGCAGTAGGTGCTCCCGTAGGTAATCCGGACCCATGCCATGTAGGGCTTTGTATGTCATCACTAGCACCTTGAATTTCACTCGGAAGGCAACTGGAAGCCAGTGCAGTTCACGGAGGAGAGGTGTGATATGGGAGTATCGGGAAGCCCCCAAAAGTGTTCGTGCAGCTGCACTCTGCACCAGCTGAAGCTTCCGAGTGGCTCTCAAGGGCAGCCCCATGTAGAGAGCGTTGCAGTAGTTAAGGCGAGAGGTCACAAGTGCATGGGTGACTGTACGTAAGGCATCCAGGTCCAGGTAGGGTCGTAGTTGGCGCACCAGGCGAACCCGAGTGAAGGTCCCCCTGGTCACAGCTCCTATGTGATCTTCCAAGGATAGCTGTGAATCTAGGAGGACACCCAGGTTGCGGGCCCTATCAACAGGGGGTAATAACTCACCCCCGATGTTAAGGGATGGAATACTCTGAGTATCCTGGCATGCCGGTATGTACAGCCATTCAGTCTTGTCCGGGTTGAGTTGAAGCCTGTTCCTCCCCATCCATTCCCGGACCGCTTCCAGGCAACGGGACATCACGTCGAGGGCATCACTGATGCAGTTTGGAGTCAAGATGAAAAGCTGGGTGTCATCAGCATACTGATGGTATCCTACTCCAAAACCACGAATGATCTCACCTAGCGGTTTCATGTAGATGTTGAACAGGAGAGGTGAGAGGACCGACCCCTGAGGAACTCCACAAACAAGAGGCCTCGGAGTCGACCTCTGTCCCCCTGCCAACACCGACTGCGAGCGTCCCAGGAGAAAGGAGGAGAACCACCGAAGAACCGTGCCTCCCACTCCCGATCCCCTGAGGCGCCGCAGCAAGATACCATGGTCGATGGTATCGAAAGCCGCCGAGAGGTCTAATAAGACTAGGACAGAGGAATGGCCCCTGTCCCGGGCCCTCCAGAGATCATTTATCAGAGCGACCAATGCCGTCTCCGTGCTGTAGCCCGGCCTGAAACCCGATTGGCACGGGTCTAGATAATCCGCTTCATCCAGGACCTGAGGAAGCTGATGCGCCACCACACTCTCAACAACCTTCGCAAGGAAGCGAAGGTTGGAGACCGGACGAAAGTTATTCAATGTAGCTGGGTCCAAGGTGGGCTTCTTGAGGAGAGGTCTCACCACCGCTTCCTTCAAGGAGGCGGGGAAATGACCCTCACTCAGAGAAGCAGAGATGACCGCCTGGAACCAGCCTCGTGTCCTCTCCCGAGCTGCATAAGCCAGCCAGGAAGGGCACGGGTCCAATAAGCATGTGGAGGAGCTCAACCTCCTCATAATCCTGTCCACTTCCTTTGGAGTCACAGGATCAAACTCTTCCCAGATGACGTCGACAAGACTGCCCGTGTCCTGTTCCTCAGACTCTGCCCAGTTGGAGTCCAGGCCGGTTCGAATCCGAGCGATTTTATCCAACAGATATTGACCAAATTCCTCGGCTCGACCCTGTAAGGGCTCCTCCCTCACCTCTTGGTTCAGAAGGGAGCGGGTCACTCTAAACAGGGCAGCCGGGCGATTATCTGCAGACGCGATGAGGGCGGAGAAGTAATTGGCTCTCGCCGCCCTTATCGCAGCGAGATAAGACCTGGTGTGGATTCTTAGTCGCAACCGGTCGGATTCGGATCGACTGGATCTCCAACGGCTCTCTAGGCCCCATCTCCGACGCTTCATCTCCCGGAGCTCTGCGGTGAACCATGGGGCTCGCTGGGATCTGTGCCGGGTCAAGGGCCGCAAGGGTACAACTCGGTCAAGTGCCTCTGTGGCTGCCCTTTCCCAGGCTTCCACTAAGGCATCTGCCAAGTTGTGAGCAGGGAGTGCAGGTGGATTCCCAAGCGCTGCCTGGAACCTATCAGGGTCCATTAGGCGCCTGGGGCGGTAACATCTGGTTGGCTCCGCACACCCATGGCGGGGGGTGGCAAAGCGGAGGTCCAGCCGTAGGAGGTGATGATTGGTCCATGACAGGGGCATAACGGTTGGAGAGCCCCCACCAAGATCATCACGCCACCGTCCAGATAAGAAAACCAAGTCAGGGGTGTGGCCTCCCTCATGAGTCAGTCCTGAAATTACTTGCGACAGGTCCATGGCCGTCATGGAAGCCATGAACTCCCAAGCTAGTTCAGACGATCCTCCTAGGGACGGTAGGTTGAAGTCGCCCAAAACTATGAGTTTGGGGAATTCAACCACCAACCCCGAGAGGACATCGAGTAGCTTAGGCAGGGCTGCCGCTGCGCGATTAGGTGGAAGGTACGTCAGCAGCAGGCCCAACTGCGCCCCAGGACCGTATCTCAGAAAGAGAGACTCACACCCGACTATCTGAGGAATGGTGGTCTCCCGCGGGCTTAGGGTCTCCCTGATAATTACTGCCACTCCTCCGCCCCTGCCATGAGGCCGAGGCTGGTGCAGCACCCGGAAACCAGGTGGGCAAAGGTCAACCAGAGGAACACCACCCTCTGGGCCCAGCCAGGTCTCCGTGATGCAAGCCAGGTCCGCGTGCTCACCCTCAACTAGATCTCGAACAAGGGGAGCCTTATTAGCAACGGACCTGGCATTTAGGTAGACCAGCCTGAGCTCAGGAGGCTGCACATCTTCGCTCCCGGGTCCTCGGGGAAGAGACAGAGGGTCGGAGCGTCTCACCGCTTGCAGAAAGCGGAGATGACCCTCCCGGTGTCGATACGGCCCTCTGCTTGCGCACCTTCTGCCGTTCCCCACCGTCCTGGGAATTGGTAGTCCGTCGGCTCGCCTCTGGGCTTCGTCGGCGACCAAACCCCGCTCCTCCCCTTCGCGAACGATCGTAGGCCTGGCCTGCGCAATGGTTGTTGGACGGCCCCCCTTCGTCGAACAACCACAGCCCACTCCCACCCCCCTCCCTTACCCCACAAAAAATTTAGCTAAGAAGTTAACCAGGGGCCTCTTGTTGGATTTATGCTGGAGGCCCCTGACCCTGCCCGGCCATCTCTCAGAGGCCCAATGGAGGTGGTAGCGAAGGCGGGTCGAGATTGGAGGTGGTAGCGAAGGCGGGTCGCACCCAGGAGAGGGGGGAACCCCTGAGGGTGTGCAGGTCCGTGCTGGAGTAGCAAAGGAGCATAGAGTCACGAAGGATTCCGGGAAGGCAGTCCCCTAGATGGTGATTAGCAGGAGGGTTGAGTCAGGGTAGGTGGGTATCTGGACCGTCACCCGGCCACTGCCACTTGGCCGGGTGAACCCCAGAAGCAGGCCACTCCTCATCCTCTCACGATGGGTTGTGACTCTGTTTCCGGGGATGGTCCAGAACGCACTCTGGGTGAGGCATACCCCATAGAGCTCCCACCTCTATGGGGCTGCAGGAGTAAGGCCAAGCCACTCTGCCACCGTGGCTTGCACCCAGGCCTATCATGTCCTATGGGGAGAGGGTGGGCAAGGAAGGTTGAGAGCGGGCAGAAGGCAAGATGGTGAGATTCTCATCTGGCGTCGGCTTCGGTGGTTCAGTCGCCCCTACAGTTCCCTCGCCGTACTGGTACTCTGGGCATTGTTCCCAGCCGCAGCTCCATAGGCCCCTACTGGTTGTGGGGCGGCCGAGGCATAGAGGAGACGTCGGCATCTATTCAAAACGGCCGCAAACGGCTCTGGGGGCGGGTCGGAGATGCCGCGCCGCCGCTGCCACTGCCATCGTCGAAGGCCCCTGGCAAAACGGTCGGTGGGAGGCTTGGAGAAGCTGTCGCCGCCGTCGCCGCTGCTGTCTCCGCTGTACAGCTGATCCATGGCGTCTCCTTGATGTAGATCCGCCGCTGCTGTCTCCGCTGTACAGCTGATCCGCGGCGTCTCCTTTGATGTAGATCCGCTCGGAGACGCCGACGCCGCCCAAGAGTAGACCAGGCGCCCGAGGCAGAGTGGAGATGTCGGCACCCATTCAAAACGGACGTAAACGGCTCAGGGGGCGGGCCAGAGATGCCCTGGCGCCCCTACGGCCGGTCCGGGGAGGCAGCGGGCGGCACATTGCCCAACTCAGTTGCCCAAACCTCTGACCCCACCACAGGGGTCCAGAGACATCCCTGGGGGGCTCCTGGGGGACGCCTTACCGCTGGGGCTCACGGAGCTCTCCCCAGCACGTCCGCCATCTTTGGAGCCGGCAAAAAAAAAAAAAAGATATTGGAGAAAATTGTGTAAAGGGAAAGGAGGATATTTAGCAATATGAAAATGAAAATTTTTAAATGTTTAATTTTAATATCAATGTAAAATTAAAGCTAGAAAAATACATAAGGTGTTTGATGTTTTAAACATGGAATGTTAAAATATAAAATATACTAAAGTATTGATAAATATAACTATTAAATAACTGATGGATAGCAATGAGAAGTATGTTAATTTAGATAAGAGATAGTATGTATTAAAGGAAAAGAGGGAGAGGAAGTATTGGTTACAACAATTTGGAGATTTGTAATAATATGTATTTGTCTGAAATGGAACTATTGCAACCCAGACACCACGTTTCTTTTTCAAGATACTATTGTAATATTGGAAAACTAATAAAATAATAATAATAATAAAAAATAACTGAAGGCCACAAAGCAATAGCTGATTCGCTGACTTGCTGTTTGGCAGCTAGCAGTACAGGAGCAGTCATGAAGCAGGCAGTATCCACGAGACCTCCTAGAACAGAGGTCACCAACCTTTTCATGCTGGCGGCCCAGAGGAAAAGTGAGCATCTGTAAAATTTGTGCATGCATGGGCACAAACAGGGCCATGCGTGAATGTGCCACACCCACCTGAACAGCACTAGCAGCCCCGTTTGTGCATGCACACAGGGGCTAGCTGCCATTCCTAGTGCCGCACACATGCATGAACAGGCCACACAACCTGCATGGGCTAGCAGCCCCGTTTGCGCATGTGTGCATGCACTAGCCGCCTCCTCTCTAGTGCTGCGTGCATGTGCAAACAGGTCTGCAGGCTGTAGTGCGAATAGAAGTGAGTGTGCGCACACACATGAGCGCACTGGCCAGCCTGTACAGTGGCCCGGTGGCCAGTAGACCAAGGCCTGGCATTGGAGATGCTCCCAGAGTGTTTGTTTCCAGGCAGAAGTGGTTGTGAAAATGGAAACAATGTTTGGTGGCAGTACATTGGCTATTTTTCAAAAAATAACAGCCTTATATGTTATGCAGGCCTGCTCCAAGGCATGTATTAAATACCATAAAAAGAAGTCTAGACTAACGATTCCAATTTTCAAATAATTAAGGAGATTGAAGTCTTTGCAAGAATAAGATTTTCTGGGTTTAGATTGAAGCATCATGTACTGTTTTATAAAATGGTGCCTTACTCAAGTCAGACTTGAAGGTTTACTTCCCTAACTTGCATAAACATTTAGGATCAAAAAGAGATATTTAATAGAAGAGAATATATTTAGCTAAGAGCTGAACCGTGAAATCCTTGGTCTGTCTGAGCTTGGTTGTTTGCTTGCACATATTTCATTACCTGACTAGGTAACATATACAAGGAGAAAACCCCATATTCACTAGCACTGATGATGTTATCTAGTTGGGTAATGAAATGTCTGCAAGCAGCTAACAAAAGAAAAGAAAAAGGCAAAGAAAAACAAGAAAGTCCAGCTGCCTCCTGAAAAAGCACCTTTGGGACAACCATAACCTGGATGACTGAGAATCTCCGTAGACATTTAGCTAGGCACTTTGGAATGAACACATTCAATCCCTAAGAAAGAAAACCCTTGGCTCCATGTATTTAGAGAAAAGATACTTTTACTAGGAAAATGCTGAATACAGCAGGTCAGGCAAGATCTGGAATAAAACCATGAGAAGCATCAAATTGGAACAAACCCTAGGGCCCATTCCCCCTTGTAGCTAGGCAACCAAAATTCAATCATCAGCCAGAAGATGTTTTGGGGAAAGTCTGTGCTTTCTGCATGCCAAAGCCAGATGAAATGACCTTGAAGAAATAAGCAAAGTCCGAGCCAGCTGTTGCAAAGCTTCATGAAAAATTTCCATTGCCCCTCCCCCCCACACACACATTGGCAATCAGACAGACCTTCCAATCTCTCTCAGCTCTCCTTTGGATAAAGTGTTTGAGCTCCTGTAGGACCATTCAAAACGCAGGGATTTAGTGAGTTTTGAAACACTGTGTGACTGCACAGAAAGGAACGCTCCGGTTCTGAAGCGCTCCATTGGCAATCATACTGAATTTCCAATCTCTCAGCTCTCCTTCAGATAAAAAGTGTTTGAGTGGCAACCGCTTGAGTTTCTCCACTCTGTCTGAGTGGAAAGATGAGGAGGTGCAGAGCGGGATTTGTCTCAATAAGGTCGGCGCACACAAGTGAGCAGTGTACCCACATCTTCTTGAGAACAATCTGGCTCTGTGCCTCTGTTTTCTTCCTCTCAGAGTGGAGAAACTCAAGCCGTTGGCGGAGTGGGGAGGACAACAAAAGTGGTCAGGATTTGTGCCACTGGTCAGTCAGGCAAGGGATAGGTCAGACAAGGTGGCTGGCTGGGGAGGGGATATCGTGGCCGCTCAGGTGGCTGTTGCTGCCGCTGCCACCAGCAGCTTGGACACAGATGTAAGGGGATTCGCCCTGCAATGCCTCCCCGCTCAGTTGTGTAGTGACTCAACAACCTTCAGGCATCACATTCAGGAAAACTGGAGCAGGTCAAGAGCACTCCCAGACCCTTTCTGTCTGGTGACTTTTGAATTGGCCAGCTGCCAGCAGACCCGAGTTTGTCTGAACTCTGAACATTTAGGGAGGCTTCCATCTTATCCCAGTGAAGGTAGGAGGAGATGAAAACACAGGAGATATTTGGTAAGTAGAAACAAGCATTCTGGAATGAAGAGGAGGTTGGGGGAGAGAATGAGTGTGTGCATGTGTACCTGAAATGCAGGACATTTAGTTGCCTGCAATGTGAGATTGCTGGAAGAAACTGGGATTCTCAAACAGAAGGGGGTGATTATTGATATCTAGAGACAAACAGAGAATTTCAATTATGTCCGAAACCTAAGAAAAGATTCGAGAAACCTTCTGGGAATCATGAAAACTGTGTGACTGTTAATGAAAAACCTCCCCTATAAGGGACTTCCACGTAAGAGAGGGCGTAGCCAGTCCTGATAATTGAAGGAAAGATATCGAGAAATCTCTAGGGGGTTGTTCATTTGCATTGAGCAAATGAACTGGTGTTTAGGGAAGAGGAGGGGCCATATTTCCAGTAGGCTGCGTGTTAGCCCATTGGAATGCACTAAAATTGTGTCTGTAAAAATAATCTTCAAGAGAGCAACGTTGAAAAATTTTGTGCATCTCCATTTGGCTAGCTTATCTTTTTAACAACTTCAGCCATAGAAGAAAAGAAAGAAAATAAAAATTCAAAGAAGAACTGAATGGGTTTTCCCCCCTCTCTAATCTGACTCTTTGGATATATATTCAATTCCTTTCTGTTAGACATTGGCGCCATCTACTGTCCTTGAAAACCATCCCTATTATCGGATGTGAAAAGAGGAGGCTGTTCTCTGCAGTTTTCCCCTCCTCCTTCACACCAGCAAAGGGCCCCAAACTCAACATTCCTTTTGGTCCTTCCCCACTGTCCTTTGAATTTGCTAGGAAAAATTGGAAGCAACCATAAATGTTCCCTCCCTTTTTAGACAAAAATTAAAAAGGGAGGAATGCTTTGGTCCCAAACCCCAAATTGAAATTTCTTAAATATCTGGCCATCCAGAAAATTAAGCTTTGACTTGGAATGGTGAGAAAAGTAGGAGGTGATTAAGTGCACTCAAAAATCACGTCCTGATTTTTCTCACTTCTTGAAGGACAAGCAACAGGTCTGGAAATATTGTCCTAATAGTATCTTTGTATCTATGTGTCTGTATTGTTTTGTGTTATTTCCAAGAGTTGGGAGAGGGGCATAACACTCTGATATCAAACAAAAAGGCCTTATTTAAAAATAAATTGTTTGCCTGGAAAAAGCATGAAAATAAAATATTTCTATGTGAAATTGTTTATGCAAGCAGTTTGAATGTAAGTGAATGTGTGAGTATGTTGAATGTGCAAATGCATGTGTGCAAATGCATGAGAGGGAGGGGGAGAAAGAGAAAGAGAGAGGAAAAGGGAAAGGGAGAGAGAGAGGAAAGAGAGGAAGAGGAAAGTGAGAGGGAGAGAGAGAGGGAGAGGAAAGAGAAGAGGGAAAGAAAGAGGGAGAGAAAGTGAAAGAGAAGAGGGAAAGAGAGAAAGAGGGAGAGAGAAAGAGAGGAAGAGGAACGAGAGAAACAAAGAGAAAGAGATAAAATATGTTGTCCTTACTGGACTTTTAGCAAAGAATGTTTAATGAAATATTTTGATTTTCTTTAAATTAAGAGATGAGGTATGGGGATAATTATGCTATATTTAAAGATGGTACATAAGCTACTAAAATTGTTTTCACCTGTTGGGATGAGGAGAAAGGGTTTTTTCCCCTTTCTCAGGCATAAAAATTTGTTTTCTTTGTAGCAGTTCATTGATTTCATAAATGCAACATACTATAGTTTTTTATACATAGCATAAAGGTAAAAATGATATATGCAGTATTATCTTCATTTTAGATGTTAAAAGGGTTTTGTGGCTCCCAATGGTTTCTTTTCTGTGAAAAATGGGTCCAAGTGGCTCTTTGAGTGTTTAAGGTTGCCAACCCCTGCCTTAGACCAAACACACGTGCCCTATACTTTAAAAGAAAAGACAGAATACAATAAATTAGAAATAACAAATGTTGCTATGCAGAGCATATGGTGTTGGTCTATGTGCCAACTGCTGCCAGTAGCATAGCCACCTTCATAGATGCTGGCTTGATCACCAAAGAAAACAAGAGACTTGTAGTTGACCACAATAAAGTCAAGAGAGTCCAGGAAAAAATTATGAAATCCCTAGCTCAAGAATTTAATGAGCTCTGTAAGAAGAGTGAAATAGAATGCATTTTCATCAGCGGCCATGTAGATGCAACTAAAGTTAAGAATAGCATAGCATAGCATAACATAGCAGAGCTGGAAGGGACCCTGGAAGTCTTCTAGTCCAGTGCCCTGCAGGAGAACCTATCACATTTCAGATAAGTGACTGTCTAGTCTCTTCTTTAAAAAACTCCTGTGATGGAGCACCCACGATTTCTGAAGGCAAGCTGTTCCACTGGTTAATTGTCCTCACTGTTAGGAAGTTTCTCCTCCTCCAGGTTGTTTCTCTCTTTAATTAGTTTCCAACCATTGTTTCTTGTCCTGCCCTCTAATTCCTTGAAGAATAAATTGACCCCCTCTTTTTTGTTGCAGCCCCTCAAATACTGGAATACTGCTATCATGTCACTCTTATTTATTCTTTTCATTAGACTAGCCAAGCCCAAGTCCTGCAGCTGTTGTTCATATGTTTTAGTCTCCCGGCCTTTGATCATTTTAGTTGCTCTTCTTTGAACTTTTTCCAAGGTCTCAACATCTTTTTTGTAGTATGGTGACCAAAATTGGATACAGTACTCCAGATGTGGTCTGACAAGGGTTAGTTATGCTGAAAGCAAACAATTCAGACCAGCAATTCCCCAGTACCATCAAAGAAGAATATTATTCTGTGTGCAGTGAACCAGGTAGAAGATATCTTTTATCATTTCACTGCAGAGAAAGGCTCAAAAATAGGAAGACTTGCTCAAATGATTACAGATAATCTGGTGTATTTCATGAAGAAGAAAGGCATTAACAAAAGCTTGAATGCCATTGGAGGAGATTCTACATGTGTTAATCCTGCCTGTGAAGATAGTGCCATGCACTGGATGGAGGTCAAGCTTAGATGGAAGTTGATCTAGTTGGTGTTTACACTCCACACTATGACACTTAATCACAAAATTAAATGGGAAGTCTTTGTCTAACAACAAATGGGCAGCTAACATTGGCAACATGCTAGACACTGCAACAGAACTTGACACTGATTCTTCATTCATCAGTTTCAGTGAGTCTCTCATTTCACTGAGCGACAGTGTTGTAAATGATCTCTCTACTGATCAAGCATATGGCTATAGCAGGGCTTTTCAACCAGTGGTACGGGTACCACCTGTGGTACATTGGCACCTGGCAGGTGGTACGCGACCATCCTAGAAAAGTAGTAGTGGGGGAGGAGAATGAGCTGAACCAGTGGTAGCACTGCACAAGCCTGAGCGAGAGATGGCTGGAGCTGCAGGGCTGTCAGGGCTCAGCCGAAGCGCCAGGATCAGCGCTTCTTCGGGGCTGTCAGGGCTCAGTTGAAGCACCAGGATCGGCACCGGGCTCCAGCTGGAGTTCATTGCTGATCCTGGCACTTTTGCTGAGCCCAGAAGAAACACCGATCAGCTGGAATGTTGCAGCATCTCCAGGGTCTTGTGATTAACATTTATTTTATTACATTTATTTATTTAGATGCCTGGCAACTGATTCATATTTATGATGGTCACAGTGTCCCAGGGTCATGTGAAGTGACCAAAACTTGCTGCAACCACCTAGCAGAGGGGGGAAAATAAAAACCAAACACCCACCCTACCCCACCCCCGCTGCCAATCCTCAACAGAAATGCTCACAACAGTGAAAACCTTGGACAGTAGGAAGAGCGCCGCTGGGTGGGCAGGCAAGTGTCTTGCTCGGCTGTAGCTTGGGGGGCACGTTTTTCAGTGCCATTGTAACTTTGTACAGTCACTAAGTGAACTGTTGTAAGTCGAGGACTACCTGTACTTCACTTTTTTCCTTTTTTTTGGTCATCAAGTTTTTGACACCTTGCTAGGCGACTGGTGGTACTCAGGTGATGCCATATCCTAAAAGTGGTACAATGGGTGAAAAAGTTAAAAAGCCCTGGGCTATAGGATCTCACAGGCAATAAGGACAGGAAAACGTCCCACAGATCTGGCTCTTCTGGAAATTGGCCTTACTGTAAACCATTTACACTGGTTGACATCTGCAAATAGGTTTTGTTGAATATGGGCTTCAAAACATGGCTTTAAAGGCAAAACTCTCCAAAACTGAAGAATGATAGTGGAATACATCATTGGTGTGTACTACCCTAGCTGGTTCAATATTAAAGTAAAACATTCCTGGATTGTAGGCCCGCGTCATGTGGTGTTCCAGCTGCAGCATGTCAGACTGCAAAAGAAGGCTGTAGTAGATGCTGTTTTGCCAACATTCAGCACTCGGCATGGTATACTTTCAGTGAAAAGATAATCCAGACACTCTTGTGTTCAGATGACATTCAAGAGACGAGAGCTGGTGTGCAAAAGATCATTGACTTGAAGGGTGCAGACGATGATCCGCTGGGAGATTTTTCTCTATGTGCAAAAAAACGCCTTTAATCAACGCTAGAACATCCACTGCTGGACTGACTGGTCTGGAGGTATATATGACCCACCTTTGACATGCAAACTGACTAAAGCAGAAATAAAGAAGTTCATTGATGAACCAATGTAAGTACCACAGTGGCCCTGTCATGCCCAATCAATAGACAGATGTGTGAAACAGGTCACAAAGGCAACTAGTAGTATATATACATGAGAAATGTGAGGGTTATATCAGAGGCCAAGAAGCAAGTCAGCAACTAATGTCGAAAAATGAATCAAACAAGACTTGATAAAATTCACTTACAAAATTCATTTTTATAACTCAGATAATTGCTTTCTGGTGTTAGTTTATGATTGCATGGATTATTTTTTGCTTAGCTAGATAAGATTCATGCAGAAAAAACTTTAATTTTTGTAGCACAAGGTGTAATTTTGAGAAGATAACATTAACAGTATTTGGTTACAAGAGACATTTGTGGGGTATATGATCAGACATGGATTTACCCAGCTAAATTTTGTGCAATTGCAAAAATAACAATTTGAATTCTTGGTGTAAAAACACATATTTTTAGAACCCCTCACTGAAAAAAATTGCAAAATTAATTTTCACCCCATTAAATGAGACACCCTACTGTGCATCATATACTAGCAAAGTAATATTTAGGACCATCCAGCACAAATTAGAACCCATTAATGGAAAAGGAGATACCTGGATGTTCAAACTGGCTTTGGAAAAGGCCAAGAAACATGAGACATTATTGCTGAGGTGCACTGGGTAACTGAGAAAATTAAAGAAGTAGTCACTATGTACTTCATCAATTATAGAAAGGCCTTTAATTGTGACAATTATTGTCTAGCTGTGGAATGCGCTCAGGAAATGGGAATTCTAGAACATCTCGTTGCTCTCAGGCAAAATCCATATACTTATAGTCAGGAAAGCACAGTACAGGCAGAACATGGTGAAACAGAAACAGACAAGGTTGCATACTCTACCCTTATTTATTAAACCCATATACTGAATATAAGGGAAATTGGCTAAGATGAGTGTGGTTTTTAAATTAAAAGAAGAAATATCAATAACTTGCAATATGCTGACGATGCTATTCTGACCACTGAAAATGCCAAAGATCTGCAATATCCAGTAATAAAAGCCAAGGAGCACCATGAAAAAAATGGGACCAAAATTAAATATGGCATTACACATTTATTTTTGATGAAACCATCTTCTGCCTTTTCAGAGGTTCTTGCAAAGCACCTGAGATGGAACATTGGAGAGACTTACTTTGTACAGTCACATTTACCTCATAACATCCTCTTGTCTCTCCACCAGCCCTATTTTGTCCTTTAATCTGGGTATAGCCAGGTGATTTGTCTCTTTGGCTACTTCTTTCTGTTATTCAATATTGGAAACTCTCCATGTTTCTTACAGCTCTTTATTTTTTGTCTCTTACCACATCAAGTCCCACTGTTGACACTGCTTTTCTTAATTTGATATATACCATAGACACAAATGCTTAGATTTGTTTTTGCCTCATGAAGATTTGTTTTATTATACACAATTAAAGTTATATTTCTAATTTTTAATCTTAAAACTATGTGCTTATTTCCTAATTAATTTTGCTATCAAACTTAATTTAAAATCTTCCTATTATTAATTCACAACTACTTCTATTTGATATATAATTTTCCATCTCTATGTTCTATGTTCCTACAACGTTCTTATAGTTCTATATATTGTCCTATTTTGATTAATTACTAGGTTTTGAATTCTTTCTTACTTCATTAACTTTATTTCATTTGGCTTCATTTGTAGCCAAATTCAGTCCATTTTGATTTGACAACGTCTGTTCACTCCTTCTCTGCACTTTTATATGGGTCTTTTCTCTACTCTCCAGAACTCACAGTCCACTCTTCCTTGAACTGTTTTATGGAGCTCTCTGCATGGACTCCTGCACACAGTAGGGTTGCTTCTGCTGTTACTTTGCAAATATTAGTCAGGCTCTTCCCTCTCATCTTTTATCTCAGTCTCAGTGAATCTTGCAGCTTCAGGGCTTGCCATTCTTGGTCTCATCCTGGGACTGTGGCTGATTTGCTTGTCTTTGAATTGGAAGCTTTTTTCTACTTCTCTACAGTTTTCCTAACTCAACTCCTCTTCTGCTATATCCACACATTCATTAGGTTTCTGGGTTATTTTATGGAACATACCTACCAATTAAGAAGAAGGTGGGGCTGTTTTAATACTCTTTCCTAGGTAGCACTGAAATTCTGAATTCCAGGACAGAAGGAGAAACTCCTGCTCATTCTGTGCAGTAAATTCATCCTTCCTCGAGCAGAAATAAAGAAGTCAAAATAAATGAAAATGAATAAATGAATTTTTCACAATGGAAGCAAGCAAAAGGAAATCTATCCTCTATTTCTGTTTGCACTGCAGGTTAAACTTGCATTTTCCATATGAGCACACCAGTATTATCCAGGATGAAGCCTAATATATGGTGATCAGTTGCAGATATTGATTCAGATGTGCATTCTCCAAGTGAACAATATTTCTGCTTGAACTGGTAGAATAATTATTTCCATAAAGCTTTCTATAAAAATTCCAAATTTGTACTATTTACGAATTAATGCATAGCAATTTTATTCAAATACTGGGTAATTTACTATGGGAGTTTTAATCACATTGACAACCAATTACTTTTTAAAAATCATTATTTTAACTGTTTGCATTTCAAAATATTTTAATACACAGTAATATACACACGTTAACTACTACGATCATATCTGTAAAATAATTTAACACACCAGACATTATGCAACTATATAGTCTCAATTTCTAATAAAATTGGGGCATATGCTGTTAATTGTTAATTAACATATGTATGGAATAATTACAGGTAGTCCTCGATTTACAACAGTTCATTTAGTGACCATTAAAAAGTGACTTATGAGAATTTTTCACACATAAGACTGTTGCAGCATCTCCTTGGTCATGTGATCAAATTCAGACGCTTGGTAATTGATTCATATTTATGACGGTTGCAATGTTTGGGATCATGCGATCAACTTTTGTGACTATCTGACAAGCAAAGTTAATGGGGAAGTCAGATTCACATAACAACAGTGTTACTAACTTAAGAACTGCAGTGATTCACTTAACAACCATGGCAAGAAAGGTCATAAATTATGGCAAAATTCGACTTAACATCTCTGTCACTTAGCAGCAGAAGCGTTGGGATCAAATGTGGTTTTAAGTTGAGGACAACCTGTATTTTTGATTACCAAATTTAACTATTGTGTTTTTCTCCTTCACAAGTGCATAGATCACAGAAGGTATATCTTCTAATATGTAATTTATTTTTCTTAATATAGTGATAAAAGATGTTAATGATTTTACTACCTGGTCATGTAATTTTGTTGTACACACTCACTCACTTTGAATTATTTTTTGTATTTTTTATTTTAATCCCATTTTTAATCTCCGAAGACTCAGGGCGGCTTACAATTTAAGCACAAATCAATGTGCTTAGCAATAGCCTTCATTCTGTGTATATGCCTGTTTATTAGGGCTTTCACCCCCCCCCCAAGCGGCATTATTACAAAGTCAGCTTATTGCCCCCAACAATCTGGGTCCTCATTTTACCTACCTCGGAAGGATGGAAGGCTGAGTAAATCTTGCGCCTGGTGGGATGCGAACCTGCACTAATTGCAGGCAGCTGGTGTTACTTAAGGAGGCATTAGCCCACTGCTCCACCAAGGCTCCTTATATTATGATCAAATAAAAATTAATCCTGCACCTATACCACATACACATGAATACTTATCAATTTACAAATGGAGCCTTAATGAATACTGTAAATGCATGACTATTATATGTTGAACATTATGATATGCACTACTGTAGATCTGCAACCAAATGTAATATCTGATTACTTTCCCAGATTCAGACATAGGCAATTATTAAAAACATAAGAGGCTATGGCATTATTTCATTGAGGGCCACATCAGCATTGTGGTTGCCCTTGGGGGGGGGGACGGGTATGGACGGGATGGGTGGGTGTGGGTGGGTGGGTGGGCATGGCCTACCAGGTGGGTGTGCCCAGCTTGATATCACTCGCTTCAGGGGTGCTTGGGCAGCACTGGGGCAGATCTCAGGGTCTCTGGAGGATGGGACTGGGGCGAGTGCTGGGACATAGTCCCTCCCTTTGTTCCTTCCTTCCTCCCTCCCTCCCTTCCTTTCTCCCTGTTCCTTCTTTCCTCCCTCCCTCCCACTCACCCTTCCTTCTTCCCTCTGTTCCTTCCTTCCTTCCTCTCACCCTGTGTTCCTTTTTCCCTGTTCCTTCCTGTTGCTTCCTCCCTCGCTCCCTTTTTCCATCCCTCGCTCTGTTCCTTCCTTCGCCTTCTCATCTCTTTCCTTCCCCGTGCTCAGGAAGGGGTGATGGGAGGGTCAGAGATTACCAGCACTAGCATGCTGCTGCTGGCCATTCCTATACCAAGTAGACGGGCAGGGGCGGTCCCGTTGAAAGGGATGCCTCGTGGCTGAGAGGCGCTGGTGGGAGGGTGTTGGCGCTGATCTACAACCTGGTTGCATCCATCAAAGCCAGAACGCACTCAGCCTACGATCCACTGGAACCAGCGAGGAGTTGCGCCACTGCCTGTCCTGCCCCCCCGGGTGTGCAAACAGGAGCCGGCCAGTGCCGGCATCCTGGGTGAAGTCAGCCTGCAAGGCAAGACAGCCAGCAGGGACGCCGGACTGTACTTGTGTGTGCACCCAGGGGATGGGGTGGGGCTGCCCCATGGATTTAAGGTTGAGTGCATTCTGCTGGGATCGGTGCTGGCTGGGAAGCTTTGTCAGAGCTTTGTGGATTTGGCAATGAGGTTGGGTCCTCTGGAGGCCTTCACAGTGGCTGGTGGCAGGTCGGGATTTTTAAAGGGGAAGAGGAGATTGACTGGGGGAAGATGATTTTATTTTCTCTTTTCTGGAGAGACAAGCCAGAAGGAGGGAGAGCAAGGTAGGAAGTTTATTTGCTGGAGAGAGAATAAAAAAGCCTTTTCGCCCAGGTGTGCCCCGTGGATTTAACACTGAACTCCTTCTGGCTTTGATGGACGCAACCAGATTGTAGATCAGCGCCTGGTCAACCTGGGCTGGGCCAGGCCAAGGTGCGGCGGGCCGGTCCTTCAGTCTTTCCAGAGTAGGTCCCCGGGCCAGACATAAAATCATAGACTTTGAAAAAACCTTTCTGTGTACTTGACTGTATCAAGTGTTCTATCTTTTCTCCTCTGCTGTTTAACATCTAAATGAAATAAGAGAGATCGTTTGGCATAAGCTAGCCACCTCCACCTCCACTGTTATATTCTACTGTATATAAGTACAAGAAAATAGCACTGCCCTTGAATGTTTCCAAATCGGCTGGATAAGGAAAACAAGTTGCAATTAAACCCAGAACAAATGAAGTTTCTGTTGGTAAAGAGAAAACTGGATCTGAGGATTAAGGTGATCCCTTAACACATCCCCTCCCCAAGAAAGAGTAGGTTTGCAATCTAGGAATATTCTTTTCACTCTATTGTCACCAGATTTCCAGATGGTAGTTATGGTATGGAACACATCCACCCCTCTGAAGCTTTGCATGGGCTCGCCACAGAGCTGCGTGCTTAGCCCCTACCTGTACTCACTGTACACATAAGATTGTATATTGTCTGACCCATCCACTGCGATCATTAAGTTCGCAGATGATACCACCGTAGTGGGTCTTATTACAGGTGGAGATGAAACAGCGTACAGGGGGGAGGTACAAAAACTATCCCTATGGTGTTTAGAGAACAACTTGCACCTGAACATTGGCAAGATGAAAGAAATGGTGCTAGACTTCTGGAGGAAAAGAGAGGAAACTGCCCCACTTTTCATCAGGGGGAGCTGTGTGGAGAGAGTTTCCTCCTTTAAATTCCTGGGAGTCTACCTCTGTGAAGATCTTACCTGGAAAGTTAATACAACCCAGGTGGCCAGAAAGGCCCAACAGAGACTCCACTTCCACAGGGTCTTGCAGAAGAACAGGGTAGAACAACAGCTGATGACCTCTTTTACCAGTCTACTATAGAACGCGTCCTCTCGTACTGTATTGCGGTTTGGTATGCTGGGCTGACAGCCGCGGATAGGAAGATATTACAGAGGGTGGTAAGCACAGCACAAAACATCCAGGGCTGTCCCCTGATACCACTGGATGACATCGTCAGGGCTCGCTGCCTTGGAAGAGTGAGGAAAATTCTCAGGGACGACTCACACCCTGGTCGGTACCTCTTTACTCTCCTACCATCGGGTAGGAGATACAGGAGTATAGCCAGCTGTACCAACAGGCTGAAGAACAGCTTCTATCCATGGGCTGTCAGGCTCTTGAATGGGAAATAACTTTATGTATGATTGACTTGTGAGGCCGGTGTGCTGTGTGCAATTAGCTTACATGGTGTAATAAGATGGTGGGTTTGTTGCCACTGTGAGTTGTGGTGGGGGGGCACGAAGGGAGGCTCAGCCAATCTCAGTGTATACATGGCTGTACTTTGACAATAAAGGTTCATTCATTTACACAACAATAGAGAATGTGCCAAATACAACCCTTCTTGAACTAATTGGACTTGGTAAAATTTATTAGCTCTAAGTTACAGACTGTCTGGACTACTTGAAGTAACACACTTTATCTGGAGCTATTCTTGAAATGTGATTTGGAAGTTGGTAAAAAAGTGAAATTCAAACTACTAACCAGTACAGAGGTCATATGATACCTGTCTTAAAACTGTGGCCCAGCTATCTGGTAACAAAAGCTATAATGTTCTCATATGGGAAGTGCATTTGACCCCCCACTCTCACAAGATGTAGGAAATGACAAAAAACATTTTTAATTAAGCTTCTTTAAATGGTTAAAATATATTTATAATAATGTTGGGTATATTAACGCTTATCCTCATGCTCTATGTGGGGTCCCTTTGGTTGATCTTTGCCCACCAGGCTTCCGGGTGCTACACCAGCCTCGAGCTCAGGGTAGGGGTGGGGGTGTGGCGGTGATCGTTAGGGAGACCTTATGTCCGCGGGAGACCACCGTTCCTCAGATAGTCGGGTGTGAGTCTCTCTTCATGAGATTTGGCTCTGGGGCGCAGTTGGGCTTGCTGCTCGTGTACATTTCGCCTAGTTGCGTAGCGGCAGCCCTGCCCGAGCTGCTCGATGTCCTCTCAGGGTTGGTGGTTGAGTTCCCCAAACTTATAGTTTTGGGAGACGTCAACCTACCATCCCTGGGAGGTTCATCTGAGCTTGCTCGGGAGTTCATGGCTTCCATGACGGCCATGGACCTGACGCAGGTAATTTCTGAGCCAACTCATGAGGGAGGCCACACCCTTGACCTGATTTTCTTATCTGGACGGTGGTTGGATGATCTTGGTGGGGGCTTTCCATTTATTATGCCCCTGTCATGGACCGATCATCACCTCCTGCGGCTGGTCTTCCATTTTGCCACCCCCCGCCGTGGAGGTACGGAGCCAACTAGATGGTACCGCCCCAGACGCCTAATGGATCCTGAGAGATTCCAAGCGGCGCTGGGGTCTCCACCTGCCTCCATTGCTCACAGCTCGGCGGATGCCTTAGTGGAAGCCTGGGAAAGGGCAGCCACTGAGGCACTCGACCGGGTTGTACCCTTGCGGCCCCTGACCCGGCGCAGATCCCAGCGAGCTCCATGGTTCTCCACGGAGCTCCGGGAGATGAAGCGTCGGAAACGGGGCCTAGAGAGCTGCTGGAGGTCCAGCCGATCTGAACCCGACCGATTGCGGTTAAGAACCTACATTAGGTCTTATCTCGCTGCGATGAGGGAGGCGAGGTGTAATTACTTCTCCACCCTCATCGCGTCCGCAGATAATCGCCCGGCCGCCTTGTTTAGGGTGACTCGCTCCCTTCTTAATCAGGAGGTGAGGGAGGATCCCTTGCAGGGTCGTGCCGAGGAGTTTGGTCAACATCTGTCGGATAAAATCGCTCGGATTCGGACCGGTTTGGACTCCAGCTGGGCAGAGTCTGACGATCAGGACACGGGCGGTCTTGTCAATGTTATCTGGGAGGAGTTTGATTCTGTGACCCCTGATGAAGTGGACAGGATTATGGGGAAGCTGAGTTCCACCACATGTTTATTGGACCCGTGCCCTTCTTGGCTGGTTTATGCAGCTAGGGAGAGGACACGAGGCTGGCTCCAGGCGGTTATATCTGCTTCTTTGAGTGAGGGTTGTTTCCCCACCATCTTGAAGGAGGCGGTGGTGAGACCTCTCCTCAAGAAGCCTGCCTTGGACCCAGCTGTATTGAACAACTTTCGTCCAGTCTCCAACCTTCGCTTTCTTGCGAAGGTTGTTGAGAGTGTGGTGGCACATCAGCTCCCTCTGGTCCTGGATGAAGCGGATTATCTGGACCCTTACCAATCGGGTTTCAGGCCCGGGCACAGCACGGAGACGGCATTGGTCGCTCTGGTGAATGATCTCTGGAGGGCTCGGGATAGGGGGTATTCCTCTGTCCTAGTCCTATTAGACCTCT
This sequence comes from Vipera berus, assembly GCF_964194415.1. Lineage (NCBI taxonomy): Eukaryota > Metazoa > Chordata > Lepidosauria > Squamata > Viperidae > Vipera > Vipera berus. Next base: position 37,245,793 of record NC_138208.1, on the reverse strand, counting down.
CGGCGGCTTTCGATACCATCGACCATGGTATCCTGCTGCAGCGTCTCAGGGGATTGGGAGTGGGAGGCACGGTTTTTCAGTGGTTCTCCTCCTATCTCCTGGGACGCTCGCAGTCGGTGTTGGCAGGGGGGCAGAGGTCGACCCCTAGGACTCTCGCTTGTGGAGTTCCTCAGGGGTCGGTCCTCTCGCCTCTCCTGTTCAACATCTATATGAAACCGCTGGGTGAGATCATTCGTGGTTTTGGAGTTGGGTATCATCAATATGCTGATGATACCCAACTTTTTATTTCGACCCCAAACCACCCCAGTGATGCCCTCGCTGTGATGTCCCGTTGCCTGGAGGCGGTTCGGGTCTGGATGGGGAGGAACAGACTTCAACTCAACCCTGACAAGACTGAGTGGCTGTACATTCCGGCTTCCCGAGACACCTGGGATGTTCCACCTCTTTCTATGGGGGGTGAGCTTTTACCCCCTGTGGATAGGGCTCGCAACTTGGGAGTCCTCCTAGATTCACGACTCACTTTGGAGGATCACATAGTGGCCGTGACTAGGGGGGCTTTTGCCCAGGTTCGCCTGGTGCGCCAGTTGCGGCCCTATCTGGACCGGGAGGCCTTGTGTACGGTCACTCATGCGCTTGTGACCTCTCGCCTAGACTACTGTAACGCTCTCTACATGGGACTTCCCTTGAAGACTACTCGGAGGCTCCAACTGGTACAGAATGCGGCCGCGAGAGTTGTCTTGGGAGTTTCCCGGTACTCCCATGTTACACCTTTGCTCCGTGAGCTGCATTGGTTACCAGTTGTCTTCCGGGTAAGGTTCAAGGTTTTGGTTATGATCTTTAAGTCCCTACATGGCATGGGTCCGCGATACCTCGAGGACCACCTGCTGCCGGCGTCGACTCCCCTCCGCCCTGTGCGCGCCCACAGAGAGGGCCTCCTCAGGGTGCCTCCTGTCAGGGAATGTCGACTGGTGGCCCCCAGGGGGAGGGCCTTCTCTGTGGGTGCTCCGGCGTTATGGAACCAACTGCCGGTTGAGCTCCGGATGGCATCAGACCTCCGATCCTTCCGTCGCGGGTTGAAGACCCATTTATTCGAACTAGCGGGTCTGGCCTGATGGGGGTACTTGGGTTTTTTATAGGTTTGTTTTATTATTCTGGTTTTAACTTGGGCATTAATTTAATTATCTTTTAATGTTTGTACTGTTGTTTATATTTATGCCCTGTGAACCGCCCTGAGTCCCTTTGGGAGAAGGGCGGTATAAAAATCTCAATAAATCTTAAAATCTTAAATCAATAAATCTATAATTAGTATTTTAATTATTTCAAGCTGTCTGGTTTTTATAAACATAAATAATATTAACCATAATAGCAGCAAATATGTTGGTATTTTCAATGCAAGTCTTAAGGTATGTGTCAGGTACCTATCAGAACACTGCCATTCCAAGGGGAGGGGGAGCAGGAGCTATTGTAGATTGAGGATGTTTCTAAATTGTTTCTGCTTTTGCTCTGAGGTATCTGCATGGGAAATAGGGAAGGGGGAAAGAACCTCAGGGCCATCTGCTTTGACTCCTGCTGGCTAGCAAGGATGATGCGCCAAAGAATGGCTGGTTATCTTTTCGACTTGAAGTTCTCACAACATCTTCACGCCAATAGATTGGCTCCTAACAAACTAGGGCATTGGGGTGGGGTTCGGGAAATAGGACTTTTAACTTAATGCTTTTGCACGGGAACTTCCCTGCAATCACTTTCTCTCAGTAAAATATCCTTTTTGAAATGTTTCAAGAGTCATGTTTTTCTGGGGGGGCTGCTGAGACAGGACCTTATGTTAGGCAAAATCTGCAAAGTGGTCAACTGGAGAGGCATCCGCACTATGGTGGGCACCGTGCAAATAATGTTTAACCAAAGCAGTGGCCAGAAGAAATCGAGTGCCAAGGGAAAGTTCCTGCTAAAGCTCACCCCAACATAAACGCTGCCGGATGAATGGAGGAAGCTGCCAGGCTACAGACTCATCTAAGCTAAGATGGTCCATTGGCATGAGAAGAGAGTTGATTGGGAAGGGAGAATCAAAGGGGTCACCCTTACCCTCACCCGAGGTGGCATGGATGGAGAGAGGAGCTGGAGGCGCTATACGATGATGTGGGGAGAAGAACCTGACCACATCAATCTCATGAAGCAAGCAATGCACTTCATGATGGAAGCCTTCCAGAACCTGAAGGCACGAGAAGCCTTAGCCTGAGTGACAGGGAACGATGGCCAATGTGAATTATCAGCAAGTGAAGATGGAAAAACACCACCCCTGGGCGCTGCAGCAGGCACCATCGAAACTTTGGAAGGGGCAACCACGCCAGTAGGGCTCCCCCTAAGGGACTCTGGAGGAGCAAATGTCCTGAGGGCTGGCGATGGGTGTGGCTCACCAACAGGAGCGAAAAGCACCCTCCCTCGGAGTGAAGTTTCATGGAGGCCCTCAGAAGCTTGGGTTTTTCCTAGCCTACATCCTCACCTACATGCAGGAATATGGATGTGAGATCCCCACCAAGGGGGCCAGAGTCAGGGTCATCACCCTGGTACTGGAAGGAGCTGCAGCTAGGTGGATGGTAACCTCCACAATGCCAATGCCCTGGAGCTGCAAAATTTCAATGGCTTCATGACAGCTCTGACGGTGATTTGAGGACCCCCTGGCTGACTGCAAAGCCTGAGAACGCATTAAAATGGGTGGGGTGCCACCTGGTGGCTGAATACACTGAGGAATTCTGAGACCTGGCTCGCGGCCTTGACTGGTTGAAGAACATCTTTGTGAGTTGCTTCAAAGGTGGACTGAATGATGACTTATACAATGCGAGAGGGCCCCCCGCACACCTCCATGACTGATGCGTGCTAGCTGAGGAAGCCAAAATCAACCAAACCCAAAATAAGTATCGCTCCAGCAAAGTTTGGAGAAGTTCACCCCCGGAGAGGAAGAGGGAAATAACCAGACCTCAACTCCAGCCGGCACATTCCACCACCTGCTTCAATTGTGGAAAGCAAGGCCACCGAGCAGCTGAATGCAGGGCAAAGATCCCGGCTAAGGAGGGAGAGCACGGTGAAAGAAATGGCCCTGAAGACCACAAAGGTCATGGAGTTCAACCTCTCGCCCAAATGGAGAGAGGGAACTCCGACCCCACCAGAGGAAGACCAAGGGTTCTCGGACATCAAGTACAAGGAAGACCCCTTGGTAAGTGGGCCGATCGTGCCAGTGACCATGCCTGTAGAACGACACATCCCTGGCACTGGGCAGGATGCTTCACTAAAAGCCCTGGTAGACTTGGGGTGTACCAGATGTCTGTTAGCCCAGCCTTACTGGAGAAGTTAGGAATCCACTTGAGGAGGCTAAAAAAACCCATCGCCTTCTGCCAATTAAATGGGTTAGTCGCAGAAGGCATCCTGGCCAATTTTGCACTGTGTCCCTGGGGATGAAAATAGGAGCCCACTCAGAGATTTTAAGTTTCATAGTAGGACCAGGAATGGAGAGGCCCCTCATCCTGGGGTAGGCTCTGGCTGAAGAAATGGAACCCATGGGTGGACTGGAGGAATGGGTACTTAAAATTCCCAGGAAGGGGGAAACCCCACAGTGCACTGTTGTGCCCCTCCAAGGGCCCCCTGCTGAGAAACAGTAGCAGTTGCGAGGGGACAGCAAATACCAGACATACCAAAAGAACATCAGGACCTGAGAGATGTATTTAGTAAGCATGGGTCGGATAAACTCCCTCCTCACTGACCCGACTGCGCTATCGAGATCGTACCAGGGGCCAAGTTGCTGAAGACCAAACTTTACTTGATGACCCATAGGGAGCTAGATGAACTGCGTGCTTTCAGCAATAAAAATCTAGCCTGGGGATTCATCCAACCTGCCCGACCTAGGGTGGCAGCTCCTGTTCTATTCAAACAAAAGAAGAATGGCTCTCTTCATCTCTGCATGGATTATAGAGGATTGAACGTCGTGTGTGTGGAGAATGTGTACCCCCTTCCTCTCATGAAGGACATGCCAGCGCAGGGCTTTTCAACTTTTTCACCCACTGTACCACTTTTAGGATATGGCATCACCTGAGTACCACCAGTCACCTAGCAAGGTGTCAAAAACTTGATGACCAAAAAAAAAAGGAAAAAAGTGATGAAGTACAGGTAGTCCTCGACTTACAACAGTTCACTTAGTGACTGTACAAAGTTACAATGGCACTGAAAAATGTGCCCCCCAAGCTACAGCCGAGCAAGACACCTGCCTGCCCACCCGGCGGCGCTCTTCCTACTGTCCAGGGTTTTCACTGTTGTGAGCATTTCTGTTGAGGATTGGCAGTGGGGGTGGGGTAGGGTGGGTGTTTGGTTTTTATTTTCCCCCCTCTGCTAGGTGGTTGCAGCAAGTTTTGGTCACTTCACATGACCCTGGGACACTGTGACCATCATAAATATGAATCAGTTGCCAAGCAACTAAATGTTAATCACAAGACCCTGGAGATGCTGCAACATTCCAGCTGATCGGTGCTCCTTCTGGGCTCAGCAAAAGTGCCGGGATCAGCACCGAGCTCCAGCTGGAGCCCGGCACCGATCCTGGCGCTTCTGCTGAGCCCTGACAGCCCAGCCATCTCTCACTCAGGCTTGTGCAGTGCTGCCACCGGTTCAGCTCATTCCCTTCCCCCAATACCACTTTTCTAGGATGGTCGCGTACCACCTGCCAGGTGCCAATGTACCACAGGTGGTACCCGTACCACTGGTTGAAAAGCCCTGTGCTAGCGCACCTAGTCAAAGGGAATTTGTTTTTCAAGATTAGACTTGAGGGAGGCTTATTACTGGATCAGAATCAAGGAGGGGGATGAATGGAAAACTGTTTTCAATTGCATGCTAGGCTGCTTCCAGTTCAAAGTGCTTCTCTTTGGCCTGCAAGAAGCACCCACAGTGTTCATGCAGCTGATAAACTAAGTGCTCCATGAACATTTATAAAAGGGGATCCTAGTGTATCTTGATGATTCTTATTTACACAGAAACGTAAAACTGGTCACAGTCATATTGAAAAAACTCCACACAGCCAAATTGTCCACATGCGAGTTTCACAAAGAAAAGATCGACTACCTGGGCTATCATACTCTCACAAGGGGGTTGAGATGGATCCGGAAGAAGTGTGGGCTATGCTGGTTACCCCCCCCCCCAAACCAGGAAACAATTACAAAGTTTCTTGGGATTTGCCAACTTTTACCGACAGTTCATCCCCTCATTCATTCAGATAGCCCTCCCCATCACCCACTTTCTAAAAACAAAAGGGGGGAACAAACCAAAACCCAGCCAACCTCTGAAATGAACTATGGAATGCCAGGTAGCATTCGAAAAGCTCAAAAGACTGTTCTCTCCCAAACTGGTATTAAGACACCAGGACCCTGGTGCTTTTGCAAGAAAATGAGGACTATAACCATGCGTGTATACATCACGATAGCTGACCAAAACAAAGCAACAGTGGGAGGTGTGGGACAAAGCGGCCTATGCAATCAGATGGGTTCTCCTCACCTGGAGACATTTCCTAGAGTAGAGTAAAATCCCATTGCAGGTCTGGATTGATCACAAAAACCTGGAAGCTTTGAAATCCCCTTGGAGAATATCCCAAAACAAGCGCAATGGGCTCAGTACTTCTAAGGTTTCAATTTCACCTTATGCTATCTACCAGGGGGGGGGGGACTTCCTGGCTGACATTTTGTCAAGAATGCCATAATACAACAGTTCCAAAGTGGAATTAGTCAAGCCCCTACTCCCCTCATATCAACTGGCGGCTCAAGTAACCATTAGAACACAGCAGAAGGGAAACCCACCTATAGACAATGTTATTGCAGCAGCTTTTAAAAAGCCCTGGAAGCAATCAAGTGGTTCTGCAGCCTTAGAAATCTATGCTCCATTTAAAACTGATTAGCATGGGTAGGTGGGAAATTGTATGGGCCTGCCAGCCAGAGGTTAAAAACCATGCAAATGTGCCATGATTCAAAGCTGGCAGGACATTTTGGGTTCATGAAAACCCTGCACTTCCTCAAAAGACAGTTCTGGTGACCTTCACTCAAAAAAGACATTGAGCTTTATGTTTCCAGCTGTCCTGTATGCACAACTGCAAAGCGCAGGCAGCGAAAGATAACAGATTTACTCCAAATGGTAGCTGAGCTGTCAGCAAGCTGGAGAGAGATTTCCATGGATTTTATTGTGGAACTCCCCGAAAGCTCAGGGAACACAGTAATTTGGGTCATGATTGACTTATTCTTCAAGCAGGTCCATTTTATCCCTTGCCAAAAGATTCAAATGGCCAAAGCATTGGCAAAAATGTTCCTGCACCACATTTACCGCTTACATGGGGCAATACAATGAATTATCTCAGATACAGAAGTCCAATTCACATCTAAGTTCTGGAAAGCTTTTCTGGACCTCCTAAGAACCAACCAAGGACTTAGTTCCAGTCACCATCTGCAGACAAATGGCGGGACAGAACGAACGAACTCAGTAATGGAGCAGTACCTGCACTGCTTCATTAACTACAAACAAGATGACTGGACGGATCTCTTGCCATTTGCTGAACTAGCCTACTATAACGCTGTGCACACCAGCACAGACTTCACGCCATTTCGAGTGGCAACTGGACAAGACTTTAACCCAGTGCCTGAACTACCAAAGACCCCATAATCCTGTTTAAAAGAGTGGATCAATCAGTTGAAAAATACATGGCCCATTGTGCGCAAGACCCTTGTTGATGCTAGGGCACAAAGCCCAAGCCAACAAAAAGAGAGTAGAGCCTAAACCATTCCACACTGGGGACTGCATATATTTGTCCACCTGTTCCTACAATCCCTGGAACCCTCAAAAAAGTTAGGACCAAAATATATAGGGGCCTTCCCCGTAAAAACAATTATTAATCTATTCACAGTGAAGCTAGAATTACCAAAGTCATTGAGAAAAGTTCACCCTGTTTTCCATTGCAGCCTCCTAAAACCAGAGGTGGTTTCACCGCTAAGGCCAGCACCCCCTCCAGTACCCAAACGTATTACGGTAGAGGAAGAAAAGCATTTTGAGATTAAGGAAATCCTGAACTCACACACTCATGGGGGTGCCGCTCAATACCTGATAGCATGGAAAAATCTCTCTGGGGCTCAGAATGGGTGGGCTCAAAAGAACCATGTGAAAACCCCTAGATTACTTAAATAGTTTCAGCACCACTATCCCGATAAACCAAAATGAATGCTTAATCACTATTTTTATTTCCTCATTATTTTCTCTTCTCCAGGTGGATCTTCCCCTCTTTTAGGGGGGCAGTATGTCAGGTCCCTATCAGAATGCTGCCATTGCAAGGGGAGGGAGAGCACGAGCTAATGTGGATTGAGGATGTTTCTAAATTGTTTTTGCTTTTGCTCTGATGTATCTGCATGGAAAATAGGGAGGGGGCAAAGAGCCCTCAGGGCCATCTGCTTTGACTCTTGCTGGCTAGCAAGGACAAGGCACCAAAGAACGGCTGGTTATCATCTTTTCGACTTGAAGTTCTTACAACATCTTCACACCAGCGGATTGGCTCCTGACGGACTAGGCTAGGGCATTGGGGTGGGGCTGGGGAAATGGGACTTTTAGCTTAACACTTTTGCTTGGGAACTTCAGATTCCGCCTTACTTCCCTGCAATTGCTTTCTCTCAGTAAAAGATCCTTTTTTGAAACAATGCCTGTTTCAAGAGTCATGCTTTTCTGAGGCGATAGCTGGGGCAGGATCTTACAGTATAAAATAAATAAAAGAGTTTTCAAATTGGGCTATAATTTTGGTCCTTGATTTAACATTAATACTCAGGAACACCCACAAATGGTCCACAGACATGAACCTTCATCATACAAATGCATAAAATACAAGTAGTCATAATCAAGCCCATAATTTCTATTGAAAATTGTAGTGACCATGCCCGATTTTATGACTTTTTTGGCAGTGATCTTTAAGTGAAGATGGTGATCGTAAAATGAACACCATGGTCGCTAAGTAAACCCATTATTCACTATGGGACTCATTTTGCTGGAAACTGGAAGTAAATAGCAAAAACATCACAAACTGAAATCACAAGAATGCAGGGCTCTGGTAGTGCACAGAAGTCCTCACTTAATGACCATAATTGGAACTAGCAATTTCACTGCTAAGTGATGTGGTTGTTAAGCAAGGCATCACATGACCACAAAGGACTTACGATCTGGTTGCTAAGTGAGACATTAAATGACTGTCACTTGTAATTTTGCTGCCACCTTTCCATTGACAGTTAGAAGCTGACTGTGAAACACACAAACAATGGTGATCATGTGACTGTGGGACACTGGGACAATGTAAGTGTGATGACCAGTCATAAAGTTAATTTTTCAGTGCCATTGCAAGTCTGAATCATTATTAAACAGGGCACTTGTTAAATGAGGACTACTTGTACTCAATACAATTATATCCAGGGCTTTTTTTCTCATAGAATGCTCAGAACGGCGTTCCGGCACCTTTTTTTGCAAAAAAAAAAAAAAAAAAAAAGAAGAAGAAGAAGAAGAAGAAGAAGCAGCTCCCTCTATTGGCTTTCCTAAGCCTATTGCAGGGCTAGGCAATCTTGGCTCTTTTTTATGACTCGTGGACTTCAACTCCCAGAAATCCTGAGCCAGCCATGGTGAGGGGAAAGGGAGAGGTTTCCAAGCTGAGCCATGCTGGCTCAGGAATTCTGGGAGTTGAAGTCCACGAGTCATAAAAGAGCCAACATTGCCTACCCCTGCTCTAGAGGAAGACATTAAAATTATTTACAGGGTTACTTCTTTAGGAACTAAACTTTTAGAATCTAAAGCAGCTAATTCAAAAAAGCCAACAGAAAAGAATCTCAGATTTTTCATCTGTTTTGGAAGGTAAAATTAGATAACCAAATAATCTATTTCCTATGTTAACATCTCTGCAATGATGATTTCATAAAGGTAACAGGAAAGAAATGAGAAACATTTTTCTCAATGTAATATGTCTAATTTAGCTGATGCTAGAAAAAATAGTATCTTGTACTATTTTGTACTATTGAAAACTATTTTGAATAACCATCTATTACAACTAAACCACCTTAAATTAAACAATTCTTAAGAATGAAACATTCTTAATTTGGACTTTACTTTTACTGTTTGGACTGTTGTGTGTTTTCAAAAATAGATTATTTAGAATCTAGTTATATTGAACTTCAGTCTTTAAATAATTAACCTAGAATATACATAACAATATATGATGTTTTCCATGGTGAGCTTAATATCAATAACATTTATTAAAAAGGCTAAAATAATTTCTGGTAGTATTATCTGTACATTAAAATTTTGTTTAGTCACAATCTTTCACTTTTCACATTCTGGACAAACAGTGGTCATGTATTCTAGCAAAAGATGTTACATATGTGCATAAGCGTAGTCAGTAGCATATGCCTTTTTAAAAATATCAAACATGCAAAGAAACAAAAATAAGTCCAAAATATCTGTATTACATCCAGAAATGCCAAATTTGCAACCAATATTTCTCATCCATAACTATGGCACCCTAAGGATACCTGCATACATGCAAATGCTTCTCTGGGATCAGTAACGCAGCAGGGATTGCTTTTTCCTTCCAGTAACATATACTTAAAACCAGTTTATTGCATTTGGCAATTGTACTAAAAAAAATCTCATTGTCAACCAATATAATTCATTTAATTTGAAATCAAGTGAAAAATTGATTTAAATTATTTTAATTAAAACAAATTAATGGCAATTCTTTTATAAGAAGTTGCCTCAAACAAAATGAGTTTGACATGCCTGCTCTAGATAGTTGAATGCTCCAAAATAAATTCTAGACCAGGCCTGTACATGCAACCTGCCAAGCACCCTTGGACAGAGCACAGACTTTTTTTTTAAAAAAAGTAATAAAACCACCACCACTGCCCTAAAAGTCATGTTGCCTAGTGTCTCTATGGCTTACCATGACCACGAGCTCCAACACTGTAAATGCTCCTCTAGTCACCAAATCATTGATTAGCCCACCAGCATTCCTTTGCAAACCACAAAGATTTTTAATTTATCAGTGTGGGCCTTTCCCTTCTACAAGCTGCACAGACCTATTCTAGATTTTCCTCTTGTCTTTCCGAGTTAACTCCTTGGTCTGTCATTGAGCAAGAATTGACTTTGTAGGGAAGCATATTATCATTTGATGTATATTTAACATATGTTCTACCTTTATTTACCAATTACAGTATATAATATTTGTATGCAATCCACATGGCGAGGTTTGGGGCAACTTACAATAGAGAAAAATAGATATTTAAAAACATAAGATTAAAACATAAAAGCAGGGCTTTTCTTTTCATTGAACGCTCTGAATGGCGTTCCGGCACCTTTTTTTGCACACACACAAAAAAGCTTTTGCACAAGCTATGCTACTCCCTCCCTCCCACAAGCTATGCTACTCAAAAGCCAATAGGAATTGCTGCTGAGAGCGCCAAAAGACCTGGCCGGCAAATGTTGCACCAGCAAGTTGTCTACCTCGAAGGTGAGTTGGCAGAAAGTTTGCATCCCTCCCTGCTGCCCAACTACACCATCTCAACTAGGTAAGTAAAAGAGGACAAGGAGTGGGAGGTGGGTTCTGTGGAGTCCTTGTGCACTCCTTCCTTGTGCTCACCCATGTCAGCCAGGCTGGTGGCCTACCCAGTGCTGGACCTGTGCCACCGTTGACTTGCCCTGCGCGCCTATGTGGCCGCCCTGCATCGCCTGGCCCACCACGCCTCCGCTGCCCGCCCCACGCAGCCCCATCATATAGAGCGGGACCCGCTGCTCCCACTGCACCAGCCGCGACAGCTCCGGCCCCGGGGGACAGCCCGCTGCCAACACCCCTCACGTCCGTGACCACAGCAGCGCCGCCCCCCCCGCCTCCTACACCCAAGATGAGAGTTCCAGCACTTTTTTTTTAGAAAAAAAGCCCTGTTTATAACGCTCATCTGCTGTAGCAGTTTAAACTGATTTAGAGCACATGAAAACATTAAAATGGTAGCAGGGGAAGAAAAAAACTTTTCTATCAGATACTAAAAACAAATGAATAAAGTGGTTAGTTTCAACTTATCTAAAAAAGAATACAGTAGATGACTCCCAAATTTTTCAGGGGAAAGTGTTCCAGAGAATAGGAGATGATGATGAAATGATAGAAAATGTCGAAGCCACAGGAACCTTGGGGGGAAGTGATCATGCAATATTGGAATTCAGCATTCTGGAAGCACAAGCAATAGAACATAGCCAAACTTGAGTCTTGGACTTTAAAAGAGCTAATTTCAATAAAATTAGAGAGACCTTGGGAAGAATTCCATGGATGAGAATCCTAAAGGGGAAAACAACTCAAGAAGCTTGGGAAATTTTGAAGTGAGATAATAAAGGCCTTCAGTCTAAGTACAATACCAACAAAGAAGAAAAATAACAGCTCTCAAAAGAAACCAGCATGCCTGCATAAAGAACTCTCTGATAAATTGAAAGATAAAAAGAACAAGTGTAAGAATTGGAAAGAGGGGCACATAACTAAGTCAGAATATCAGCAAATAGCCCGTGCCTGCAAAGATGAAGTGAGGAAAACTAAGGCTCAAAATGAACTAAGGCTTGCGACCAAAGTCAAAAATAACAAAAAAAGCTTCTTTCAACATATAAAAAACAAGAAAAAAGTTAAGGAAATAATTGGTCCATTAGTGGGGGAAAGTGGCAAGAAGGTGACAAGCAACAGGGAGAAAGCAGAACTATTTAACTCGTTTTTTGCATCTGTCTTTACACAAAGGGAAAAAACAGTCCAACCTTCCAAAACCAGTGCCATAAAAAACACAATAGAAACGCAAGTTAAGATAGGCAAGAAAATGGTAAGTGAGCACCTGTCCAGCCTAGACGAGTTCAAATCACCAGGACCAGATGGATTACACCCCAAAGCTCTCAAGGAACTGGCAGACGTGATCTCAGAACCACTGAACTATATTTTTCAAAGATCCTGGAGCACTGGGGAACTACCAGAGGACTGGAAAAGAGCTGATGTAGTTCCCATCTTCAAAAAAGGGGAAAAAATGGATCCAGGAAACTACAGACCTATCAGCCTGACCTCAATACCTGGGAAGATTCTGGAAAAGATAATCAAACAACAAATCAGCGAACACCTTGATGCAAACAAAGTCATCACTAAAAGTCAACATGGGTTTGTCAAAAACAGATCATGCCAGACAAATCTTATTGCATTCTTTGACCAAGTGACAAAATTAGTGGACCAGAGGAATGCTGTAGATATAGTTTATGGACTTCAGTAAGACATTTGATAAAGTAGATCATAACCTACTACTTGATAAGATAGAAAAATGTGGGTTAGATAGCATCACCACCAGATGGATTCGTAGCTGGCTGACCGGCCGTACTCAGCATGTGGTCCTCAATGGAACTGCATCTACATGGAAGGAAGTGTGTAGTGGGGTGCCCCAGGGCTCTGTTCTGGACCCAGTGCTCTTCAACATCTTCATTAACGATTTGGATGAGGGGATAGATGGGGAACTCATCAAATTTGCAGACAACACCAAGCTGGCAGGAATAGCCAATACTCCAGAAGATACTGTAGGCTTAAAATACAGGAGGATCTGGACAGACTCGAACACTGGGTGCTATCTAACAAAATGAAATTGAATGGTGAAAAAAATAAGGTTCTACATTTAGTCAGGAAAAATCAAATGCACAGGTGTAGTATAGGTGGTACCTTGCTCAATAGTAGTAACTGTGAGAGGGATCTCGGAGTCCTAGTAGACAATCACTTCAATATGAGCCAGTAGCGTGCTGCAGCTGCCAAAAAAGCCAACACAGTGCTAGGCTGCATAAACAGAGGGATAGAATCAAGATCAAGTGAAGTAGTAATACAACTTTACAATGCTTTGGTAAGGCCACACCTGGAATACTGCATCCAGTTTTGGTCACCACGATGTAAAAAAGATGTTGAGACTCTAGAAAGGGTACAGAGAAGAGAAACAAAGATGATTGGGGGACTGGAGGTTAAAACATATAGGGAACGTTTGCTGGAATTGGGTATGTGTAGTTTAACGAAGAGAAGGGTGAGGGGTGACATGATTGCACTGTTCCAATATCTCAGGGGCTGCCACAAAGAAGAGGGAGTCAAGCTATTCTCCAAAGCACCTGAAAGCAGGACAAGAAGCAATGGATGGAAACTAATCAAGGAGAGAAGCAACCTAGAACTAAGGAGAAATTTTAGGACAGTTAGAACAATTAACCAGTGGAACAACCTGCCTCCAGAAGTGGTGAATGCTCCAACACTGGAAGATTTTAAGAAGAGACTGGACAGCCATTTGCCTGAAATGGTATAGGGTTTCCTGCCTGAGCAGGGGGTTGGACTAGATGACCTCCAAGGACCCTTCCAACTACTACTACTTCTCCTTATTATTATTATTATTATTATTATTATTATTATTATTATTATTGTTGTTGTTGTTGTTGTTGTTATTAATCTATAGAGAAGACCACTTGCAAGAGGTCCTCAAATAGCATGCAGCATCTCCCTTGTCAATTTCAGCAATAGCAAGGCCATCTCATAGGTATTCTGATCCCAAATTGTTTGGGATGATTGCATGTCATAATCAACCTCCCAAATCTCAGTAGTTAAATTGTTTCAGCAAAAGTTTAATATGTACTTAGTCAAGTATCCCACTTGACAACCTAGCTATTGAATTTTGTTACTACCTGTAGCTTTCAGATGAAACATAGGCATAATTCCATACAGATATTGTTGTTGTTGTTGTTGCTGTTAGTTGCGAAGTCGTGTCCGACCCATCGCGATCCCATGAACGTTCCTCCAGGCCTTCCTGTCCTCTACCATTTTCTGGAGTTCATTTAGGCTCACGCCTACTGCTTCAGTGACTCCATCCAGTCACCTCATTCTCTGTCATCCCCTTCTTCTCTTGCCCTCAACCCTTCCCAGCATTAGGCTCTTCTCCAGTGAGTCCTTATTTCTCATAAGGTGGCCAAAGTATTTGAGTTTCAACTTCAGGATCTGGCCTTCTAAAGAGCCGTCAGGGTTGATCTCCTCTAGGACTGACCGGTTTGATCGCCTTGCAGTCCAAGGGACTCGCAGGAGTCTTCTCCAGCACCATAGTTCAAAGGCCTCAATTCTTTGGCGCTCAGCCTCCACTAGCTTTGTTTTTTTTAAAAAAATTTTTTATTGGTTTTTCAGTTAAAATGTACATATTTATAAAGCATCATGATGACTGGGTAATCAGAGATTCAGTAACAGAGTTTTCAGTACATAATTCAGGTTACATTATCAAAACATCCTTCTCAATTTCCCTTAACATTTCATACAACCAGTTTAAACTAATAAATTTCTAGAAATAGCATGGTCAATTGAAAAAATTGTCAATTCAATTTCATTGAAATATATCTATGTCCTGTTAGTAAAGTTTACCTAATTTTAATTTTAATTATATTATTCAAATTTAGCCTTTAACATCCCAATTAATATTTACAACCCAAATTTCCCTTATTTTATTACAGCAAAAACTATAGCATCTAACATGCACGCAGTGGCTGAGTAGCTATGTTCTACTTAATAACCATTGTCTGTTTCACATCCTAATACATCACACGTTACTGACAGGACCACAGCCTATGTTTATTAATCTACAACTATTTATACACAACCAGATTCTGTTTTAAATTTTAGCTAATTCTTAAATAGAATGATCAAATGTCTTTTAACATCAAAGTTGGATCTATAAACCAAATTTCCATTATGTCAGTGCACAAATTATAATGTCTAAAATAAGCCTAATAGATACATAAACACATTCTAGTTCTATCTCATAAACATTTTCTATTTTAGATCCTGATAGATCACTGATTACTAAAAGGATAACCTTTAATGGTTCTCTAAGAACTCACTTTTTAAATCTTAACTCTGGCTTTCTTTTTTTGCCAATCAGGTTTCCAAACCAAGGCCTTTGAATTGCCAGATAGGTCTCCCTTCACTCCAAAACATATTATTTGAACTGAAGGAGGACATTTAGCCATCAGTGACCCACAAAAACCAAACCATTTATAATCATTATGTTGTTGCCCTGTTAGTTCTAGTCTCTGTATTTGCTCTAAAAACTTTATCTTCAGTTCGGTCTGGATTCCTCTTCCGTCTGGGTTCATCTGCTTTAAGTAAAGTCTTACCCAATTTTGTAATTAATGCTTGGCTATCCAGGCTTTCAGAAAACTGTCTTTGTTGATCTTCCATGTCCTCTGAGTTAGCATCACTATCTTGTACATAGTATACTTCTAAAGTTATAGGCTCTTTTGATGGGAGTCAAAAGTTGAGTATTAGGTTTTCCCATATTTGTTGTTGGTCCTTAAGGTTATTTGCCATAGTGATAGTTCCTTGTACTTTTAGAAATGTCGGTTCTTTGGATAGTTGTTGCTTATATTCCTCTGTCTCAATAGTAATATCTTCCAATTTTGTTATATTCTGAAGTATAAATTCTTTAGTTGCAGTCTGGGTTTCAATTTGTGACTTAAGGTTGGCATGTAAATTATTAAATCTGGAGATAGACATCTCAGTGACTGTGTAGATTGTTTCAAGTATGAGGTTATAATCAAGCAAGGTTTGTGGCTGATCCTTCTCCATTTTGTAATAATTATAAATAGTCCTTGGTGGAGGCTATGTTTCAAACAAAAATCAATAAGAGTCCACCTCCACAAATCTAAGCCAGATTCATCTCCAGCTATTTCAGGTTTTTATCTTAATGCCAAGGTCAGTCCAAAATATAAGCAAGCTTGTTTACCAATAGTATTCACTAGATATCCCCAGAATACTTCAAATCCTTTTCAGACAGTATCTTTTTATTTATTTCTCTTTTTTGTCCCCTTTTTTAGACTAATAGGTAGAATAGTCCATTTCTGTAAATATAGGAACTTTGGGTCAAAAGTAGAAAGGCAGTAAGTCTAATAAATCAGTGTAATTTAGTAGAAGGCTTTTTTTTCTCTCCCAATGTAGACAAAGGCCGCTCTTGAAGGAGGGTGGGGGAAAAAATCCCTTCCCTCTCTCCTCACAGGGGGAAGCAAATTGAAGAAGCTTTTGACAGAGAAAGTAGACAATTAGGAAAACAAGAAGGCAATTCTCACCCAGTGTTCAAGTGCTTTGTTGTGCTTTTGGCTTCAGCAGGAAACAGCTAAATGATGGGCCATGAGAGTGGTTGATCCTTTCTTCTTCAGTTCGGAGTAGCTCCAAGCCAACAGGAGGGCCGCCGCCCTTCTACCACCAACTGGACAGACCTCTCCCCCGCTCATCACCCCTCTAGGGCAACTTTTGACCCCTTTACAGAGGCCCCCCGATGAAGAAATCCAGGCGACACGAGGAGCGATTCCCTTGCACGTCTGGGAGCACCAAAAGCCCAGAGCTGGAAGCCACCTCCACTAGCTTTGTTGTTGCTCAGCCTTCCTAAGGCCCATTTCACTTTACATTCTAGGATGTCTGGCTTATCAGGGACGTTAAGCTCGTTCTTGTATAGTTCTTCTGTGTAATTTTGCCACCTCTTCTTAATCTCTTCTGCCTCTGTTGGGTCCCTGCCATTTTGGTCCTTTATCATGCCCAACAGATATTACATTAATCTAAAAGTGATATTATTAGAGTACTACTACAGTTAAGCTATTCTTATTCAGGGAATGATGTAGCTGATATACCAAACAAAGCTGATAATAACCACTCTTGTCCATAAATGTAATTTGGATCTGTGACTGGGTGGTACCAAATTTTCAGAATCCAGAGTTTTTCAGAAATCAACAACCCACTGACCACTTGAGGATCGGCAACATCATTCATCATACAAAGCCAACCCCTTCTTGGCCAGCTTGAATAAACCAGAACAGTAGGAGTCAAGAATGCATGTGATAGGCCAGATAGCTACAACTGTCTTAACCATCTGCTCAAACCATGAAAAATGAGTTACCTAGATAATGTGTTATATCAAAGCAATGTCTAATGAACACAAATAAGAGTAATTTTGTTTCCATCAAGTGTCTCATCTATCAAAAGCCTTTTAAGACTGTAACACTAGGATTTCTGAAGAAAATGGCAATAATCCTTCCCTACCTCAAAGTGCTCTGTTGGACAACTATTTGAAGATGAAATAAAAGATGCAAAACACCTCTTTTTTTGCAGCTTTCATTTTCATGCAATAGGCACAATTATATGCACTAAGGTACTGTACGTGCAATCAACTTCTAGATGAATCTTAACATTTGAAGCTTTCTACCCATTTTGTTGCAACAATATCAATATGAGAAAGTAAATATTGTACACAGTCCTTGACGTACAGCTATAATTGTACTGGGACTTCAGTTGCTAAGCGACATAGTGATTGAGTCACACCCGATTTTATGAACTTTTTTGCCATGGTTGTTAAGTATATCACTGCAGTCACTTAGCAAATCCGGCTTCCCCCATTGAATTTGCTTATTGCAAGCCCCCTGGAGAGCCTGCAAATAGCAATTGCATCTCAGTGTTCCTTCTTTATTGGTGCAGTTTCTCTAGTAATGGAATAAATTACATTGGGCCATATGCAATACAATGCATTGAGCCTTATCCAACAAGATGCAATTCAGTGGTGAGAAAAGTAAGGTCCTGCACTTAGTCAGGAAAAACCAAATGCACAGGTATAGAACAGTAGGTACCTGGCTCAACAGTAATAACTGTGAGAGAGATCTAGGTGTCCTGGGAGATAACTGTTTAAGTGTGAGTCAGCAGTGTACTGCAGATGCCAAAAAAAGTAAATGAAGTTCCAGGCTGCATCAACAGAAGGAAAGCATCAAAATGACGGAAAGTGACAGTAGTGCTTTATATTGTACTAGAGAGGCCACATTTGGAATAGTTCATCCAGTTCTGGTCATGATACAGAAAAGATGCTGAGGCCCTAATGAGAGTGCAGAGAATACAAAAATGATAAGGGGTTTGAAGGCTAAATCATATGATGAACAACTGAGGGAATTAGGTTAAGTTTAGCCTAATGAAGAGAAGGCACTGTTTTTATAGTTAAGAAGGATATAGCAAGAACAGTAATTGGCTACAATGCAAACAATGACAAAATAATAATATTGATTAGACTGTGGACAACCCTTCAATATGACAATCATTTAAATTTATTCTCCAACCACTAATGTAGAAGAGATTGATGAGTTTTATGATTGAATTCAGTTTGAAACTGGTAGAACATGCAAACAAAATGTGTAGCTTGTAATTGGAGACAGGAATGTCAAGGTGGAAACATTAATGAAACAGAAGACTGACTTATCAATTTCTGCACTCCAGTGATGTTTTCATAGGCAACCCTGTCTTCAACTAAAATTATAAGTCAATATATGGACATCATAGATGGAATATACAGAAATTAAACTGATTATATTATTGCTAGAAGAAGGTGGAGTTGCTCAATAATAAATAAATGCCAAGTCTAGCTGGGTCCAGAAGGAGGTAGTACCCTTTCAGAAATATGCCCAGCTGAATTTCCAATGTGGAATCAACTGAGACTGTGGGGGAAGGATGGGGGTATGGCGACTATTATTAAGGAACCTCTTATAGTTTTCAGGGCACCGAAAGGCCTAAAAGGCTTGTTTGGAACAAGATGTGTATGGTTTTAAATTTGGAGGAAGAAACATCAATAACATGAACTATGTTGAAAACACTATTCTGATAAATAAAAATGTGAATGTCTTCAAAATGCATAACCTCTAGAAATGGCAGTCAAGAAGCACAGTAAAAACAGTGGAAATACAGTTAAATATAGACAAAACTAATCACCACAAGTAGAGCAATCAGCCTTAGAACTGACACTAAAAACACTAAAGGAAGGATATATCCTGTCTTTTAGAATCAACCATCAACAAGAAACCAGCAGTCAAGAAATATGTCACACACGCTAGCCCTTGGAAGAACAGCAGTGAAGATCTTTGAAATGATATTCCGATAACGTGATGTCTGTATCTATAGAGATCCGTATCATGCTGGCAATGGACACCCTGTGACATTCTATGGAAGTGAAAGCTGGTCTTCAAAGTAGAATAGCAAGTGTACTGCCGCTTTTAAATTTGGAAAAGACTTCTGAGAATCTCAACAATAGTCAAGAAAGCAATTGAACGGATTATAAAACAAATCAATCCAGATTTTCTACTGGAGACACAAACTACGATATTTTGGACATATTACTGTAAAGTAAACTAATTCTCTAGAGACATCCATAATACCAGGAAAGGTGGAAAGAGGATGACTAGCAACAAGGTAGATGAATTCAATTATGCTGTTGGAAGATCTGAAAGACCAGATTGAGGGCAGATTGTTCTGGAGAAAATGAAGCTATGTGATTATCAATACTGACATGATGATAGATAACTAATCAATACTGTGCAACCTGAAAATTAAAAACCTAATTTTGGAGGGACATAGCTACAAAAATGAATGAGAAGTGAGAAATAACTTTGTGGATTTGTTTACCAAAAACGTCCATTATTTATTTATCTAATATCTATACTGCCCATCACACTTGTATGGCTCTTCACTTTTCAACATCCACTATGTTGTAACATCAATTCTATATTTAAAATGTATGTAATACAATGTACAGTACATCATTTTTTCTTCTGTTCTATCATGTCTCGTTCTCACAGACTACCCGCAGAAGTCCTTGCAGTTTTCTTGGCAATTTTATTTCAAAAGCAATTTGCCAATGCCTCCTTCCTAAGCCTGAGAGAAAATGAGTAGCCCAAGGTTACGCAGCTGGCCTCATGCCTAACATAAGGACTATAACCTATGGTCTCCTAGTTTCTAGTCTGATATTTTAACCACATCAAACTGGTTCTCCAGTATAATTAATACATTTACATATATTCTGAGAATTTGATCCAATTTCCTTCGTTGTTTTGCTATCCAAACTACTATTCCTGTTTCTATTTGGATAATTAAAATGCAGTACAGCAGTACAGTTCTCGTTTAACCAGATGTTAAAGGAGTACAATGCTAGCAGTAAAAACCTAAACACCAGCAAAAAGTAATACCGTAGTTTCCGGCGTACAAGACTACTTTTTAACCCATGAAAATCTTCTCAAAAGTCAGGGGTCGTCTTATACGCCGGGTGCTGAAAAGTTAGGGACAGGGCTGGCTGGAAAACCTGGAGCGGATCTCCCATTTAGTCTGCGCAGGGAAAGCGGGACCAATTGGAGAAGAAGCTGCAGTCTGTGATTTTTTACAGGCTGGGGTCTGGGCGTCTTTTCTTCTAAAGTTGAAGACCAGCTGTAGTATATCCCAACTTGAAAGGCAGGTGGGGAAGCCAGCAGCCAGAGCAGCTTCTTAGCTCTAAGGACACATTTGACTCAGGAACTGGGCGGGCTGGCTGGAAAACCTGGAGCGGATCTCCCATTTGGTCTTTTTTTTAAAAAAAATCCCATTTATATCCTGCCCTTCTCCGAAGACTCAGGGTTGCTTACAATTTAAAGCACAAATCAATGTGCTTAGCAATAGCCTTCATTCTGTGTATATGCCTGTTTATTAGGGCTTTCACACACCCCCCAAGCAGCATTATTACAAAGTCAGCTTATTGCACCCAACAATCTGGGTCCTTATTTTACCTACCTTGGAAGGATGGAAAGCTGAGTCAACCTTGAGCCTGGTGGGATGCGAACCTGCACTAATTGCAGGCAGCTTGTGTTACTTAAGGCTCTGCGCAGGGAAAGCTTTAGAGTGAATTAGGAAAAGTGAAAAAGTGAATTAGGAAAATAGGGAATGGTTGCTGGAATCAGGGGCTGCCACAAAGAAGAGGGAGTCAAGCTATTCTCCAAAGCACCTGAAAGCAGGACAAGAAGTAATGGATGGAAACTAATCAAGGAGAGAAGCAACCTAGAACTAAGGAGAAATTTTAGGACAGTTAGAACAATTAACCAGTGGAACAACCTGCCTCCAGAAGTGGTGAATGCTCCAACACTGGAAGTTTTTAAGAAGAGACTGGTCAGCCATTTGTCTGAAATGGTATAGGGCACAGGTCTGCAACCCGCGGCTCCGGAGCCGCATGCGGCTCTTTCAGCTGTCTCCTGCGGCTCCTGGTCCTCTGCCATGTGAAGTCCAAAAAAAAAAAAAAGTGGGACTAGAAAAGTTCAACCAATGAATTCAAATATGCAGGGTAGGTGCATATCTCGCCTTGGCTCTACTCTTCAGTCAAACCCTGTTCTGTGCATGTACGCATGTACACGCATGCACACATATTTTTTGCGGCTCCCAGTTTTTCCTTTTGTGAGGGAACCGGTTCCGAGTGGCTCTTTCACTGTTTGAGGTTGCTGACCCCTGGTATAGGGTTTCCTGCCTTAGCAGGGGGTTGGACTAGATGACCTCCAAGGTCCCCTCCAACTACTACTACTTATTATTATTATTATTATTATTATTATTAATTATTATTAATTATTATTATTATTATAGTTTAATCCACTTGCACTGTTTTATGTTTACATGTTTGATGACAAACAGCCTTATGTTTATAAGTGACAGTTTTCCTACTAAGCACCTGCATGTCATAAGCATTTGAATTAAAATTACCATATTAAAATCAAATCTGATGTTTTTTAATTTTTATTTGGTGTGCTTTGGAAGAGGGGTAGTCTTATACGGCGAGTATAGCCCAAACCCTATAATTTAACAGGAAATGTAGGGGGTCGTCTTATACGCCCAGTCGTCTTATACGCCGGAAAATACGGTAGTTGGTGGTAAAGCAATTTCCAAAAGTAGCTGCCTACAACAACATAAATATGGAACATCAATATGGCAATATAGAAAATCACTGAAGATATAACTTACAGACAGATGGTACTACATACTGTGACTTTAAGTGAGCTATTCACCCTGCACAAGCAATGACAATTATTACAATTATCTATCTACTTTCTCCTCCAAGTATCTGTCTCCAATTCATTGTGCTATACTGTACATATTAAACACCACTGACAAATAAGCAGAATTACAATTACTGACATTTAACATATGATGTTACCAACATGTACCTAAATATTTAAGTTGGTTTTAAGTTTATATTTTTAACATGATAACCAGTCCTGAACAGGCATTTAGCTCAGCCAGTGCATACAAGAAAATTTTTATCATTTGAATCAGATCAGAAAAGAACTGGAAGGGACCTTGGAGCTCTTCTAGTCCAGCCCCCTGCTCAAGCAAGAGCTCCTATACCGTTTTAGACAAATGACTTTCCAGTCTTTTCTTAAAAACCTCCAGTGATGAAGCACCCACAACGTCCAAAGGTACATTGGAAAATAAGTTGACCCCCTCCTCTTTGTGGCAACCTCTCAAATACTGGAATACTGCTATTATGTCTCCCCAGTCCTTCTTTGCTCTAGATTAACCAAACCCAAATCCTGCAACTGTTATATATTTTAATCTCTAGATCTTTAATCTATTTTAGTAGCATTTCTTTGCAATTTTTCCAAAGTCTCAATATCTTTTTTGTAATGTGGTGACCAAACCTGGATGCAGTATTACAGGTGTGGTCTTACTAAGGCTTTATAAAGCAGTACTAACACTTCACATGATTTTGATTCTATGCCTCTGTTTATACAACCCAGGATTGTATTAGCTTTTTTGGCTGCTGCCACACATTGCTGACTCATGTTTAAGTGATTGTCCAGTAGGACTCCAGGTCCCTCTCACAGTTATTTTTGAGCCAGGTTTCACCTAATCTGTAAACATAACTTTGGTTCTTCCTGCCTAGGTGTAAAAACTTGCTTTTCTCCACATTAAATTTCATTTTGTTGGATAGTCTGTCAAGTTCTTTTTGAATCCTAAGCTTGTCTTCTGGGATGTTGGCTATTCCTGCCATCTTAGTGTCATTTGCGAATCTGATGAGTTCCCTTTCTATTCCCTCATCTAAGTCATTTTTGAAGATATTGAAGAGTACTGTGCCTAAGACTGAACCTTGTGGTACCCCACTGCTTACTTCTCTCCATGTGGATGTAGTACCATTAAGGACTACTCAATGACTACGGTTTGTCAACCAGTTACAAATCCATGTAGTGGGGATGCTGTCTATCCCACATTTTCTAGCTTACCAAATAGTAGGTTGTGGTCTACTTTGTTGAATGCCTTGCTGAAGTCTAAATATACTATGTCCACAACATTTCGCTGATCTATTTAGTCACTTTGTCAAAGAATGAAATAAATTTGGTTTGGCATGACCTGTTTTTAACAAACCTGGGCTGGCTTCTAGTTATAACTTTATTTGTTTCTAGATGTTCATAGATCTGTTTTTTTATTATCTTTTCCAGTATCTTCCTAGTTATTGATGTTAGGCTGCTAGGTCTGTAATTTCCTGGGTCTGTTTTTTTCCACTTTTTTGAAGATGGGAACCACATTAGCTCTTTTCCAATCCTCTGGTAGTTCCTCAGTGTTCCAAGATTTTTTAAAGATATGATACAATGGTTCTAAGATAATATCTGGCACCTCCTTCAGAACTCTGGGGTATCCATCAGGTCCCAGTGATTTATATTCATCAAGGACAGACAGGTGTTCTCTTACCATTTCCTTGCTTATTTATTTATTTCTAGTCTGTCTTTTCCAGTAATGTTTTTGGTAGGTTGGGCTATACTTTCTTTTTGTGTGAAGATTGATGCAAAGAATGAGTTAAGCAGCTCTGCTCTATCTCTACTGCCTGTTACCTGTTACTCTACTGCCTGTTATATACCGCCCTGAGTCCTTCGGGAAAGGGCGGTATATAAATCTAATAAAATAAAATAAATAAAATAAATACTTCCTTGCCATCTTCTCTCTTTAGTGGACCGACTGTTTCTTGACTTTTTTGTTGTTATTTATATGTTGAAAGAAACTTTATTATCTTTGACTTTTGTTGCAAGTCTTTGTTCATTCTGAGCCTTTGCTTTCCTGACTTCATCTTTGCAGATTCGGGCTATCTGCTGATATTCTGCCTTAGTTATGTGTCCCTCTTTCAATTTTTTTGTACTTAACCTTTTTGTCTTTCAGTTTATCAGAGAGAACTTTGTGCAACTATGCTGGTTTCTTCTTGGATTTCTTGTTTTTCTTTTTCAGTGGTATTAGGACTGAGCTTTTATGATCATATTTTTCAGTTTTTTTCCATGCTTCTTGGGTTGTTTTCCCCTTTAGGATTGTTATCCATGAAATTTTGCTTAGGCTCTGAGTTTCTTAAAATCAGCTCTTTTGAAGTTTAAGACACTGGTTGGATTATATTCTATTGCTTGTGTTTGCATTATATTGAATTCCAGTATGATGTGGTTACTCTTGGCCAAGGTTCCAGTTCCTCTAACACTTCAATATTAGTAAGAATTCGGTCCAGTATAGTTTTTCCTCTAATTCCCTCCTCTACCTTCTGGATGACAAAGTTGTCAGCTAAGTTGGTTGGGAATCTGTTTGATCTCCGATTTGCTGCAGAGTTTGTCTCCCAATTTATATCAGGATAGTTAAAGTCTCCTATTATTACTGTGGTATGTTTTTTTTACATACATTTGTTAATTGATTAGCAAAGAGTTCATCTATTTCTTCTGCTTCGTTGGGTGGCCTGTAGTATATGCCTATAGCAATGTCAGTTTTTCCCCCTTTTATTTTGACCCATATGGATTCTAGGTGGTTTTCATCCTTCATTTTGTGTATTTATGTAGAAATGCAGTGATCTTTTACATACAATGCAACTCCACCTCCTCTTTTGTTAGGTCTGTTTCTTTTGGACAGTTTGTATCACATAAAGTTAACTTACATTCTTCATCAGTATCCACAACCTTGATGTTACCCGTGTCTCTCAAATATCATTTTCTCTCTTAAACCTCTTCTGAAAATTCTGCATATCATAGTGTCTCCCATATTAACAATGGACACTGCACTGTTCATTTCATTCTAAAAATCTTTATTTGATAAGCTTTTCATATAGCGCACAAAAATGTTTAAAAGACATTTTATAATCTGTGAAAAACAGACAAATGCTGTATAAAGCACTCTATGTTTTCTAGTCCAGGGGTCCTCAATCCCCATTGGTGGACCGGCACCAGTTCAAAGCATGCCAGAAACTGGGACACACAACACACAAAGTCCCATCCACGGGATACAGGCAGTACACGAAACCACACTGCTTCCAGTCCATGGAAAAACCTTTCTCCATGGAACCCAAAAGGTTGGGGGCCGCTGTTCTAGTCATTTTAGAATCTGATTAACCATTGGATTCATATGACCACTGGACTCATTTGACCCACTTGTTTCATATTAAATAAACTTTAAATCTTCCCACAATTTTATCAGGATTACAAATATCTTGCTAGCTCCATCTGCTATCAAGCCTTAGGCAGCTTTCCAAATTACAAGTGTTTCATCAATACACTTTTGGCAAGTGTAGGCTTTTAGGCACAATTATTAGGCAAGTTAAATTTTGGAGGGATTAATTTTCTTATTGAAATACAGTGCTCTTGGTTTGGGACCCGTTATATAGAACAGACTAGGGGAATAGCCCTTCATAGTCAATAAAAGAGTAGGAAAAGCAATATTGGGATACAATCCCCAAAATGACAGAATGAACTCAGTTCGAATCCAAGGCAAATCATTCAATGTCACAGTAGTCCAAGTCTATGCCCCAACCACTGGTGTTGAAGAGGATGAAATTGACCGGTTCTATGAAGCCCTACAGCACCTTATAGAACTAACACCAAAATATGATGTCCTTATCGTCATGGGGGATTGGAATGCTAAAGTAGGAAGCCAAAAGATAACCAGAATAACAGGCAAGTTTGGCCTTGGAGTACAAAATGAAGCAGGGAACAGGCTGATAGAATTTTGTCAAGAGAATACGATGGTCATAGCAAACACTCTTTTCCAACAACCCAAGAGACGGCTCTACACATGGACATCACCAGACGGTCAACACAGAAATTAGATTGACTATGTGCTCTGCAGCCGAAGATGGAGAAGCTCTATACAGTCAGTAAAAAAAAGACCAAGAGCTGACTCAGACCATGAGTTTCTCGTTTGAAAATTTAGGCTTAAACTGAAGAAAGTAGGGAAAAGCATTAGGCCACTCAGGTATGAACTAAATCATATCCCTGATGAATATACAGCAGAGGTGACAAATAGATTTAAGAAATTAGATCTGATAAACAGAGTGCCCCCTTCATGGATTACTGCCTTGTCATGGTGAAGAGGCTTGCATAATTCAATGAAGCTATGAGCTATGCCGTGCAGGGCCACCCAAGATGGAAAAGTCATAGCAGAGAGTTCTGACAAAATGTGATCCACCGGAGAAGGAAATGCCAACCCACTCCAGTATCTTTCCCATGAAAACCGCATGGACAGTACCAAAAGGAAAAAAGATATGATGCTGGAAGATGAGCCCCTCAGGTCGGAAAGTGTCCAATATTCTACTGGGGAAAAGCAGAGGGCTAGTACTAATAGCGCCAGAAAGAATGAAACAACTGGGCCAAAGCCGAAAGGACGCTCAGCTGTGGATGTATCTGGTGGTTAAAGGAAACTCCGATGCTGTAAAGATTTTTTCTCCATAGCAACCTGGAATGTAAGATCCATGAATCAAGGCAAGCTGGACGTGGTCAATCAAGAGATGACAAGATTGAACATCGAAATCTTAGAAATCAGTGAACTAAAATGGACAGGAATGGGTGAATTTAATTCAGATGACCATCAGATATATTAGTGCGGGCAAGAATCCCTCAGAAAAAATGGAGTAGCCTTCATAGTCAATAAAAAAGTAGGAAAAGCAATACTGGGATACAATCCCCAAAATGACAGAATGATCTCAGTTCGAATCCAAGGCAAACCATTCAATATCACAATAGTCCAAGTCTATGCCCCAACCACTGGTGCTGAAGAGGATGAAATTGACCGGTTCTATAAAGCCCTACATAGGGACGCGGTGGCTCAGTGGGTTAGGACGCTGAGCTTGTCGATCAGAAGGTCGGCAGTTTGGCGGGTCGAATCCCGAGTGCCGCGTAACAGAGTGAGCGCCTGTTACCCGTCCTGGCTTCTGCCAACCTAGCAGTTCGAAAGCACGTTAAAATGCAAGTAGAAAAATAGGGACCACTACGGTGGGAAGGTAACAGCGTTCCGTGCGCCTTTAGCGTCTAGTCATGCCAGCCACATGACCACGGAGACGTCCTCTGACAAGCGCTGGCTCTTCGGCTTTGAAACGGAGATGAGCACCAGCCCCTAGTCGGAAATGACTAGCATGTGCGGGGGAACCTTTACCTTTTATGAAGCCCTACAGCATCTTATAGAACTAACACAAAAATACGATGTCCTTATCATCATGGGGGATTGGAATGCTAAAGTAGGAAGCCAAAAGATAACCGGAATAACAGGCAAGTTTGGCCTTGCAGTACAAAATGAAGCAGGGAACAGGCTGATAGAATTTTGTCCAGAGAATACGATGGTCATAGCAAACACTCTTTTCCAACAACCCAAGAGACAGCTAGGGTTTCCTGCCTGAGCAGGGGGTTGGACTAGATGACCTCCAAGGTCCCTTCCAACTTCTTCTTCTTCTTCTTCTTCTTCTTCTTCTTCTTCTTCTTCTTCTTATTATTATTATTATTATTATTATTATTATTATTATTATTATTATTATTATTATTATTATTATTATTATTATTATTATTATTCACCAGACGGTCAACACACAAATCAGATTGACTATGTGCTCTGCAGCCAAAGATGGAGAGCGCCTGAAGAACTATGGACAGAGGTTCGCAACACTGTACAAGAGATAGTAACTAAAACCATCCCAAAGAAAAAGAAACGCAAGAAAGCAAAATGGCTGTCTGACGAAACTTTGCAAATAGCTGAGGAAAGGAGAAAAGCGAAAGGCAAGGGAGAAAAAGAAAGATACACCCAATTGAATGCAGAATTCCAGAGAATAGTGGAACAGTGCAAAGAAATAGAAGAAAACAATAGAATAGGGAGGACTAGAGATCTCTTCAAGAAAACTGGAGAGATGAAGGGAATGTTTCATGCAAAAATGGGCATGATAAAGGTCCAAAATGGCAGGGACCTAACAGAGGCAGAAGAGATAAAGAAGAGGTGGCAAAATTACACAGAAGAACTATACAAGAATGAGCTGAACGTCCCAGATAACCACGATGAGGTGGTCACTGACCTCGAGCCAGACATCCTAGAATGTGAAGTAAAATGGGCCTTAGGAAAGCTGAGCAACAACAAAGCTAGTGGAGGTGACAGTATTCCAGCTGAGCTATTCAAAATCTTAAAAGACGATGTAGTAAAAGTGTTACACTCAATTTGCCAGCAAATTTGGAAAACTCAACAGTGGCTACAGGAATGGAAAAGATCAGTTTACATTCCAATTCCAAAGAAAGGCAGTGCCAAAGAATGTTCAAACTATCGCACCATTGCACTCATTTCACATGCTAGTAAAGTTATGCTTAAAATCCTACAAGCTAGACTCCAGCAATATGTGGATCGAGAACTACCAGAAGTACAGGAAGGATTTTGAAGAGGCAGAGGAACTAGAGATCAAATTGCCAACATACGCTGGATCATGGAGAAAGCTAGGGAGTTCCAGAAAAACATCTACTTCTGCTTCATTGAATATGCTAAAGCATTTGATTGTGTGGATCACAACAAACTGTGGCAAGTTCTTAAAAAGATGGGAGTATCAGACCACCTTATTTATCTCTTGAGAAACCTATATGCAGGTCAAGAAACAACAGTGAGAACTGGACACGGAACCACTGATTGGTTCAAAATTGGGAAAGGAGTCCGGCAAGGCTGTATACTGTCACCCTGCCTGTTTAACTTATATGCAGAGCACATCATGAGAAAGGCAGGACTAGATGAATCAAAGGTTGGAGTTAAGATTGCTGGGAGAAATATCAACAACCTAAGATATGCAGATGATACCACTCTAATGGCAGAAAGCTCTTGTTGCGAGTGAAGGAGAGTGCAAAAGTTGGGTTGAAACTAAACATTAAGAAAACCAAGATCATGGCATCTGGCCCTCTAAATTCCTGGCAAATAGATGGGGAAGAAATGGAGGTAGTGACAGATTTTATTTTCCTGGGCTCCAAGATCACCACAGACGGGGACTGTAGCCAAGAAATTAAAAGTCGCTTGCTTCTGGGGAGGAAAGCCATGGCAAATCTAGACAGCACACTAAAAAGCAGAGACATCACCCTGTCAACAAAAGTGCGTATAGTCAAGGCTATGGTCTTCCCAGTTGCAATGTATGGCTGTGAAAGTTGGACCATAAGAAAGGCTGAGCGCCAAAGAATTGAGGCCTTTGAACTATGGTGCTGGAGAAGACTCCTGCGAGTCCCTTGGACTGCAAGGCGATCAAACCGGTCAGTCCTAGAGGAGATCAACCCTGACGGCTCTTTAGAAGGCCAGATCCTGAAGTTGAAACTCAAAAAATTTGGCCACCTTATGAGAAGGAAGGACTCACTGGAGAAGAGCCTAATGCTGGGAAAGGTTTAGGGTAAGAGAAGAAGGGGGCGACAAGAGAATGAGGTGGCTGGATGGAGTCACTGAAGCAGTAGGCGTGAGCTTAAATGTACTCCAGAAGATGGTAGAGGACAGGAAGGCCTGGAGGAACATTGTCCATGGGGTCACGATGGGTTGGACACAACTTCACAACTAACAACAATGCATAATAAAATAAATTGCAATCAGGTTAGCATGCAAATATATTACAGTGGAACTTTGGTACTCAACTGCTATTTGAAACTCATCAAATTTGGTACGCAATGATTTTGTCCCAGTACTCAATAGTTACTTTGAGATGCAGAACTATAATCTGATGCAAAACTGAGTAAGCAAAATAATAGTTTTACAGTGTAGTACATTTAAAATATGATTCACTATTAAATAAACATAGTACTTACTTTATTATAACATTTTCCAATAACGCATGCACTTTTGGAGGGGTTTGTGTGCACCTTTAAGTCATTGTTGACTCCTGGCAACCACCTGGACTAATTCCTGGAGTTTTCTTGTCAAGGATTTTCAGAAGTCCTTTGTCCTTGCTTCCCCCTTAGGGCTAAGAGTGACTAAGTTGCCCAAAGTCACCAAGCTGGCTTTGTGCCTAAGGCTGGACTAGAAGTCACAGTCCTCTAGTTTCTAACCTGATGCCTTAGCCATTACACCAAGCTGGCTCTCTTTAGGAATATAATTCAGTTCTCTTTAAATACTGAAAATAATTGTAATTTAAAGATTGGGGAACATGGTCTACCAAATTCATTATCATTTGATCAGATTATATTCAACCTTATAAACTTACAGTCATGGCCGAAATTGTTGGCACCCCAGAAATTTTTCCAGAAAATCAAGTATTTCTCACAGAAAAGTATTGCAGGAACACATGTTTTGCTATACACAGGTTTATTCCCTTTGTGTGTATTGGAACACAACAAAAAAGGGAGGAAAAAAAGCAAATTGGACATAATGTCCAAAACTCCAAAAATGGGCTGGACAAAATTATTGGCACCCTTAACTTAATATTTGGTTGCACACCCTTTGGAAAAAATAACTGAAATCAGTCGCTTCCTATAACCATCAATAAGTTTCTTATACCTCTCACCCGGAATTTTGGACCACTCTTCCTTTGCAAACTGCTCCAGGTCTCTCTTATTGGAAGGGCACCTTTTCCCAACAGCAATTGTAAGATCTCTCCACAGGTGTTCAATGGGATTCAGATCTGGACTCATTGCTGGCCACTTCAGAACTCTCCAGCGCTTTCTTGCCATCCATTTCTGGGTGCTTTGTGACGTATGATTGGGGTCATTGTCCTGCTGGAAGACCCAAGATCTCGGACGCAAACCCAGCTTTCTGACACTGGGCTCTACAGTGCGACCCAAAATCCTTCGGTAATCCTCAGATTTCATGATGCCTTGCACACATTCAAGGCACCCAGTGCCAGAGGCAGCAAAACAACCCCAAAACATCATTGAACCTCCACCATATTTCACTGTAGGTCCTGTGTTCTTTTCTTTGTAGGCCTCATTTCATTTTTGGTAAACAGTAGAATGATGTGCTTTACCAAAAAGCTCTATCTTGGTCTCATCTGTCCACAAGACGTTTTCCCAGAAGGATTTTGGCTTACTCGAGTACATTTTGGCAAACTGTAATCTTGCTTTTTTATGTCTCTGTCAGCAGTGGGGTCCTCCTGGGTCTCCTGCCATAGCGTTTCATTTCATTTAAATGTCGATGGATAGTTCGCGCTGACACTGATGCTCCCTGAGCCTGCAGGACAGCTTGCATTCCTTTGGAACTTGTTTGGGGCTGCTTATCCACCATCCGGACTATCCTGCGTTGCAACCTTTCATCAATTTTTCTCTTCCGTCCACGACCAGGGAGATTAGCTACAGTGCCATGGGTTGCAAACTTCTTGATAATGTTGCGCACTGTGGACAAAGGCAAATCTAGATCTCTGGAGATGGACTTGTAACCTTGAGATTGTTGATATTTGTCCACAATTTTGGTTCTCAAGTCCTCAGACAGTTCTGTTGTCCAAGCTTAGTGTGGCACACACAAACACACAATGCAAAGACTAAGTGAACTTCTCTCCTTTTTATCTGCTTTCAGGTGTGATTTTTATATTGCCCACACCTGTTACTTGCCCCAGGTGGGTTTAAAGGAGCATCACATGCTTGAAACAATCTTATTTATCCACAATTGGGAAAGGGTGCCAATAATTTTGTCCAGCCCATTTTTGGAGTTTTGTTTGATATTATGTCCAATTTGCTTTTTTTCCTCCATTTTTTGTTGTGTTCCAATACACACAAAGGGAATAAACCTGTGTATAGCAAAACATGTGTTCCTGCAATACTTTTCTGTGAGAAATACTTGGATTTTCTGGAAAAATTTCTGGGGTGCCAACAATTTCAGCCATGACTGTATATATTTATAAACCTTAGTATAATGGCCTAAAACTTACAACTATTAACTGATTTTTCTTCTGTTACTAATGGTAAAATACATTAGGAAATATAGCACTCCTTAGGAATGAAAATGGTGTAGCAGGGACCAGAATTTCCCAGATTAGTGAGATCTATAATGTTAGCAAATCCCAGATGACTTCTAGACTTGAGATTGGCCCAAAATCTACTTATTGAGGATATCATTGCTAAATAGTGAAGGAGACAGACGTTTTGTGGTTGGTTTTGTCTGCAATAATGTTTCTATACTAGGTAAGACATTTCCAAGAGACCACTGCTGAATACGGGTGAATCAGTTCCAGAATCCAGAACAAAGAGTTGAGAGTCTACAGGCTGCAAATATACATTTTTGTTGGGATCAAGTATTACACATCTGACCCATAATATGATTGGTAAAATGTACTAAATTCTTCCCTTTAATAAAATATTATTGTATCTTCAGTGTAGCTCATGAATAGAATAGAATAGAATAGAATAGAATAGAATAGAATAGAATAGAATAGAATAGAATAGAATAGAATAGAATAGAATAGAACAGAACAGAATCTGGAATGGACCTTGGAGGTCTTCTAGTCTAGCCTCCTGCTCAAGCAGGAGAACCTGTCCTATGCCACTTCAGATAAGTGACTGCATACTCTTCTTAAAAACCTCCAGTGATGGAACTCCCACAATTTCTGAAGGCAAGCTATTCTTCTCTCTCTCTCTCTCTCTCTCTCTCACACACACACACACACACAAACATATTTTATTAATATTCTAATTTTACAATCTTTTTTTAATATTTTATTAATTTTCTAATTTTACATTTAGGTATTTAAAAAGTGATTGGGTTAATCAATAGTTCAATTACATACAAAAATCTTTAGTACAAAACTCAAGTTACAACATTGAATATTTCCTCTCTTTTCCTCTTAATATCTACTATCTCATATTCAAGCTAATACAGCTCTTATTA
This sequence comes from Vipera berus, assembly GCF_964194415.1. NCBI lineage: Eukaryota > Metazoa > Chordata > Lepidosauria > Squamata > Viperidae > Vipera > Vipera berus. The sequence goes on along the minus strand of NC_138208.1, from coordinate 37,212,843 downwards.
TATCAACTAAGTAAAGACATCATTATTACATTTATCAATAATTTTTTAGCTTATACATATCTTAATTACTTTTACATTCAATCTTTATAGACAATGTCCTATTATTGGTTTTTCCCCAATTTTTAGTTTCCCATCAATATTCAAATTTAAAATTTGATATTTATAATCTCCAGGTTTTAGGTAACCAAAGTTTCCCTTGCCTCAATTCATAACCGAATCTAATATTCAAAATTCACATCTTACCTATTTGAATATAGTCTTGTTCTATTTTCTAAAAGTTATCTATTTCCCACCATATTAAATCATCTAATTAATAATACTGTATCCCCTTCAATAAATCAAAACCATTATATATATTGTCTGGGTTAATCAATAAATCAAACATATTCATTTTTTTCTTTTGGGTGTAATTTTTAAATATTAAACAAATAGAATCCTTATTTTCAACTAATTTCCAAATATTTTACATTTAATGACCAAAATTCCCCTTATCTCAACTTCTCCCTTTAACCTTCTAATTAGTAATATGAAATCCCTCTAATAAATCAAAGCCCCAATTTTCTTCAGCCTTATTCTGGCTTCCTTTGCCAACTAGCCTTCCATGTCAGTGCTTTTAAACCATCAAATAGATCTCCCTCTATTATTATATATATTATTTGAAATAAGAAAGACCATTTAGTTGCCATTTTTTTGGAAGGGCTAGCCCATTTGTATTCATTAGAATATTTCCCTATTATTCTAATTCTCCACAATTGTCCTGATATGTTTATCTTCCATTCAATCTGTTCTTCTTTCTCCTCAAATTTCTTCTGATTTATATAGGAAGTCTTTTCCTGTGTTGTCACTCCCTTTTCTGGATTTTCCATTAACTGTATTTGTTGGTCAATTGAGTCCTCTGTCTTAGTATTTGATTTTTACACTTCTCCTGTTGTCTTCTGCATTGTTAGTTCTTTGGTTGTAGTCAAAATTTGGATTGTATATCTAAGCTGGCATCTTTTCTTTTATGTTGCATCTTATTTTGTCACAAGCTGAAAGAATGGTTTCATGTATTGCTTTCAACATGGAAAGGATCTTTTCCTGGTCTTCATCCATATTCTCTTGATAGTATGTTAAATTGAGAACTTTAAAATCAGACGTTAAAATAATTTTATAACTAGGTATGGAACCTTTATTTCACGTATTATAGGTGGTCTTTATAGTAGAAGTTGTTTGTCAAGTAAGATTTTATAGTCCAAGGTATTTCATCATCTCATGTAATAATCAATGTTCCTCAGATAAAGCAATTCCCACCTATAGCTCTGAAAGTCAGTAAAGGTTTACATTCGTAGTTCAAGCAGGCCAGTTATCCCACCCAGAAATTCTCTTTACAGCTGAGTTTCTCACAGGTGGTATCTATCAAGGTCGAAAGAGTTTTATATGAAGTCTGGGTTTCAAGCCAAGTCTCTTTTAGGAAATAAGTTGTAATACCAAACTTCACCACAGGATGTCACCAATGCCATTTAAAGTTTTTAAGTCCAAAATTTTTACAATCCTTTTTCCAGTTTTATTTCTTTTTTGTAGATAAAAACAAGTCTCCAGTAAAAATAAGAAAACTTTTGGTCCCCAAGTTTCAGAAACATATAAATCCAATTAGATTACAATTGTTCTTTTAGTGCTTTAACTCCCCTGGATAGTCAATTGCCGCTATTCTTAGAGGGTGCGGTAGAAATTCCCTTCCCTCTCTCCTCACAGGGGGAAAAGATACTTTGGATAGCTTTTACAGTAAAAGAAACTACTTAAGATCTTGAAGAGTAAATCAGGTCTCACCCAGTTTCATCCGCGTTGCTTTAGGAGTGCTTGATGGTAAGTTTGACCTCAGCTGTCTGCAGCTTAGTGACAAGCCGTATTGCTAAAACGGTCTTTCCTCCACCGGTTTGGAGGGCTGCCCTGGATTGAGCAGATGGGCTGCCGCTTTCCCACAATCAAGCGGGGGTCCCCTCCTTGCTCGTCACCTCTACAGGGTGACTTTCGACTCTTTCCAGGGTCCCCTAGCAGAACAAAATTGAACACGGAAGACGGAGCTCACCTTCCAGTGGCCACGATGGCAAACCAGAAATCCTAATTTTACTATCTTGAGTACTTATTAAACAACATGTTGTCTGAATCCATTGGTAATTCGGTGGTACATATTAACTTTCTCTGTCTAGTTCCATTACTACACCATCCAGTGCTTCCTTGATCCTCTCTTCTTCTGGTGGTATGCATTTTTCCACATTGGTCAAATACAATTCTTGTTACTGTTAATAGATATACAATTAAATATAGATATCTTCATCACATTTTTCTGGTATTATACATAATATCGATAGTGTCAGTTTATAATATCTTTTCTAACCATAACATATCTCAATTGCATTTGCACTTAAAATCCATTTGTTCAATCAATATTCTTTTTTCCTGCTTTAAAAAAATGTTCAAAATATCTTTATTGCTTATAATTTTCTCATAATAAATTATATTTGGGTAACCAAGCTTCCCTTATTCAAACCCTTTTAAAATTTTCATATTTCCCATCTTATATCAAAGTATAATATTCTAGTTACAAATCCTATCCTTCTAATAATACTTTTATTTCTAACAATTATCTATTTTCTTAAACATATTCAAACATCTGTTTAATAGTATGATATCCCATCTAATAGGTCAAAACCTCTATTTTCTTCACTTACTCTAGCTTTCTTCCTTTGCCAAATAACTTTCCAAGTCAGTGCATCTGAATTATCAAGTGATTCTTCCTCTGTTTTTATATGTATTGTTTGGAATGAGGAAGAGAATTTGAAATATTTTTGGAAGAACGCTCAACCCATTTATATTCATTTAACAGTCTTCATCCTTCTTCAGTTTTTCTTTTCATTTCTTGTCAATATTCAGCATTTCTCCTAACAGCTTTATCATTCGATCAGCTCTTCTTCCTTATCCTTAAATGTGTTCTGAAGTCTTGGCAAGTAAGATATCATTTCCATTTCTGGTGTTATCACTGCATCTTCTAATTTTTCATTTGTCTGTATCTGTCTATTAATTCCTTCCTTTAGGTCCTCCAACTTTGGATCTGTTTCTTATAATTTTCCTTGTTTTCTGAATTCTAGTTCCTTCTTTGTAGACATTGTCTGGATTTGTGTTATTTTTAGTCTCATCATAAAATAAAACAATTGTCTGTTGGATTGATTTCAACATGGAAAGAATTTCTTTCTGAGATTCATTAACATTTCCTTGTTGGTATATCAAGCTGGGGGCCAAATGTCAAAGATGGTTTTATACCATTTGAGGCTAAGTATGAAGCACCCATTGTATTTTTGTATATAGTCTTTATAGTCCAATAGGGTCCCCAATACAGATATATATATATATGTTTTAATTCCAAATTGATCTTGTCGTTTTCTCTATTTTCCCCCAAAGCAATTAATTCACCATTTTTCTTTTCCTGAGGGAGCAGGGCAAAAACTTCCCTTCCCTCTCTTATTGGAGAGGATTCTTTGCTTTGGGCATTCTTTTTTCCAGGAAAGTGGTATTAAAGTCATAAAAAGAATGAAGTCTCACCCAGTTCATCCACATTGTTCAAAAATTGTTAGTTAGTGCTCATCTTCGGTTGTCAGCAGCTTCTGACAATGAATGTAGCCAGTCTTTCCCCTGCCGGTTTGGAAGGCTTCCTTGGATCCAGCGGAAGGGCCACCGCCCCTCTGCAATTGACGAGGGTCCCTTCCTTCTTCGTCGCCTCTCCGGGGTGACTTTCAACCCTTTTTAAGGTCCCCAGAGGGGCAAAATTGAACATGGAAGACAGAGCCCCATCTTCCTGCACCCATCATGTCACGACACCTAACCGGACCCAGGTTGCTTCTCTCTTTGATTAGTTTCCAATTGATGTTCCTGGTTCTGCCTCTGGTGCTTTGGAGAATAATTTGACCCTCTCTTCTTTGTGGCAGCCCCTCAACTACTGGAATAATGCTATATGATCTTATTCATTCAAGAAAGGCACATATAGAATTGTCATATTAAATTCTATATTTACATTCAATATATGTTTATTTGTATAAATCTTTCACTACAGTCCCCCGATATTCTGAAATATTATGATACTTAAAAGTTTTGCCAGTATCTGGATGGGGGAGGGAGGAAGAATTATTTTGCTAAACTTCTTAATAATGTATTGATTTCTATGTCCCTATGTGTTAAACTGAATTTCATTCAGGGCTGCATCAGCATTTTCATGCCCTCAGGAGGGGCGGGGCCCATTGGGTGGGCATGGCTATGGTGTTCACGGCAGACTGGGTGGCCGTGGCAGGTGTGGCCACCTCAATGTTGCTCACGGGGGGATGCCTGTGGGGACCGGGCAGGGTTGGGGAAGATCCAGGGGGTCTCTGGTGGGTGGGGCGGTGGGCAGGAGGCTTGTCCTGCGGGGTGAGGCAAGGTAGAAGCCGGGTTGGCTGCTGCCTGATAACATCGGCCCCCACACACAGAGGCCAGAGAGCACATGGCAGCCAACGGTGTCTGTCAGGAGCCACAGCCTGCCAGCCCCTCAACTGTTGCACTCTGCGACTCTGCAGCCCACTGCGAACACTGGGCCAGCCCTCCAGCAGCAGGTGGAATAGGGGAAGGGTAAAACACATGATGCAGACCACTGGACGCACCTACTCCATCCCATTTGTTTTTGCTTGCGGTTGGAGAACAGGTCACTGCTGGTCATCTCCTCAGCTCCCTTGCAAATCTTGCCCTTGGCCACACGTGAAGCCTGTTCCCCTTGTTCCCCCGATGCACTTTGGCCCTGTCTCAGGCCGCCGCCACCAGCAGCTCGTGAAGGTCCATTAGGCCAGGGCTTTTCAACTGGTGGTACACGTACCACCAGTGTTACACGAGCCCGTCTGGTGGTACGCGAGCCCAGCCTAGCTAACTATAGTGGGGGAGGGAACAAGTCAAAACGAAGCCACACAGACCTGGAGATCAGCTGGAGCTGCAGAGCTTGCCAGAATCCCCAGGATCTGTGGCGACATGCTAATTGGAACTTCCGGTGCGCCCGGAAGAGAATTGGAGGAGGGCAGACCAGCCTGTTTTCGGAGGAACAGCGAGGGGAGCGGCGAGCAAGGAAGGGGGAGTGAGCAAGTGGTGTGTTTGGGGAGAAGGGCTAGCAAGCAAATGGCTCCTGCTCAACTTGCTTGGGGAAAACATACTGCTTGCTAAGTGAAGCCCCAGGATCAGCGCCAGGTAGCCCGCTGATCCTGGGGCTTCACTTAGCAAGCAGCCTATTTTCTGCAAGCAAGTGAGCCAGGCAGAAGCCCGGGATCAGTGTTTCTGAGTGCAACTTCTGAGTGCGACTCAGCTGATCCCAGGCTCCTGCCCAGCTCACTTAGCAAGTAGCCTCTTTTCCGCAAGCAAGTGAGCCGGGCAGGAGCCCAGGATCAGCTGAGTCGCGTTCAGAAGTCACGCTTAGAAATGCTGATCCCGGGCTGCTGCCCAGCTCATTTAGCAAGCAGCCTCTTTTCTGCAGGAAAGAGGGCTGGGCAGGAGCCCAGGCAACACCAGCGCTTGCAGCTTTTCCACAGCACAGACCTGAGGGCTGCATGCACATGCGCTCTCCTCTGCCTCTGCACACACACAGGCAGGGCCGTGATGTTGGTGGTTTACTTTGCCCGGCCGCTCCGTGTGGATGGGAATGTGCTGCTACCTGCCAAAACCAGACTAGGATCTGGGCGGCGTAGACAGGACAATGGGAGGAAGGGAGGGAAGGAGGGAGGGAAGGAAGGAAGGGACAAAGAGGGAGAGAAGGAAAGGAAAGAAAGAAGGGACAATGGGAGAGTGACGGCACCCATCCCAGTCCCACTCCTTTCCACCAGAGACCCACGGATCCCCCCCCACAGGCACCCTACAACCCGAGTGATGAGCTGGCCATTGATCACATGACCCTGGGACACTGAATGTTATAATTATGAATCAGTTGCCAAGCATCCGAATGTAAATCACATGACCCTGGGGATGCTGCAACAGTCATAAGTGTGAAAAATGGTCATAATTCACTTTTTTCAGTGCGAATTGTTGTAAGTCGAGGACTACCTGTACTTTATCATTTTTTTTTGGTCAAGTTTTTGACACCTTGCTGGGCGACTGGTGGTACTTGGATATTGCCTTATCCTAAAAGTGGTACAATGGATTAAAAGGTTGAAAAGCCTTGCATTAGGCCACCGGGACTGCCCAGAGCGCCTGGCCCACCCAGCACAAAAGAGGCGAAACAGCCAGCTAGCAAGCTCGAGCAGAGGTGGTAGAGCACGCCTAGGACAGCAAACAAAAGGCCACCCCAAGCAGGGAAAGCCGGATCCCCATCGGTGCCATGGCTGTCCAGTCCCAGCCAGGATTGTGTGCCTTCCCCCCAGCTCTGCTGGGCCTGGGTGGCCATGACGTTGATGGGGATCTGGCTTTCCCCGCTTGGGGTAGCTTTTTGCCTGCTGGCCCTCTACCACCTCTACTTGGGGCTTCCTAGCCAATCGCTTCGCCTCCTTCGTGCTGAGTGGGCCTGCAGCCCTGGGTGGCAGCTAATGGAACTGCGCGAGTGGCTGGCGGCCACGGCAGGTACTATGGTGTGTGAGGGGAATGCACTCCACCTGTAGGCCAAGGGCAAGACAGTCAAGGGGGTTGAGATGACCAGTGGCGACCTGCTCTCCAACCAAACAGAGATGGGACAGAGGTAAGTGTGTCTGGCAGTCCGCATCATGTGCCCCCGACTTCGCATGCTGCCGGTGTTGCCGCAGCACTGCTGCTGAAAGGCTGGCCCAGTTTTCACAGTGGGCTACACAGCCCTGGTGCTGGATGCCGTCAGCCCCCGTGCACTCACTGCCTCCTGTGTGCACGCCTTGTGGTCCGCCAGGCTGGCTGGGGCCAAGGCCAGGGTGGTGGGGGCCAGTCCCTCAGCGTCTCTGGGGCATCACCAGAGGCCAAATATCGGCCAAGCAGAGGCCGGATCCGGCCTGCAGGTCTTGTGTTTGACATGTCTGCTGTATAACAACCTTCCAAAAGAAGGAAAATATTAAGACAAATCCATATAAAATGGAAGTCATCAGGATGGTTTTTTGAATTAATTTAGTTCCTTTATTGTTGATAATATACATTTGGGAGAGGCATTTAATATTCTTTGAACTTCCTTTTCCATGGTCTCACTACAACTACTTTTGTTTCAGTCTCATATAGTTGGGGGGGGCGGAAAGTGCTTCAATCAATAACTGCAGCAAAACAGAATATGGGAAGGCAGGGCAGAGAGTGGTTCAGAGAGTCAGACGTTCAATTTAATCATCCATATAAATATTTTGTACTAAAGTAACAGGTAGTCCTTGACTTAAGAGCATTCATTCAATGACTAGTTGAAATTACGATGGGCTGAATGAATAGTGATTATGACTGGTCCATAGAGTTTCAGCCGTCCCCCCCAGATCACATGATTGTGAGCCAAGAGACTTCCGGTGGTGGCGCGGCGCCGGAGACAGCCATTTCGGGCTGCCCGCTGCTCAGCTGAGTTGTTTTCACCCGAAACAGCGCCGATCAGCTGTTCGGGTGGATTTGAAGCCCCCTCCTCGGGAGAAGAGGAGGAGGTGAGGCCCCAGGTAGGGGTTGAGTTCTCCGGGGCCGCCTGAGCTTAAAGCTTGGGCGGCTGAAGGATTGAACTCCCCCGTAGCCTGGGTTGCTCCCAGCTGTTCAGCGTCTCTGCTCAGGGATTTTTGGAGCAGAGCCAGGCGTTTGCGACCACCCCTGCCAGAAGGAAAGACCTTGGAATAAAAAGGAGCAGGCAGAGCGGTACAGGAGGTTAAGGTGAAGAGGACTTTTATTCTTATTCTCTAGCTTAATCGACTTTATAAACTTAAAGTGAAAGTGCGCAACAAGTGAAAGTGAAAAGATGGCGGCTAAACCTCCCTCAAAAACTCTTCGGAGTGCGGGAACTTCCCCGGTGCAACAGACATCGTTGCAAGCTTTGCTTCCTCCTGCTGTATTGACATCGAAGGAGTTACAAGATGCCTTGGAAAAACAATCCCAGGTAATATCAGAAATGCTGGGTGACAAGTTGGCAAAGGTGGAGGAGAAATTGGAGAAATTGGAGGAGAGGATAGAAGAGAAGTTTAGTGCGATGAGGGTAGACATTTTGTCTACAGTGGAAAGCGTGGCTGAATGTGTGCAAAGTTTGGACGAAAAAGTGGAGGATCTGTGTCAAAAGAATGCTACATTAGAAGTAAAGGTACTGGAGAATGAAGATTTAAGGGATAAAATGGATGGAGAATTGAGTCTTGTCCAGTATCATCAGATGCAGCATGTTATTAGAATCAGGGGCTTAAAAGAGAATCCTAAAGAAGACCTAAAGCAGCTGATTTCTGAGGCTTTGGAAGAAGTATTGGGTCAGCCTGCATCTGAAATAAAGGGATGCATGGATAAAGTTTTTCGTGTTAACTCATGGATTGCTAGACAGAGAAAGCTACCTAGAGATGTGGTGGTTTATTTTATAAAGAGAGAAACTAGAGATGAAGTTATTCAAGCCGCCTATGATACTAAAGTTGTGATTGCTGACCAAGAAGTTTTGGTTTTAAAAGAAATTCCTCCAAAGATCTTAAGGAGAAGGAAGGATTTTGCATTTCTCGTGCAAGAACTTAAGCAACGTGAAATAAAGTTTAGATGGGAGATTCCTGTCGGATTGGTGGTGATGCATGAAGGTAAAAGATACCGTCTGGTTACTGTGACACAGGCGCGTGACTTCTACAATAATGTTTTAAAAGCGACTCCACTATCACTTCTGGAAGGTGCAAAGGGATTTGGAGAAGGGAAACCCCAAGAGGCCGAAGGTGGACAGAAAGAGGAGAATGGTGCTGGAGGGGATCAAATAATAGCCTCGTCGGATGTTGCTGGAGAGCAGAGGGTGACGCGTGCCGCTTTAAAACGGGCAAAACAAATAAAAGAGCAAGACCAGCAGAAGTTTATGGAATTTTCAAAGCGTACTTACAGTGAAGCAGTGGGAGGAGCGCGGCCCAAAGGAGACAGAGGGGCTATTAAAGATGTGCTCCAACAGCTTCGGGATGTCACGCATGACGACTAAATTTCTAACCTGGAATGTTAATGGACTTAATTCACCACAGAAGAGAAAGAAAGTTTTTCAATATTTAAAACAATTCAAGATTGATGTTATATGTTTGCAAGAAACGCATATTAGGGTTATGGACCAAAAGTATTTATCGAACTCAAGGTTGGGCACGCAATTTGTTGCCTCTGCGATGAATAAGAAAAATGGAGTGGTTGTTTATGTTAAAAACGCTTTAACAGCGGAATTAATTGAAGCAGATAAGCATGGAAGATACGTTTTGATAGATTTGTTGCTAGAAGGCAAAAAAACGCTTTTAGTTGGACTGTATGCTCCTAATCAACAGCAAGCTGATTTTTTTAGTTCACTTCATACAAAGCTTACTCAATTGGATTACAAATCGTTTATTTTTATGGGGGACTGGAATGGTGTTTTGGATGTACAGATGGATAAGGCTGGTTTTTTTAAGCGTGCTCCGAGTCATGCCAGATTGCCTAAATTTTTTTTTGAAATGAAGGATGATTTGGAACTGCGAGATATTTGGCGTGACACTCACCTGCATGAAAAGGATTATACTTTTTTTTCTGATAGACATCAATCTTTTTCCAGGATTGATTTTATTTTGCTGACTAATGACTTTTTTTCTAGGATTAAGAAGGTAAAGATCTGTGCAAGAGCTATCTCTGACCATAGTCCAGTTTGGTTAGAGATCAATAAGGACAATAGAGATAGGCGCTCGTGGCGCGTAAATGAGAACTTGTTTAGAAATCAGAGAAATGTGGAAGAATGTAAACAGCGGATGAAGGATTTTTTTGAAATTAATATGAATAAGGATACTTCTATGGATATGGTTTGGGATGCTAGCAAGGCCTATATGAGAGGGGTGTTGATATATATGAATAATAAACACAGACGTACTTTGGAAGCTAGAAGGAAAGAATTGGAGAACGAAATTAGGGAAAAAGAAAAGGCCTTGATTTTGAACCCATTGGATGTGAAGACTAAGGAGGTTATTAAGCTATTAAGAGGACAATTTGACAAATTAATAGGTCATTATTTCAAATGATACCGGTTCTTAAGAAAGATTCTAATCTGGAGGAATGGCAGCGAGGTATCAACAAATTTGTTTGGGCAGGGAAAAGGCCACGAGTTAAACTTAAGATTATGCAGGATACTCGTGAAAGAGGTGGTCTTAAAATGCCCAATCTTAAAATATTATGAAGCTGCTGCGTTAGCAGGAATAAGTGATTGGATTAATTTGACACAAGAGAGATTATTAAATCTTGAGGGCCACGACTTGTTGTTTGGCTGGCATGCATATTTGTTGTATGATAAAAAGGTAGATAATGTGTTTAAAGCGCATATTTTAAGACAGGCATTGTTGAGAGTTTGGAAGAAGTATAGACATAAGTTAGATTGTAAGATACCATTGTGGGCAATCCCAAAACACGCAATAGAAAATATAAATGTTGGTTTTAAACATGATGTGATTACGTATAAGGAGATTTTAAGTCTGGAAAGAAATGTCTGGTGTCTGAAACCGTACAGTCTCTTGCGAGATGAGAAGATTGTTCAAACTTGGTTTCAATATATTCAGCTACGGGCCAGGTGGAAAGAAGATCAGAAAACTGGTTTTACAATGACTGAGGAAAATCTGATAAAGCAAATTAGAAATCAGGGTCCAGCACATATTAAACGGATATATCTTGCATTGATAGAAATTGATTCAGAAACAGAACTTGTTAAAGATTGTATGATAAAATGGGCCCAAAACATCCAAGAAGTTATTACAATGGATACGTGGGAAAAGATTTGGGTGAGGAACGTAAAATTTACACAAGCTCAAAACTTAAGAGAGAACTTTTATAAAATGTTTTATAGATGGCATCTAGATCCTAAAAAGCTTGCAAGTATGTATCCGAATTATCAGCCCAAGTGCTGGAGGTGTGGCGATGAAGATGCAACATATTTTCACATATGGTGGACTTGTAAAAAGGTTAAGGCCTTTTGGATAAAAATTTGGTGGAACATGCAGAAGATTTTCAAGCAAAGGATAAAGTTTTGTCTGCAACTTTTTTTGTTAGATATAATTACAGATGCTACGGTTGTGGACACTAAGCTGATGTTGAATTTAATTACGGCAGCAAGACTCTTAATAGGTCAATATTGGAAGAAGGAGGAACTGCCGACTATAGAAGAATGGACTTTAAAGGTTTCTGACCTGGCAGAGATGGCAAAGATCTCGGCTTATTTGAAAGATCACTCGCAAGAACGTTATATTATGGAGTGGAGAAAATGGATTGAGTATATCCAGAACAAATATGGGACTAAAAAGTTTCACGTAGCATTTGAATAAGTCTTCCTTTTTTTCTCTTTTTTCTTTTTTTTTATATTTAATAGTAATAGTGTTTGTAGTTATCCTATATGAGCTAGAGAGTGACAGATTTTAGAGTTTATGGTTGTTAGCATATGGATGTTTATGATTGTTTTTTTTGTTTTTATACCTTGTACTTAGCTCTGGGAAGTCGGGGGGGGGAGGGGGGGAGGGGTAGGGAGGGATGGGTACGGGAGGGGGAGGGGGGATTGTTAAAGATAAAATGTATGTTAAAACTTTTCAATAAAAAAAAGAGCATTCATTCAATGACTAGTTGAAATTACGATGGGCTGAATGAATAGTGATTATGACTGGTCCATAGAGTTTCAGCCGTCCCCCCCAGATCACATGATTGTGAGCCAAGTACTTGGCAACTGACTTGCAGTTACAATTGCTTGCAGTGTCCTGCAGTCATGTGATTGCCATTTGCAACCTTCTCTGATGACCTCTCCAGAAAGTCATAGGAAAGGCTGCATGTTGCTGGGGTAAGTCTTCTCCACTTGATTTCTCTCTTCTAGCCCCTCTGCATTCACATTGCACTGGCAAATCGTATCCTTTCGCCAACTCTTGCTATGTCTCCCTCACATGCTTGTGCATGTCTTGCTCCTCCCCAGTCCTCCCTCACACCATTTCCAACCTATGCTACTTTTCTCACATCTCCCCTCTTGCCCTTGTGCTGCCTCCTCTCACTTTCATGCACCCTCCCTAATACATGTCTCATGCACTTCTTTGCATGCCAGACTGTGCTTCACATCCCTAGACAGTGACTCCTCACTCTGTCCCCTGCCTGGCATCAGCCATTTATGTGCCTGTTAGCCTGGGAGTTCCAACTTCCTGCCACCTTCACCATGTCATTGGTTGTGAGTTTACAGAAAGATGCCTTAACTAATGACTGTGCAATTCAATTAAGACAGCAACTGGGAATGCAAGGATTGCTATCTTAAGTGGTGTGGTTATACTTTACAAATGCATTCCTTACCAAGAGAAATTCAATTCCCACCTGCCATCACAAGTAGAAGGTTCCCTGTAGATTATTATTTCTTGACACATAAAATAAACATACATGGCTACCAATTATGTCTATTTTATTTACACCCCAAAGTTCAACTTTAAATTTGTTGCTTTTACCGTTTCAAATACAAGTATCAATAGTGTGAGTAGATTTGAAAGTTACGATGGAATGTGAAACTGAAGAAAGAATGGAGAGGAGTATTGGCAGCATATAGCTTTCCCAGGAAGAAGGCAGTACATTCCAGAGAGAAGCCCAAAGTAAGAAACTGGCAGTTCCAAGCTAGATGGGGCAGGGGAAAAGAGGTTCATGATATCAGCACCCTAGAATCTCTCAGGATATTATCAGGGTAGAAAACTGTAGCTTCACTTTGGCTAGATTGTGCCCATTAAGTATAAGCAAATGAAGGATTGGATTTGACTGTATTTTACTGTGTTCTTTTTGGGGTTGGGCCAGACAAGGAGTTAGTTTATTAACAAGAAAAATGGCCAAACCTACAATTATTGCACAGTTACAAACTATGCTTCCAGACCATCACAAATCAGGGTACTAAACTCTATTTGTTATTCATCAAAACAATATTGTGTATATTACTGTTTAAAAATATTAAAATGTTAACTATATTGGTTTCTATTAGTTTGAAGTGAACTGATTTTAATTGCAACCTTCTTGGCAACTATGTTTAAGATAAAATTATTTCTCAATATAGCTAACAACCAATTTTCAAAAATTAATTAAATATTATTAAAATGCTATTAAAGGTAATAATAAAATTGTTTAAAAGGTGTTACTGAAGAAGTTTCTGGTCTGGAGTTTATTGGAAAATTATCAAGGGGAATTTAAAATCAAATTAAGAGAACAATTAAAGCAGAAAGATGTAATTGTCGATGTTTCTCCCATTTATAGTTGTCTGAAAGATTTAACATGGTTAAAAAGAGTTATGATGAAGAGCAAATTAAGTCAGAATTTGAAATACAATTGTGTATGGTGGATGAACATATAGTTGCCAATATGAATCAACTTTTGTTGAAATTTGAAACAGGAAGAACAGGTTAAGAATGTATGATAAAATGAGCTAAGAATTTTGGTTATAATATGCAGATGGATCAATTGGAACATATGTGATTAGAAAGGATGACATTTACATTGTGGTATGATCTCATTTTTTTAAATGAAATGATGTATCATTGATACATGATGCTACAGATATTATTTAGAATGTATAAAGTCACTTCAAATATATGTTGGAAATGTGAACAACATGAAAGAGACATTTTATCATGCTTCGTGGACACATGAAAAACTAAAACAAATTGGGTCGAAATATAGTTTGATGCCAAGGGTTTTAAAGATTAATATTCAATTGAAGTCTGAACTTTTCCTTTTAGGATCAATGGATAAACATCTAGGAAAAAGCCATGGAAGATTATTTCAGTGTATGATCATAGCAGCAAGATTGCTTTATGCATGAAGATGGAAAGTTCCAACCTACTCACTATGGACGAATGGTTGGTGAAGTTGACAGATTTTGCAAAAATGGATAAATTAACTGCTTTGATTAGAGAAAAGACATTATTTGCTTTGTTGACTGAAGCCTCTTAAGGACTTTTTGCATAAAAATAAAAAATGAACTTGTGATTTATGATTTTGATGATTAGACAGGCTAAACCATAAAAAGAAGAGTATTTTGATGTAAACTTAGAGAAGTCAAAATATGTTTGTATTTACAATGCTATGAAAAATATTGTAAGCCATTTCTTTATACTTTTTTCCATGTCTTTAAAAAAATTCCTATTCTTGCACTTTTTGTTTTCTCCTTGCTTTCTCTCTTTTTTCTTTCTTACTGTTTATTAGTTTGTAATAGCTTTTACCCTTGTTTATGAGTTTTAATAAAAATCACATATGGAAAAATGTTTTGACAATGAGATTGGAAGTCAAATGCAATGTTCCATCTTTTTGTGCTGTCCAACATGCAACAGTTAGAACTTCTTTACAACTATCAGCCACAACTGTTCCTTCCTAAGCTGAAGACTTTTCTGAAGTCAGGGATCACAAGTACACAGAAAAGTAATGACCAGTTTCTCTTCCTCTTCCTGGGTCCCTCTTCCTATACTGACTAGGTAAAATTCCTTCTTGAGGAAGGAATCTGACAAATGGTCAGGTCGTCCAGCACTAATGGCTAAGGGCTCAATTTGTGTGCACAGTCATCAGATTGCAAAAAATTGACTAGTGGAGGAGGAAGATAAAGCAGTTTTCCTAATTGTTGTAACGTCTACTCTTTTTGTTTTCAGAAGCAATGACCACAGCACTCCCACTCCTCACAAAGGAAAAGGTGATGTCATCAGGGGGCAACCAAGGCTAGACCTCTCTTCCAGTGCTTGTTGGCAATGCCATGTTCCAATGCTCTGTAACATGATTTGCCTGGGCTATTTCTCTCTTTAGATTTGTTTTCATCTTCTCCTTGACAAAGGAAAGCCACAAGGACAAGCAAAGAACAATATTTCTTTGTTTTCTTCCCTTGACATTTCTTTGGTTTTCAGGTGAAAGTCCCTTTATTTGCCACAACTACCCAAAAATAAAAAATAAAGGGGGGATACCTGTATCATCACCCCAAAAAGTCTTCTCCTAGGAAGGGATACATAAGGATCTCAGTAAAAGGAATCCTGATGTAGGTGTGCAGTTTGTCCTTACATGCCGAGATGTGATGAACCTCTCGAGTCACACCTTTGGAACTAAAAAAGTAGAAGAAAAGAGCTGCAACACTCTTGGCTGGAGTTCGTATACAAGACTTGGAAAGAGGGGAGAAATCTCCCAGTCAGGCTACTTTTGGCTTCAATAGCAAAGTACTTGGAAATGTAAAGATAAGCAGGTATATATGTATAGAATAAATGTAACTTCCATAGAAACCAAAGCTTCCCTTTGAAAGAAAGATTGTCTTCAATAGACATCCTGTAATTATCCTTCTGATAGTATTAAGCTACCACACCCAGCATCACTCACTCTTGACAGTCAGAAGATTCTTGAAGTTATAATTCAGATACATCTGGAACCAAGCACCCAAATTTTGATCATATGATTGTGGGGGCACTACAACAACCATAACTTTGAGAATTGGTAACTATTATTTGTTCAGCATTGTCATAACTTTAGTTACTGAAGAAATGGTCATCAAGCAAGGATTATCGATACTACAGAGCAGTACAGGGTACAGGTAGTTCTCAATTTATGATGCACCATCCCTCCAAAAGCTACTTACAACCTGATTTAAAGTTACAACTGCAGCAGTGCCTCTGTGGGCTTCTGCACAAACTTCAGGCACATGACTGACTGCAGGGATGCTGCAGCACCCCATGCCCATTCCTCCCATTTCACCCCATGAAGTCCTCACAGGCCTTGGGCCTGCTTCTCACCTCACCAGATCCCACACCCTTCTCCCACCCTATTATTGATCGGTCACTTATCTTCTATAAACCTCTGAAGTTTGTGTTGGGAAAGGAGTGCAGGCTGCTCTGCCCCTCAGCATCCCTAGGCAGCATGGCTTCATCCCAGAAGCAGGTACCATTTTCAGAGCAGCCACAATAAATTATGGCCATTCTGAAAATGTTGCCAGCTTCTGGGATGGTGACATGTAGCCTGCAAGGATTCTGAGGAATGGAGCAGCCCATTGTCCTTGCTCAGTGCAAGGTCTGGAGCTCTACAGAAGTGCATGATCAGTGACAGGGGATGGGGTAGAGCAGACGTGTCAAACACAAGGCCCGGGGGCCGGATCCGGCCCGCAAAGTGGTTTCATGTGGCCCGCGAAGCCATCCTGGAAACAGTGAGGGAATGGCCCCCACTGCCTTGGCCCTGGCCCAGAGACCCTCCTTCTGCCAGAGACCCTCAGATCTGTCCCACTCCTGCCCAGGCCCCCATAGGCACCCTTAATGCGAACGATGTAGAGCTGGCCATGCCCACCCAGTAGACCATATGCAGTCTAGCCACGCCCACCCTGGCCATACCCACCCGATCCCTTGAGGGCAACCACAATGCTGATGCGGCCCTCAATGAAATTGAGTTTGACACCCCTGGGGTAGAGGGTATGGGATCTAAAAAGGTGGGAAACAGCCGCAAGGCTTACGGGAACCCAATAGGGTGGGAAAGCAGGCCCAAGGACTGCGGGGATCCTGAGGGGTGGGAAACAGACTTTGGGAGGCCCAGGACAGGTGGGTATAGGTTGGGCTCCCAGGATATCCCCCACCAGAGTACCCCATACTGCTTAAAAACCACATTGGGGAGAACAGGGATAGGAATCATATGACATGATCAGACAGGTGCCTTACTTAATGACAAGCACAATTTGCAACCAAAATGGGTAGGCTCCATTACAGTTGTAACTCAAGGACTACTTATATATGAAAACAAATACTGAGTGAAATGGAAGAATTAAATTAGAAAGAGCAAAGAGAATAGGGTACTAATAATTAATAACCATAACAACTATACCATATATAACCTATCAGCTTTATTCGGAAGATCAATCTTCACTACAATAATTATTAGCAGTGACTGCAACTACAAAACTATGTAAGAAAGCAGTGACCCAGATGGGTCTTTATACAACATTGCTGATATAGCACTATACTTTAAAATTATTATTCATAACATCAATAGCATTTACCGTATTTTTCGGACCATAAGACACACTTTTTTTCCCCAAAAGTGGGGGGGAAAACGAGGGTGCGTCTTATGGTCTGAAGGTGATCCGTATGGCCAGCCCCAACCTCTGCAAGTGGAAAGCAAGGGAGATTGCCAGGAGCACGAATCGGCACGTGCTGAGAAACGCCGATCTCACACTCCTGCAATCTGCCTCGCTCGGTTTCAGCTTCCCTTGCTACAAGAGAAAGCAGGCTGAAACGGAGTGAGGGAGATTGCCAGGAATGCGAATCGGCTGATCTCGCGCTGCTGCAATCTCCCTCGTTTCAGCCTGCTTTCTCTTGTAGCAAGGGAAGCTGAAACCGAGTGAGGGAGTTTGCAGGAGCTCGAGATCGGCCGATTCGCATTTCTGGCAATCTCCCTTGCTCCGTTTCAGCTTGCTTTCTGAAAGAGAAAGCCGGGCCGTAGGGCCGCCTCTGCGGGTACTGCTCTAATGCAGAGAGGGAAGGACAAAGAGGGAGGGAAGGAAGGAAGGAAGGAAGGAAGGAAGGAAGGAAGGAAGGAAGGAAGGAAGGAAGGGACAATGGGAGAGGGAGGGAGAGAAAGAGAGAGAAAGAGAGGGAGAGAGAGAGAAGGAGAAAGAAATAGGGAGGGAGAGAGAGGGAGAGAGAGAGGGGAGAAAGAAAGGGAGAGAAATAGAGGGAGAGAAAGAGGGAAAGAGCGAGGGAGAGAAAGAAAGGGAGAGAGAGAAAGGGAGAGATAGAGGGAAAGAGAAAAAGAGGGAGAGAAAGAGGGAGAGAGAAGGAGAAAGAAAGGGAGGGAAATAGAGGGAGAGTGAGAAAGGGAGAGATAGAGGGAAAGAGAAAAATAGGGAGAGAAGGAGTTGGAGAGAAAGGGAGAGAGAGAGGAGAGAGAAAGAAAGAGGGAGGTGGAGAGAGGGAGAGAAAGAGGAGAGAGAGAAATTAAATTAGTAACATGATTGTTAAGTGAATCTGGTTTCCCCACTAACTTTGCTTCTCAGAAGGTTGCAAAAGGCAATCACATGACCCTGGAACAATGTGACCATCATAAATATGAATCGATTGCCAAGCATCTGAATGTAAATCACATGACCCTGGGGATGCTGCAACAGTCATAAGTGTGAAAAATGGTCATAAGTCACTTTTTTCAGTGCCGTCGTAACTTTGAACAGTCACTAAGTGAATCATTGTAAGTCAAGGACTACCTGTACTTTATCATTATTTTTCCTTTTTTGGTGGGGGGGTCAAGTTTTTGACACCTTGCTGGGCGACTGGTGGTACTCGGACATTGCCTTGTCCTAAAAGTGGTACAATGGATGAAAAGGTTGAAAAGCCCTATTTTAGTATACCGGTACTATTTGGTTCAGAATTTTTTTTCTTGTTTGCCTGCTCTAAAAACTGGGTGCGTCTTATGGTCAGGTGCATCTTATGGTCCGAAAAATACGGTATTTCTTTATGGTGTTGACTTTATAGCCAAATCAGCATTAAAGGAATGGGCTCTACTCCTATATTTTCTTTGATCACTGATCAATTCCAGAGACGAACTCTGGATTTAATTACAGTTGAAACACTACTATCACTAGTTAGCCACCACTGTTATTCAAATGCATTTACTGCATTTTTCTCCAAAGAAGATTTAACAGCTTGAAATAGTACTTTGCAAATAGCAGAAAGTAAGTTTAAATGAGCTATCTTCAGTAAGACTACGGATTCTCAAATACAATTGTTAGAAATGACTGCCCTAACCACTGAAAAAGAAATGGTAACAGGGAAAGAAAGATGAGGAAAAGAGTCAGAAAGTAGGGAGGTAACAGAGCAGAGAATGTCACATCATCAGCAAGAAAGGACAATTAATGGATACCATATATTGCTGCTATTACTATGTCTATCACCACCACTACACATACATATTTTCCACTAGGAATCTCAGATCAGGAGGCATGTACTGATAATCAGAATAATGCCAATTTTAAACAGGAATTAACTTGAAGAAAAGATAAAAATCTGTAATAGAAAATTACTGATGGAGTATTATATATTATGGATGTTTTGTGATACACCTGCAACCACAAATATACACCAACTACGAAGTTCCACACTGGCTCCTAAACTCTGTCCTGGGAAAGCATGAAGCTGCTTTTGAAATGTGTAAAAGCAGAACCATGTGAACTCAAGATAGATGCTTCAGAAACCAACATGAAGATGTGTATATATTCCTAGGTACTAATGTTAGAGTATATTAAGATCCACACTTATCTGTTTTCCGTTACTGTTTGATGATCTTTGAACTTATATAACTAATTATGGTACAGTATATTAGCATCTGCAGATTTACTGTAGGATCAGGATTCAACTCTGTACATTTAAAGTTCCTTTGATATTTCTTAAATCCTAATATTATTTTCTCTATGTATATAGGTAGTCCTGGATTTACAACCACAATTGAGCGCAAAATTTCTTTTACTAAGAGAGACATTTGTTAAGTGAGTTTTGCCCCATTTTACAACCTTTCTTGCCACAATTGTTAAGTATATCACTGCAGTTAAGTTAGTAACACAATTGTTAAGTGAATCTGTGTTCCCCACTGACTTTGCTTGTCAGAAGGCTGCAAAAAGGGATCACATGACTCCAGGATCCTACAACTGTCATAAATATAAATCAGTCGCCAAGCGTCTGAATTTTGATCATTTGACCATGGGGAGCTGCAATGGTCGTAAATGTGAAAAATGGTCATAGATCACTTCTTTCAGTGCTGTTGTCATTAAAGTTGAGGACTACCTATACATACATATATATGTGTACACGCAGACAGATTACATATATATATATATATATATATATATATATATATATATATATATATATATATATATATATATATATATATATATATATATATATATATATATATATATATATATATGTCATATATATATATGTCATATTATATATATATATAGAGAGATACACACATATACATACACACACACATATACATATACACACATACATACACATACACATACACATACACATACATATACATATACATACATATACATATACATATACACATACACATACACATATATAACTGTCTCGGTTTAGTTATATCCATTCCATACACAATAAACCAACAATAAAAAGAGTATACTTTAAAACAGTACTGTAATACTAGAAAAATAATAATTTCACCCATAATAGACATTTATATTTTAGATAATTTCCAAACTATAAAAGTTACATTATTTTCTAAAACACCTAAAATAAAAAGTACAATTATTGTTGTATTAAAAAGTTTAAAAAATGTTTCTACACTAAAGCAAAAATATTACCTTTGGCTATACAGGCCTTCTATACAAGCTTTACACCAGGGCTTCCCAACCAAAGGTGCTTGCAACCCCTGGGGGTGCAAGATGATATTCCAGGAGATGCGAAAACTTGGGTTTTCAAAATTATATTGTATATGTATATGCATAATTCGTTGCCGAATTATATTGTATATTGTATATGCATAATTCGTTGCCGTTATTTTGAACTTTTGTAAGGGGTGCAAGAATACATCAGAAGTGTTCTACGGGTGCGGGGTATAGAAAAGTTTGAGAGCCGTTGCTTTACACTGTTCACTTTCTTTTATAGCAATGAATTTCCATGTCTCATATTTACTCAAAAGATGGACAATTCTGCCTTTAAAACTTTTTCCTGTATTTCACCCCCCCACATGAGAAAATTCCTATGCAATATCTAACAGAATTGCTACCTTTAGCTAAAACCATAATCCTTTAATTCAGTTACTGACCAGCATATACTTGAAAAAAATAACAGTCTCAATTTCTATATACCAACCTTTTTTTAATGCACTGAAACCCTCATGTATATGCAGATATTCCTCTCCCTCTTCATACATTAGGGGCAGTAACCAAAAAGAAGGATATAGCAGACTGAAGCTAAGTTAAAAGAAGAGGGTAGCTGAAGTGAGAAGAGAGGAGAAAGGAGAAAATCAGACTGGATGAAAATAAGATGAGAAGATGCAAAAGCTGCCTGGGTGAGGCATAAAAAAGAGAAAAAACTTCAATCCATGAAGTGAAGTGAAGTGAAGTGCATTCCATCCTGATTTAATCTCAGGCTAACCTTCGAATACATCAGTACTTTCCAGAAACAATCTGAAGTTGAAGTTGTCTGAAGGCTGAATCATTGCAACTGGACTAATTTTCTTATGTTAGTTTGAGAGACCTTTCACCTTTCAGAATCATATTATTCTGTAATTATTTGTAAAAGACCCATTGTTCAAAACTTATTAGTGGCTAAGAAATGTCAAGACCGCAAGTGTATGTATATAAACACTTTGTATTTATATTAAGTCTCAATAAAGATATAACTTCAGGAGTACAGCAAATTTTCAGAGTTGACCCAAGGACCTTTAAAGAGATCAGAACTGAGTAACATATGATACTAGTGGAAACACTGCCTAATTTTGAAGTCTCTTGAAGCTCTATTGTTAATAATAATAATAATAATAATAATAATAATAATAATAATAATAATAATAATAATAATAGTAATAATATTTTATTTATATACCGCCCTTCTCCCGAAGGAGTTATCCCAACAAAAGACATGTCCCAAGTTAAAATTATTTCATTAAATCCAATGGAGACATTTGTATATATGCATTACTGTAACAGAATACAGGATAACAAATGACTCTGTAGTTAGTCATAACATATTCTCACTAGTATTCAAGCTCCTGTCTGAGCGTGCCCACAACTTGCAGCAAGAAGCTGTATTTCTCATGTTAAAACAGGCAGATAGAAATCATGAAGCAAAAGTACTCTGTACAAATTTGTACTCAAAGGAACTATAAGATATGCCTATTGCTTATATATCTGCTCGTATCTGAACCTCTCTCTCATCATACCTCTATTCTCAAATTTCATTTTTCAACTAAGAATGCAAGCAAAAAGACCCCACACAAGAAAGCAAAAACATAGAATGTACAATTGAAATATGACTGTTATAAATTTTCCCCACTCTTTTCTGTACCTGCTTGCTCCCGGCAATATATGAAAACTATTTTAGATAATTTTATTAGTTAACAACTTCCTTTGTTATTCCCACTTAAATAAAACAAGGTTAAGTACAAAGCCATCCATGCAAAAAAGTGGCTTTCTGCCATTATATTTTGTTCTGTTTTTCAGGATTACAGCCCAGCTATATGAAATTAAGCAGAATTTTGTAGCAACTCTCAAAAGAGAGGAGTCTTTTAGTCATTATGCTCTCTTTAGCAAAAAGAGGCTAATATAAGTACACTGGAAAAGCATCACTGGTAGTTCTCAGGCCCTAATTCTCAAGTACTTATTGAGAATCTAAAGTTTTATAGACCTCTGTGCAGCAGCTGATACAATTCATTCTCCTTACAATTTCAATATTAGTCTTACTGCAACATAAGTGCAAAGAAAAGTATGGTATTAATTTGCTATTATCTTTCTATGGGTATTTTTGGCTCTCTATAAGCAAACCTTCAATAGATACAGAGATAATGGTACTCTTCCTCCCCCATCAGGCCATGAAGAAAAGTCAGATGTAAACAAGACTAGCAATAGTAACCACAATTTTAACTGTTCCTCTGTGTGACTATTTATCTTCATGTTCTAGTGGGGCTATGCTATTGTGTCACAGATGATATGTAATAGGTAATGCTTTATCCAGCAAAGTGTAGGAACAATGAGATAAATGAACAAACATTCTGCAAAAGCCCAGGAGAACTGTTGATGTAAGATGTTCTGGAAACATGATTCCAATCTACTGAAGCTTTTCAATTAAAGTACTCCACTTTCTTATATAGAGTTAACAGATCTCTTGGTTGCACTATTTCTTTCATACTTTGCTCTCTCAAAACTGAGAAAAGGATATCAAGATCATTCCAGTTGCTATGGCTGAATGTATCTGTCCATCTATCAAAATGGTAATCTCTTTAACCTCATAGATATGTAGAATTTACATTATCTCATGACTCATATATGAGCTTTTACATGGTGTTCACCTTAGTTGGGGGGGACAAGAATGTGTCTACTTTTACACAGCGTATACCCTGTGTGCTATCTTCAGTTATATTGACCATTTGGGTAATATATCTGTCATATATGGTTAATGTGTCTACCACATCTGTTCTCTTTTGCTACCTGATTTCCAATAAAATTATGGGTAGGTTTCTAACATCTCAAATATAGGTAGGCATGGACAAAGTGGGATATTATACAACCATAAAACCCAAATCTACTTCTGCTTCATTGACTATGCTAAAGCCTTTGATTGTGTGGATCATAACAAACTCTGGCAAGTCCTTAAAGAGATGGGCATACCAGACCATCTTATTTGTCTCTTGAGAAATCTATATGCGGGCCAAGAAGCAACAGTGAGAACTGGACACGGAACCACTGATTGGTTCCAAATTGGGAAAGGAGTCCGGCAAGGCTGTATACTGTCGCCTTGCCTATTTAACTTATATGCAGAGCACATCATGAGAAAGGCAAGGCTAGATGAATCAAAAGTTGGAATTAAGATTGCCGGAAGAAACATCAACAACCTAAGATATGCAGATGATACCACTCTAATGGCAGAAAGTGAAGAAGAACTAAAGAGCCTCTTGTTGCGGGTGAAGAAGGAGAGTGCAAAACTTGGGTTGAAACTAAACATTAAGAAAACCAAGATCATGGCATCTGGCCCTCTCAATTCCTGGCAAATAGATGGGGAAGAAATGGAGGTAGTGACAGATTTTATTTTCCTGGGCTCCAAGATCACTGCAGATGGGGACTGTAGCCAAGAAATTAAAAGACGCTTGCTCCTTGGGAGGAAAGCCATGGCAAATCTAGACAGCACACTAAAAAGCAGAGACATCACCCTGTCAACAAAAGTGCGTATAGTCAAGGCTATGGTCTTCCCAGTTGCAATGTATGGCTGTGAAAGCTGGACCATAAGAAAGGCTGAGCGCCAAAGAATTGAAGCCTTTGAATTATGGTGCTGGAGAAGACTCCTGCGAGTTCCTTGGACTGCAAGGCGATCAAACCGGTCAGTCCTAGAGGAGATCAACCCTGACTGCTCTTTAGAAGGCCAGATCCTGAAGCTAAAACTCAAATACTTTGGCCACCTAATGAGAAGGAAGGACTCACTGGAGAAGAGCCTAATGCTGGGAAAGGTTGAGGGCAAGAGAAGAAGGGGACGACAGAGAATGAGGTGGCTGGATGGAGTCACTGAAGCAGTAGGCGTGAGCTTAGATGGACTCCAGAAGATGGTAGAGGACAGGAAGGCCTGGAAGAACGTTGTCCATAGGGTCGCGATGGGTCGGACACGACTTCGCAACTAACAACAACAAAACCCAGATAACCCATTGGTCTATTGATAGACAGAGATATGATTGATTATGGCTAGGCCTACTGAACTGAAATGAGAACTCTACTGTTGAACAGTAAATGCTGCTCCGCAGTATTTGCAGTATAGTGTTTCATCTATTCTATATAATACTTCCTAGCTGGTCTACATAAAGGGACAATTAACAATTACCTTCACATCATAAGTTATTATTCATAATACATCTACACCCAAGTAATGATCTATAACTATCTATTCAGAATTGAGTAATAATCTTGACAAATATTTGTACACAAGCATTTCTGATATTCAATTATCCAAGTAAACAAAATTCAACAGGCCAGAATCATAACATAGGAACAGCCTCTGCTTAGAAAATATGTACAAAACACAATAAAATTTTTAACCTGTAAAATACAGGCAGAAAATACTGCAACATATCTACAAATGTATCCTTTTAGGAGAAGTATCATTTTCCAAAATTAATAGATGAAAGAACTATCAGGATCAACTAGCAATACCTACTTATCTTAAAACTATTCCTCACTGACAAAGGAAGTACTTGTGGGACACCAACGCTCTGGCAACAAAGTGAAGAATCTGCAAGAACTTTTGCTTAGCACTAAGAAAGTTATTTACATTGCAATTCAGTTTAAAACAATGGCCATGCTTGCAGAGATACTAGAAACAGTAGCCTAATATAGCTAATTAGAGAAGCCTAATCTATATCATCCAACATGCCTATGCAAGCAAAAGTCAGCAGAAAATATATAGAATAGTTCTGAAGCATATCTAGGAATAAATATGCCTGATAAACAATCTGAAGAATTTTGTGACATTTTACAAAGTAACAAACTGATTACCACATAAGCTTCATAAAGCAAAGTTCACTTCATTAGACCAATTTCTGTTCCAAAAAAGGATGTCAGTATTATTCACATATACACTCACAAACATAAAGTAAACTAACCAGGAATACCAAAAAAATAATTGCTGATACTTTGTTTTCTACCAAAAATCTCAATACTATGCTTATCCTAAGTAATTTGATGGCAGATTAGGGGCAATGGAAAAAAACTACTAAGATATATATATATATATATATATATATATATATATATATATATATATATGTGTGTGTGTGTGTGTGTGTGTGTGTGTGTGTGTATGTATGTATATATGTGTATATATATATATGTATATATATATATGTATATGTATATATACATATATATATATATGTATATATACGTATATAAAGGGATGCGGTGGCTCAGTGGGTTAGGACGCTGAGCTTGTCGATCAGAAGGTCGGCACTTTGGCGGGTCGAATCCCGAGTGCCGCGTAACAGAGTGAGCACCTGTTACTCGTCCCAGCTTCTGCCAACCTAGCAGTTCGAAAGCACGTAAAAATGCAAGTAGAAAAATAGGGACCACTACGGTGGGAAGGTAACAGCATTCCGTGCGCCTTTGGCATCTAGTCATGCCAGCCACATGACCACGGAGACGTCCTCGGACAAGTGCTGGCTCTTCGGCTTTGAAACGGAGATGAGCACCAGCCCCTAGAGTTGGAAACGACTAGCACGCATGTGCGGGGGAACCTTTACCTTATACGTATATATATATGTATACATATATATATGTGTGTTTTCTGAGGTTTTCGCGGGTGTTTGTATGTGGATCTTTGGTCATTCGGGTTTTTTCCCGCGTAGAATTGAAGGTGTAGGAGCAATGTTTCGACGGAATCCCATCCGTCATCCTCAGGCTGGTGGCTTCAGCTTCCTTCTTCTGGGAGAAGCATGTGGTCGTGGCTGTTTGTTCCTCTTTTTTAAACTGCCAGAGGGGGTGTGTTCTGTGGGTGGAGGTGTGCTCTGATTGGGTGGGAGTGTGTTTTGAATGGTGGGGGTGTTCTGATTGGGTGGGGGTGTATTTTGAGTGGATGGGCTGGTCTCAGCTGCCAGCCTTAGACGGCTGGCACCTTAGACGGCTGGCAGCTTAGACGGCTGGCAGCTGAGACCAGCCCATCCACTCAAAACACACCCCCACCCAATCAGAACACACCCACCATTCAAAACACACTCCCACCCAATCAGAACACACATAATCCCCCACCCAATCAGAGCACACCTCCACCCACAGAACACACACCCCTTTGGCAGTTTAAAAAAGAGGAACAAACAGCCACGACCACATGCTTCTCCCAGAAGAAGGAAGCTGAAGCCACCAGCCTGAGGATGACGGATGGGATTCCGTCGAAACGTTGCTCCTACACCTTCAATTCTACGCGGGAAAAAACCCGAATGACCAAAGATCCACATAAATATATATATATATATATATATATATATATATATATATATATATATATATATATATATATATATATATATATATATATATATATATATATATATACATACTAAGGGACGCGGTGGCTCAGTGGGTTAGGACGCTGAGCTTGTCGATCAGAAGGTCCGCAGTTTGGCGGGTCGAATCCTGAGTGCCGCGTAACAGAGTGAGCGCCTGTTACTCATCCCAGCTTCTGCCAACCTAGCAGTTCGAAAGCACGTAAAAATGCAAGTAGAAAATAGGGACCACTACGGTGGGAAGGTAACAGTGTTCCGTGCGCCTTTGGCGTCTAGTCATGCCAGCCACATGACCACGGAGACGTCCTTGGACAAGCGCTGGCTCTTCGGCTTTGAAACGGAGATGAGCACCGGCCCCTAGAGTCGGAAACGACTAGCACGCATGTGCGGGGGAACCTTTACATATATATATATATGTATATATGCATATATATATATGTATATATGCATATATATATATATATATATATATGTGTGTGTGTGTGTGTGTGTGTGTTTATATATATGTATATATATGTATGTGTGCATATATGTGCATATATATACATATGTGTGCATATATATACACATATATGTGTATATATATATATATATATATATATATATATATATATATATATATATATATATGTTTGAAGACCCACATACTTGTGTCTAAGTATATACATGGTGAGATCCTTTCTTATAAACTCTGATGAAAAACATTATTTTGAGATGAATCTTGTGTTAAATTATTCCCCATTAAAATTTAATGTTGTTACATGCAAGTTTAATATCTAACAACAAGGACTACAGTATACCAAAGTTAGTGATCTTAAACTTGTATCATTCTGAGCCAACATGCTATTTAAACAAATATTAAAAGTATCTCCAAAGTAAAGGTAAAAGTTTCCCTTGTGCAGTCGTATTTGAATATAGTGGGTGATGCTCATCTCTGTTTCTCAGGCAAGGGAGCCAGCATTGTCTGAAGACATTTCTGTGCTCATGTGACCAACATTAATATATGTCGAGGCACACAGAATGCTGTTACTTTTCCTCCGAAGTGGACATTTCTATTCACATTTGCATACTTTCGAACTGATAGGTGGGTCGGAGCTGGGGTAAGTAATGGGAGCTCACCCCGCTGTCTCCAACCTAGGCTGTCAGCTTTCCAGCTGACAAGCTTGGTGTCTTTAACTGCTGAACCATTGTGCCCTTGAAAATTATTTCTATACTGCCCATATAATCGGATTTGTGATGTTCAAAAATATAAAAACAACCAATATAACAAAACTCTCTCAATGCAAATACCTCCTGCCAAAGCATAAAAGGAACAGACACAGCTCAATCACCATTAAGCTTTGAAAACCTGCTTGAAAAAAATGTTTTCACAGTTCTGTAAAATATCAGCATTAATGGGGCTAGGTACCTTTCTGGGATAATGTATTTCAGAGTAGAGGGGCTAGCACAGTGAAGACCTGACTTCTGGTCCATGACCCCCTCAGCTCCTAAGGGGAGATACCTTGAGTATTATTACTAATTAAATAACTTTCATTATATTTCAATTTGTTTTAGAAACAGCTATAAAAATTCCTCACTGCTCACACAAATGATTTTCCCAGCACTCCAGAACCATGATTGTCAATCCTTCATTTATCAGAGCATAACATATAGATTGCTGAAGCCATTCACACATTAAAAAATACTCATGGTATTTATATGTTCTATTATTTGGAATGGGAAATACAAATCAAGTAGATATGTTCTAAAAGAGATTAGAGATACCAGCCGTTTTATCATTGCATATTTGCTCACTTAGTAGGAAAGAGCATCCCTCAGGATGCTGAAAAACAGAAAACTCTCAATTATATACTCCTCTCCTAAATAATTTCAGTTCCATAAGCCAGTAAAATAGCAGAAAATCTTTCTGAGGCAATTCTGTTTTTTTTACTTGAGAGATATAGCACATATTGGAAATTCTACATCTAGTATTAAAGGAAGAAAAAAGGCAGTCACGAAAATAATAATCAATAAGTCAGCAACTATGAAACTCTATTTTAAATACATCAACCTGTTCAGAACAATTACATTTTATCCAGTTCTACAAAATATAAATTTGATAAATAACTAAACTTTAAATTTAGTGTTCCTTTATTGAACCATGCTGGCTGTAATCCTAATCTAACATAAATATTAATTTGACATACTTTTAACTATATAACACAATATTAAAAGGTACTCAAGACATGAATAGAATACCTAATTTGTTCATAAAATATTTGATCAATGGTTGATGTATATTTTCACTTCTCCTAGCTTATGCTTTCATGGGGAAGCTTATACCATTCTAAAACATTCTAAGCATCTGTAATGCCAGTCATACTTCTATCATCATAGAGTACTTTAAAACCATGTATCAAAAGCCAATATCTGAATGGCTAATATCTACTTATAGAGATCCATGAAAAGGAGGATTACGGACACTTACAAAAAGCATTTTTGTTATGTCATTCATTATTACACTGTCCTTAGATGAACAATGAACAAAAATGTGATGATAAATAAAAAATGCTTATGAATAATGTGGCTAGCATTACATAATATTTTTCAATATAAATTTGGTATTTTTGCTCTGTGGCTTGCAGATGTGTTAAGCAAATTTATCTGTGACACTTACCAGTAGTAGAAGCAAAACCCACTATCTGGAAAGATAGCCAGTGTGATACGATAGTTAAGGTGTTGGACTAGTTCAACAAAGTTCCTATCTAACCTAAAGCATGAAAGCACACACCAGGTGACTTTGGGAAAACCATTTTTTTCTCAACCCAATATATTGCACCGAGTTGCTCTTGCCAACATAAAATGAGAAGATTCTCATTTAATTTACAGTGAGTCAAAGAAGAAAGAGGATATCAAGTTTAAAAATAAAGTCATGCAAATATGTTCAGCTTAAGAATGAAGTGTCTCTTTCTGAAAAGAACTTTTCAACTTGTCAAAGATCCTTTCATAAAATAAAGCACAATTGTTCACCTGAGAATTAGGTGAAAAGAAGCCACTGTGTATCTGTATAATGAAAAATAATTACAGATTTATATAAGAGGTAAACCTGTAATCCAGGGGTCCCCAACTTATGGGCCGCGGCCCGGGATCAGGCTGCAGGCTCTTGACCAGGCCGTGGAAATGGCTGGCCAGTGTGCGCACACATGGGTGTGCATTCCCACTTGTGCTAGCTAGCGCCTACGGCCCCGTTTGCACATGCAAAGGGGGCTGCTAGCATGGGACGAGTATCCGCAGCCCATTTGCGCATGTGCAAATGGGCTGCTAACCACTGCAGGGGGTGCACGGTATCAACACATGCCGCATGCACAAACGGGGCCGCTTTTGCCGTGCCAGTGTGCGTGGCCCCATCCGTGTGCATGCACCAATTTTAAAGGTGCTCTGCTTCCCTCCAGTCCGTGAGCTAGGAAAGGTTGGAGACCTCTGCTCTAATCAATAAAATCAATGTATGATATGGCATTGAAGTGGGAAAAGTAAGCTTTAGAATGTAGGTTGATCACACTATAACACAAGTATCAGAATATAAAGTTTATGTTACTACAATTATTCAAACATATGAAAATGAAAGATTGTTCAAGTTAATCCTCAAAAGGTTTAAAATATTGTTAAATTTGTGAAATAAATTCATGAATAATTTTTCTTCCTCTTTACAGCTTTCTCCATTCAGGAGCTACTGAAGTTTCCTTATAAATACTCTTGCAAAGAACAATATTAAAAGCCACTTTTATTTTCTAATATCGATCTAATATAATATTGATCTAATAGTATCTAATCACTATCAAACTATATGGAAATCCCAAGAATTCAGTGGATATGTCTGCTTTGAATAAAGAAGAATCTGAAACAACAAAACTCATTTAAAATTGTTAGAATATTACAACATTCAGATATGTTCTTGATATATTCCTACTACATAAAAACCACTAAGAAAATACTGGGACCAAATATTTTAAGCTAGATCTATTAAAAGAATGCAATACAAAACTGGATTTTCAAACAATGTTTTAGAGAGAAGAAAATTCAAAATGATCACTGAGATTAAAGAAAAGTAAATTCTCAGTCAAGGATGCTAATTGTGTCTCAGTGCTAGTTTTGGACAACTGGGTATAAAATTGCAATTACAATGGCTTAATTTTGTACTAACTTTGAAGCTCATGAAAAGGCATCTTAATATTCATTCTCTCTAATAGCATATAAATCATGTGGCTCAATTTATTGATCAGCATTGACTACTGCTTGATAAAAGATGTTTTAAAAATTATGGATTAAGTTCTTTAATATTGTTAGATTGCTTAGAAATAAAAGTACAAAACTGCAAAAAGTAAATATACAAAACTATATTTGCACGGACCTACTTTCTGATAACTCAGTAACTGTTTCTGCACTATGGCTGTGAACTCTGGAGCTTCCAATTGGAAGTCAATCTAGGACAACCATTAATAACTGTACCAATAAAATTGCATTTTCTCAATCAGAATAATTTTTCAACAGACTGATTTTAAATTATTAGAATGTGCATATCATAAAAGTGCGAGCAGCTCCTTCCTAAATTGACAGGGGTGGGAGATAACTTCTCATATTTATGTTACAAGCCTCCAAAACTCTACTTTTTTAAAACAATGGCCACAATTCATAGAATTGGATTTCTAAACTAAAGTACAGTAACACATCTTCCAGTATAAACTACCATATAATCTGTAAATGTACTTTCAGTGTTTAAAAAAAACAGAAGGAAATCACCATGATGACAATTCTTACTATTTTTTTAAAAAAATATGAAGCCAATCGACTGGGATTGCAATTGAATATTTAAAAATCATTTCAGAAACCATTTAAAGAATGTTTTAAAAAACAGACAGAATTCTATATTTATATGCAACTAAACCAACATTTGACCAGCAATATTCAATAACAATGTGTACATGCAGTCTTTAAAATAATTGTATGTCAGTGTCTTCAAACAGCAAGAATGCCATTTCCTTATTATTAAATATAAAATGAAGTTTTTAAAACCCAGTACTTTATATTTTCTTAGGCAAGCAATTAAAATACTAAGTTACTAATAAAAAGCTTCTTACAACAAATATTTGTGCACCCAGTGCACCTGAAATTTAATACTGGTAGAAATAAAAGACAACTCAAAAACTTCAGCCATAAAAGCCTTTCAGCTGCCAAGAGAACACAATTTTAATATGTTTTAGAAAGTGAAGATATTATTTTTTACCTTCACACAAATTGAAATACTGTTTAAAACCTAGTGCAACTGCTTCAAGAGACCTGATGGTACTTACCGCAAGTAATACTGTTTTAAAGCGAAGGCAGCATTAGAACAACTTCTGGGAAAGTTAAATGCTTCCACTATTTCTCCCCACTGATTCTTCTCAGACACCTGTCAAAAACAACACACGGAGATGCACAAATCCACACACAGACACACACAACGTCGTTGATTGTCACCATCAAAAGGGCTGCCATGAAACAAACAAATATGATAAAGATTAAAAAAATGATAGGATCTGGAATTTCTATTCTTACTGACAGTCACCGGCGATACAATATTGCTCCTCCTCTTGTGTTTTACATTTCTTTTACAGGGGAGTGAGAAAGTGAACGGATTTTATTCTGTAGAAAGGTTTGTTTTTGTCTTCGCTGCCTGGACAATAACCAATCGGGAGTTCCTCTGTTGCCTGCTTTTAAATCCTCCCGCGGTCCGTTAAAACCCAAAGAAGTTGAAAATGAGCCAAGGAAATCTCGATGGGGGACGCCCCCACCGGCTGAAGGTGCAAGAAAACCGTCCCGCTGAATCTCCCCCCTCCGCAAGCTCCACAGATATAGAGAGGCCTTTCTTTTGAGGCCTACATTTCTGTCCCTAGTCTTGAAGCCTAAAGATGGCTATTTGATTACACATCGTCTTGGCTGCCCCTTTTGTTATTTCTCCCCAGAAGGGGCTCCGAGAGCAGCGTCAAGGCCCCCCCACGGCAGTGAGGATCATTTCCTAGCCCATACTCCCTGCCGATTATCGATGTTA
Organism: Vipera berus; assembly: GCF_964194415.1. Lineage (NCBI taxonomy): Eukaryota > Metazoa > Chordata > Lepidosauria > Squamata > Viperidae > Vipera > Vipera berus. The sequence goes on along the minus strand of NC_138208.1, from coordinate 37,179,935 downwards.
AACATGCCCGCTAATTTTGAGTTCCACTAAAACTGCACTCAGACTCTGCGCGAGGCGCGTACACACACGTACACACACACACACACACACACAAGCGGAAGAAACTGCCTCCAAACACAACCTCCTCCACTCGTCTTTTCCCCAGAAAAGGAGTAACGAGCCAAATATTGAGGGCAGAGGGAAAGGGGGCACGAGAAGCTGCCTTCGGCACCCCTGAATCTCCCCTTTTCGGCTCTTCCCCAACAAGGCCGAGCCGCCAACCTACCTTGCCTGCTTCCCTCTTCCACTTCCCTCCTTCCCAAGCCGGCTTGAAGAACAACCGATCCCGACCCCCCCCCGCCTTTCCCCCAGGGTCGGAAGAGAGTTTCGAGGGGAGGTTGGTGGGAGGGAAAGCTGAAGGAAAACTTCCACTCACCTTCCCAAATCCGCCTAAAGTGGTGACTCGGGTGTAGAGAGCGTGAAGATCCAGCTCCTTTCCACTCACCACAGGGATCTTCTTAAAAGGAGACCTGGCAAGAGAGAGAGACAAACAACTTGTCAACTCTGCCCCCCTTTTCTCCCCTCGCAGGGGGCCGCCTCGTCCTTCAGGGCAGGGGCTGGAAGTTAAAAATCGGTCGGTTTAAAAAACCTCCCCCACCACCATCCCCTTCCATCTCCCCATTTTCCTTACCCTCTGCTGTGGTGAAACTGCCGCAGCTCGTCCAAAAAAGCGAGTCCTTTTCTCCGATGGTCTGGTTGGTTTTTACCAGCCGAGTTTGCCATTTTCCCCCCTCGGATTTAAAAGATTTGGGTTTTGTCTCCTTAAAAAAATCCAATAGAAAAACAACAACAATCCGCAGCTCCTCCTTGCCTTTAAGAGATCCAGGTTCCTGTACTCGGCCGGGGATCAGCCATGGAGAGGGGCTTGTTTAAGAAAAGAAAGAAAGAAAACTTTAAAAGGAATAAGAGAAGCCGGAGAGTGGTAATTGCGAGTCCTGTCTCCACACAACGCACAGGGAGGGAGAGGGGCACCTCTCGGTAATTCTTGCTGCTGCCGCCGCCGCCGCCGCCTGCCTGCCTGCCTGCTGCTCTCAGCACCACAAGCCCAACCAAACCAGCCTGCACATGAGACTCAACATGGTGCTGCTGGATCACACAATGAATTGGGTTAGTGTTGTGGTAGGGTGGGGGTTGGGGAGGCTGGAGTGAGGTACTGACAGTGTATGTGTATTACAGACGCGAATCCATGAAATCTCCCCTCTCCCTCGCTCTCATATACGCTCGCGCGCGCGCACACACATATACACACTGTACGACGGCGGCGGCGGCGGCAGCAAGATTCACTTCTCTCTCTTCAGACAAAAAGATCTGAAGCAGCCGTGCTGCTGCCTGGGCGAGAGCGCAACACAGCGAACCCCAGCGGTGAGCCGAGGCACTGCAAAAGGCAGCTTCGAAATGGCAGAAGCCAGGCCGCCAACGAGCAGTTCCTGGCGGGGAACAATAGGCTTCTCTCTCGGCTAAGGGCTCATCTGCAATGTGCCGCAAACTTCACACAAAGCCGGGCGGAAAGAAAAGGCAGGAGACAGAGGAAGGGCTACTACCGGTTGTTCCAGGGTTAGGGGCAGAGGAAACGTTCCATTCTCCCGAACTTTAAACAGCTGGAATACTTACTGAAAGATTAAAAAAATAGGGGAAGAGGAAAGCTAGGTATTTTTAATACATCTGCTGTATTTCTTTAATTAGTAATAATTAGTTAATAAGACTTATAAAAAGATAAATTTTAGTGAAGTTATTTATAATGCATATTCCCATCTATTTTCACAGATTGTATATCATTGGAGAATTCTGGCTCCTAAAATTAGGAGAGATTCATAAGATATTAAAAAGTTTAATAAAACATGATTTCTTGAAACTCACTAAAATACATTTCACAATTAAAAAGTTACAAAATATATTTAGAAATTGCCTATATATTAAACCAAACACACGTGATAAATGGAGCATAATAATGAAGCCTAAATCTGTTCTGCAATTCTGCCTCCTGCAATGGGAGGTAAAAAGATGAAACACTTTGAATGCTTGAAATATTGTAGAATACTGTAGAAGGCAGATTCTGTCCCTTAGTGCTAAAGTATTTGTTGTGATAATTCATGCTATGATACTTAATTATATTGTATATATGTGTGTGAGGGGAGTGTCCAGTAATCATATAGATATTACTGGTAAAAATTATAGCCAAAGCTCAAGGTTTCTTAATTCAAACATGTGCATCTTGAATGTTGCATAACTAATCATGTTCTGATTAGTTGGGATTCTCTCCTGCTAAACCACATTTCCTAGTATTTCTTGCTATGGCCATATTGGCTTGGACTCAGCAACTTTTAAAAGGCTATAGGTGCCTCACCTTGATTTATAGCAATTATAATATACTGTGTGATTAGTAAAATAGGGGATTTGTTTTTCAGAATGAATAAGTGATTGGTTTACATGCTTTTCTTTCCAAATTTTTAATCTTATACACAACTGCCTAGGATTCAGTTTCAATTACTTCACTGACTTCAATGTGGAAATATGTAGGAATGGTATAATTTATCTGAAGAATATTAATAAGGGAAAACAATCACAATAGTAGCTCAAATTAGAATTCTTAACCTGTGTGTATGGAATTGAATGTTTTTGTTCTCTTAGAGCAGCAGACATAAATTAAGAGAGACCTTAGTCATAAATATGATTTTCAGATAGTTATGAATGAAGGTAAATATAGTTGTTAGCTTGATAATTCAAATTACAGTAATACATATTTTAAAATTATGACTTTTCCTATTTAAAGGATATAGGCCCATAAAATGATTGCATTCTAACAAGGCTGGTTGCTATAATTTTGTTCTTTACTTTTTAATTTATTCATGGTAACACGGATGAGGATGCAATATTGTAGGTGGATATTTGAAAGCTGGAACATGTTTCTCTCTTACGTGGTTGGCTAAAACTCATCACGATGCTATTAATTTGACACATTAATTTGGTACAATTTGGTTTGCAAACTGATTGCAGTAGTTTGTGATCTTAAGAGATCCTGTCAAAGATACCAATAACAAAGGAGAATATTTGTAGCTCAGGGTTGACATGACGGGTCCTTGGAGCTTGCTTGTTTTCTTGTAGATGTTTCATTACCCAAACTAGGTAACATCAGTGCTAGTAAAGAGTGCTCTTTGCTGTCAGCTTGCAAACAGCACTCTTTACTAGCAGTGATGTTACCTAGTTTGGGTAATGAAACATCTACAAGAAAACAAGCAAGCTCAGAGAGCACCAAGGACCTCTCTAAGGTAGCAATATTCCCTTTAAAATTTAGATTGCATTTCTTCAGGAAACTAAGTCAAAATCTATGAATTTTCAGTTGGCCTGCAGTTTCATATTGAAAAACGAGAAATAATGAAGTAATAAGATGCTTGATAAGAATTGCCTTCGACATAATCATAATTGTAGTGAAACCCCTTTAAGGAGCACATACCAGCTTTTTAAAAAATGTTTTAAATTCTCGTATAATTTCCATATGAAACGCTGCAGAAATTTTTCCTACATAACCTTCTGCTTCTAGCGACAGTATTCAGGCGGAGGTATCTCCGGTTAATAATACCTGCAGAAATGCTCAACATCAACCTAGTACTGTAAGTGACCGGTGCCCAATTAAAAACGGAAGCTCAGTCGTTCCGGGAGAGTTGTCAACAGTCCTCGAATGACTCAAAAACTAGGGGTCTCCCTCCCACCGGTGTTTGGCAGAGGTGAGTGAGTCAGTTTCAGTTTATGTGTACTCTAGCGGCAGGAGCAGCCAAGGCGAGGATAGGCAAATTGCGTAGAGCACGAGTAGAAGGGTTTCTGTGGCTGAGCGCAGCAATTGCGCACGTCCCTTACGTAAGTGTCAGCTGGGGATTCCCTGGAGGGGGTCATTTTAATTCAACCATTCCAAAGACCCTAGCAGACGTTCTTGCCTTATCGCTGCCCGCATCCTCGGGCTGAGGAAGCTGCAGCGGCGGGCCCCAAGCCAAGTATCGCTTGAGGCGTCTCTTCACAAAATGGCGGAGCCCACGGGAAGGGAGCCCCATTTTGTGCCCGTAGAGCTGTCAGCAGAGACGGCTCTGCTTAATAGGGCACGGGAGCAGAAGGCGGTGGCCAGTTCACGAAGCGAACGAGGGAGGGAGGGATGAGAAGCACTTCGTAAGCGCTCTCGCCCGGCCCTTCAACGAGGCTTTACGTAAAAGCCCGAGAGCCGATGCAGGCGGAGCTAGCAAGCGAGAGCCACCCGGACGATTGTGAACAATCAGTTGTACTTTCGCCCGTCTTCGATAGGACTTATTCTAGCTTGGGAGTCGTTTGGGTTGGCGGCTCCTTTGCTTTCCTTCTCCCTTTGGATGCGTGCCTTTTTTTCTTTGCCGTGTGGAATTTTCTTAACCCGGCAGAAACTGTTCAGCCTCGCGATCAGTGGCTTCCTCCCCTTCCGCCGCGACGTAGGTCTTTACACGGTTGGGGGAATTGGATGCCGGTCACAACAGTGGAATGAAATAAGCGACTGTCTTGTGCTATTTTCTGGCTTGTTTTCTTTCATGCCTCGGGTTATTTCAGCTTTTTAACTAGCTCAGCCCTTGTAACTTTTCCTCCTAGTTCTCTTTCTTTCCGAAGCTGCGTCTTTCTTTTCTGAAGGATGGATGAGTGGTTTTAGATTGTATCATTAATCATGATGTCACATTTAGAACGATTCTGTTTCTTTGGGGTTTACTACTCCTTTCTGAATATATCGCTTTGTTAGAATGATGCTTTCTAAGTTGCACTGCTGGCAAGCTTGTAAGATGTAACTGCGCCTGTGTTGAGAATCTCATTTGTCTTTGTCAGAATTTTTAAAGGTTTGATTTTTAAAAAATAAAATAAAAAGCAATACAAAACTCTTGAGATCATTACTTATTACAGTGCTAATTATCTTCCCATCCTAAGATAATAATTTGTAAAGGGTAAAAAAAATGGAAGCTGCTGTATTGTTGGGAAATAGAGGCTGTCAAATGGTATGAAATCCATCTAGTATTTTAAAGATATTAAAATGAAAGGTTATGAAGGGCCTTGGATTGTATGAAAGGATGTAATTTTATTTGATTTGCTGTAAGTATGAAAATAAAAGCTAGTTTGGTATATTGTTAATTTTCTACCAGTGTTATCCTTGTTATAATTTACAGAAATGAGGGGATCACACAGGTACTTTGCCTCAGTCTTGTTTGTTATGTTTATTACTGTAAAAGGATATGAAAGAAGCTTACTGAGGCTGCTTTGTTAGTAGAAACAGTATCTACTTTTCATTTGTTTTGTGAAAATGCCTGCTACTTTCTGCTTGCAATTTGTTTTAAGTGCCTCTTGGTTTTCTGAGGTATGGGCTGCTCACAGCTTGTTTTTGGGTATTTGGTGACTGATTTTAAATTTGCTTGCTTTATTAATAATGAATCTATGAAATTTGCTCCTATGTGATATTGAGTATGTTAATAGTGCTGGCTTCAGTACAGTTTAATCCAGGGGAAATATGCAGAAGAGTTATTTCCTTTTAACAATCTGCATTTTTCCTAGTTTCTATATGCATTTTAAAGACATCTTCTATTTTTTGTAGGTATTTTATTCAACTAGATCAGGGGTCTCCAACCTGTGGGCCGCGTGAAGGGATGCCCCTCCACACCCCCGCACACACTCGTGCTAGCGCCACCCCAAGCATCCCTCTGGCGCTTGCACCACCCTGCCCTGAGCATCCTGCTGGCACTATCACTGCCCTGCCCCCGAGCATCACACCGGAACTGGTGCCGCCCATAGCATGCCAGTGCTAGTGTGCTGCCCCATTTGCAACACTTGTGCCCATGCAACCCTGTTTGCACGTGCAAATGTGCAGAGCCGTTTGCGTGTGTGAATGCGCTTGTGCATGGCCCATTTGTGTGTGTGCATGCACAGGTAATTTTTGCATGCACATGTGCGCGGTCCATTTGCGTGCACACACGTAGCGGTCCTGCCTCCCTTTCCGGGCTGACAAACCAAAAAGGTTGGAGACCACTGAAATAGATGGTAAAATGCCATTGATAAGGCCTCTTTTTTATATGTAACCCTGTTAAAAACTTGAAAATGCTATTTTGGAAAACTTGGCTGTGAATCAATTTTTTGTATATTTAAATAAATTGTAATGTACTGTGTATAAAAGTTAAGTAAATAAGTTGAACTAGATAGGTAGAAGTAATCTTACTTACTTTCTCATTAATGAGAAATTCTGGTTTATTTTTTTTTTACAAAGCAATTGTAATAGTCTAGGTTAGAGGTCACCAACCTATATCAGTTGGTGGTTCGGAGGAAAAAGGAGAGGGAAGCATTTTACATGCGTGCACTACAAACGGGGTGGGGCTAGCTCCCACGTGATAGTCACTAGCCCTGCCCCGTTCTTGTGTAGCGCAGTGCATTGTTTCTGCGTCCCGTGGCATGGCAGCGGCCATTTTTACGCCTTGCAGTGCAGAGGCATCCCGTTTTTGTGCTGAGGCACAGCAGCAGCCTGTTTTCATGCCCCATGATAGGGGCATCCCTTTTTCATATCCTGAGGTGCGGCAGTGTCCCATTTTCGTGCCCTGAGGTGCAGCAGCAGCCTGTTTTTGTGTCCCGTGGTGCATCATCGTTTTTGCGCTCCACAGCTGTGGCACTAGGACAAGTGAGGGTATGTGTGTGCACACGCGTGTGTACTGGCCCGCCTGTCGTGGGGCCTGGTGGCCAGTAGGCCGCAGCCCACTACCGGGCTGAAGCCCACAGGTTAGGGACCCCTGTAGTAGATGCTTTATAGGTAATGGTGTTAAGTATCTAAGGTAGGACACAGCTATGTACAGATTTTTACAAGCAACCTGATGCTAAAAGCACTGAAAGAAGTATGTCTGCCTCTCATCTTAATAAACAGATTTAGAGCTTCACATCAATTTAACTAATACAGAACAAGTCACTAATGTTCACATTACACTCAACAATGCCTGTATTTATAGGCAGTGAACTTCAAGGGATAGGAAAATTAACGCAGACTGTAGAGATATGGATTTCTATGACAGATTGATGAAAGGCAGTCTGTTTAAAGTAGATGGCCAAAAAATTTCCATCATGTTGCAGGATGCAATAAAACAAGAAGTCATATTTTCCTGTTGTCTTTTCCTTTAATAATTACACAATAAGAAAAAAAATGAAAATCAGTTCTCAATATTAAGATGCAATGATAGATAACCTTTATTGTCATTTTTTACTGTGGGCACATTGGCACACATTAAAAATGAAATTTTGTTGCTTCTTCTCAAAAGTATACACATACAATGACTCGATAGACAGGTTATGATTAGTACAATGTACTATGTACAATGTATAGTATACAATGACTAGATAGGCTTAGAGTATGATTAGTGAAAGGCAACTGTACTTATAATCTTGTTATTTTGACTACTTTTCCATAATCAAAATTTGCCCAGAAAATAAAGCAGTCATGTAAAGTGAAATGAATGTTTCATATTTTTTCAAAACCAATCTTATTTCCACTATATGATCTCCTTTCATTAACAAAAGTAATAGTAGTAGTCAACCTAGACCAGGGGTCCCCAACCTGTGGGCCGCGGCCTGGTAGTGAGCCATGGCAGGTTGGCCACTAGGCTGCAAGACAAGCTGACCAGTACGTGTATGTGTGCACACACCCTCGCGCTAGCGCTGTGGCTGTGGGGTGCAAAAACAGGATGACGCAGTGTGTGAAAAGGGGCCACCGCCGCACTGTGGAACACAAAAATGGGCCGCCTCTGCGCTGCAAAAACGGCCACCGTCACACTGCAGAGCACAGAAATGTGCTGTGCCATGCAAGAACGAGGCAGGGCTAGTATCACGTGGGTGCTAGCCCCACCCCATTTGTGGCATGCACATGCTCACAGCCCTGTGTGTGCGTGCACGAACGTGTGTAAAGTGCTTTCCCCTCCCTTTTCCTCCGGTCCGCCAACCGACAAATGTTGGTGACCTCTGCTTTAAAATGAAACAATGCAAATAAATTATGATGAATAAAAAATAGAAAATACTAAGTTTTTCTTAAGTAAATTGAGATATAATCATAGCTCTAAAAGTTAATGTCTGAATGGGAATTATTATGCACATTGAGTTAAAAAAATTGTTAATCTTCTCTAGTGTAGAGATCCCTAAAGGTAGTTCTTGACTTACAATTGATTCTTTAATAACGTTTCAAAATTAAAAGGGACTTTTAAAAAGCTACTTATGACTCATCCTCAAAATTATGACTCTTCTGTTCACTTTTTGGGTACTTGGTAGCTGGTTTGCAATTATGACAAGTTGCGGCATTCCATGGCAAAAATCAAAAGCTGGACAGATCACGTGTGTCTTAACTTGTGACTGCAATGACTTATGATTGAAATTCTGGACTCCATTGTGATTATAAGTGGAGGACTATCTGTACAGTTTTATATTTTTGTAAGATTACACATTGTAGGAAATACTTATAAAAATGGTCTGTCTGGGTAAATAGGGAAAGTCTTCCAAAATGTTTAAGATGATCCACCATTCCATTTTCCCTCCCAAAATTTAAATTAACAATTTACTCACTAGATATACTACTTTTAAGTGGGACAATTTGTATTAGATTGTTATTAGCTGTATTTCTTCTTTAATTGATTATAATGCCTTGATTTAAATCAATCCATCCTGAGTAAGTGCAGAAAATGGAATATACAACTTCCCTATCAGGATGTTGAAGAGGAAAAAAGAGAAGAAGTTTTAACTATTATGTAACTGCCATTACATAATGGCAGTTTGTCTGGGAAAGAGATTCAAATCACAATCTTCTTCTGAATGAATCCTTCTGATTCATTCTGGTAGAATAGATAGAATAGATAGGAAAGTCAGTAAACTGATGTGGTGCATATTATAGTATTTTGAATAATTCCTTTATATACTGCTGTTTTAATGCATGTTAATTATCTAGTTTTGGAAGTTGTCTAGTTTTGGAAATCAGTAAGGAAGTCTAATGCTATGATACTCAAAAAGAATTCAATGGAACTGACTAATTTGGTTGCTGTCCATATCAATCACTTGAGAAGAATTCCCCTGGAGTAATGAAACTTGGATTTGAATAGACATATATAAGCTAGTAAAGATTTTATCCTGCACTGAAGGAGAAGTTGGCTTTTGTTACTTCTAGCTATAACACTTGGCTTCTCAGCAAAAAGCAGGACATTTTCTATATTTTCAATAACTGGGAGGATGCTGAAGCTATGTACTGTACTAAACTGCTTCTTCAGAAGTGACATGACACAAAAATGCAAACAGTTTTAGTTTATCCAATGATCTGGTTGTTTGTTATGGGTCCTGGGAGTATATTTGGAATAATAAAACCTACTCTTTGATATTGTGAAATTATATAGTAAATATTAAAGGTAAATTGTACCCCTAGTCTTGCTATGGCCTGTCAGTCTTCTTTTAAGTCTCTGATTGAAGGAGAAAAGCATATTAGAGCATATTCTCAGAATATATATTTTAAGTGTGCTATGGCGTATACATCAGGAACAGTCAGCCTGAACTTTCTTAACAATCATAGAATTATAAGGCAATTCAATTGCTGTGATTGCAGTAAGAGGACCAGTTCTAATCAATATTATTTATTTTAAAACCAGCTAAAACTATTTTTTTATATTTGTGAAGTCTCAGTATTTTTGAATGCTAATAGATTAAAACTTGACAAATTCAAGCAATTTCTTTCTGTGAGACCTATACTAGTAATAATAGTAGAGAAGCAAAGCCTTACAAAAATAAATGGATAACAAAACAGTCTACAGCTTATGTAAAAAAATAGTAAGGTAATTAAATGATTGTTTTTGATACTGTGAAAAAGGTAATACTCACGCTATTCTAGGTTTAGTAGTTAACTTCCCCTTTAGTTGTTCATCGAGTATGGCTTTTTATTTTCACACTGAAGAGATTATTTTTTCTTACCATGGGTAGGAACCCATTCATTTTATGCTATTGCTGGTTGGCATACTACCTTCCCTCCCTAACAGTCCCAACTGTCACGGAACAGTTTTAGTCCACCATTCCATTTTCCCTCCCAAAATGGCATTTTCAAACAAGCTTCTTCCTATTTTAATAGTAACTAAGCTTGAGTCCTTTGCATACACTGTTTTGTAGAAACTGACTGTACCAACAACTGCTGCCTCGTAGCTGTAAACTGGTAAAAATTGGTAGATTTATTACTACAGCAGAGAGATATTATTTTAATTTCAACAAAGCAGGGCGGTATACTATGCCTGAGAAAGTAATGTATTGAGGTAGGTGTGTAACTACTCTGCTTTGTTTTCAATTATGAATTGGGCTACATGCAAAATGAATTAATGTACTTTGTCCTTTTGGAGCTAATATTACTTGAAAGATTGTCTCTTTAGAATGTAAAGAGACATCTTTTTGGCTTGAAATAGCTGGCCCTGAAAAATCTGTTGACCAAATTTCATTTAATGGAAAATTGGGGTTATGTACCCTGTTTTACGACATGTTGCAGTGTTAGTAATAATATCAATTGTTTTTCCAGAAGCTGAAATTTCACCTGTCAGAAATTTTTCAGTTTTGTCATATGTTTTGGCCTATGAATGATGTAGATATATTGTTTGCGTTCTATTTATGGGATATTTGATTGAAGACAGATTTGTGTCTTCTAACACTATAAATGTTCAAGGGATTCTAATATCTTTATAATTGTTTTAAATAAATAAATACCAAATACATAGTTTAAAGGCAGTTGTGATTTGGCATGTTTTTAGTTTACATATCTTAAGCATTGAGCGATTTTTATGTTGTATAAAGAAATGGATCATTGTACAATAATGTGTAGCAAAAATAATTTTTAAATTTAACTTATTGTTTTATACTCTTAAAGAAACAGCTGTTATTAAATTGTAGTAAATGATACTGAAACAGCAGATATATGTGCCATAGCTAAGTTTTATAAGAAACAAGGAAATAAAAGCAGAATTTTGCTTCTGTCCAGCTGCAAGTTTGAAAGAAATTAAAGCAGACTAAATACCAGTAGAAATAATATTTTTGTAATATTAAGATTAAAAGCAGTTCTAAATAAGACCTGAACTGACAGAAATATAATAGCTTCTTTACAGTGTTAGCAATCAAGATTGAAGTTATGTGGCCTTATGATATACTTTTATTTAAAATATTTCTATTAGAGATCAGAAATCTTCAAACCCTAATGAGGATTAGCAATTTAGTCAGCAAATTATTAACAGCCTCTTCTCTTCCTGTTAGTAATATATATTTTTTTCCAATTTGTATATTTTGACACAATTTCAACACAGTAGTATTTCAGGTGAAAATTATACACTTAAAGTAAAATATGAATGTACATAGTATTTATAGTCTGAAATCAAATTAATCTTGAAGTATTAAGATGTATACTTTTATCAACATGTGACAAATTAACAAAACAGAATTTTTGGATTTTGGTAAGTTTAAAACTAGCCCTTCATTTTTTTAGAGTGAGCTACATCTAATTCCAGTTGCCTTCCGGGTGAGATTCAAGGTGCTGGTAATGACCTTTAAAGCCCTACATGGCATGGGTCCGGAGTACCTTAGGGAGCACCTGCGGCCGGCATCAACTTCCCTCCGCCCAGTACGCTCCCACAGAGAGGGCCTCCTCAGGGTGCCACCAGTCAGAGAGTGCCGACTGGTGGCCCCCAGGGGGAGGGCGTTCTCTGTGGGTGCGCCTGATCTGTGGAACCGTTTACCGGTTGAGCTTCGGATGGCTCCCGACCTTTGCTCCTTCCGACGTGATCTAAAGACCTATTTGTTTGAACAAGCCGGACTGGTCTGATGGGTTTGGGTTTTATTACTGTTTTTATGTAATTTATTTGTTGTATTTGGGCATTATGGTTTAATCTCTTCTTAATTTTTGTATTTTTGTATTTTAGTATTTATTGCCCTGTTCACCGCCCTGAGTCCTTCGAGAGAAGGGCGGTATACAAATTAAATAAAATAAATAAAATAAATTACAGTATTAGAATTACATTTAATAGTGATTTTTTTGTTTTTACTAATCTTATTAAATATGCACAATTTAATATGCAGTACATTTCTTTTAAGTGATACTGTGTTTTGGAGAGGAGAGTTGTTATTTGAAGAGCTGTCCTCAGTCCTTCAGTAATCTCTCATTCACATTATCGTGCTAGTGCTAATGTTTAATGTAGCAGTCTCTCATTTTAAAAGAAAAGTATTTAGAAATTACATTTGGTATTCATGTCCTATAAAAAGGGTGAAATTTTTGCATGTAGATTAATTGCTTAGCAGTGCTATATTTCCTTAAGAAAAGGGGATGGAAGTAGAAGAAGACATACAGTGACTCTAATGTAAGGACAAAGTCAGCAGTAGCTGTAATTGGCTATGAGACTAGGCAAGGGTATTGGATGATTTAATGTGGGATAAATGAATTAAAAGTCCTAGACAGTTTTTCATTGTTGAAAATTTTCATTCTGTGGAACTGCATTCAAAACTAAATCTTTTGAGAGTGAAAAAACATTTCTGCCTTGCTGAATTTATAATTCTATGCTGTATTAAGTATATGTCACCGTATTTTATTTTTAGTAGATGTTGGAGTAATTGTGTGAGAAAGAAGATGTGTTCAAGGCCAAAGCAATTTTCTGTAACTTTGCTGAAGATGATTGCCATTATTATTGTAGTGGTTACTTAAATGTATATGTCACCCCACTCACAACAGCTCTGAATGATTACAGGTAATAAAGGTTAACAAGAAAAAATAATAATAGAAAAACATAAATAGTAAAGGTGGAAAAAGTGACAAAAACAGATGGAAACAAAAGAAATAAACTTACATGCCCAAAGCGGGGGGGGGGGGGGCTTGACTCACTCTTGCCAAGGGTCTGGGTGCCAAGGCCCTTCAAAACATTAGCAGGGTGGGAGACATCTTGATCTTATGGGAACCTCATTCTTAGAATAGGCATAGTAACAGAAAAGTTGCTTTCCAGGATACTAATAGTTTGCATTGTTTATTCAAAAGAACACAAGTGTGTAAATCTTGTCAGAATGAGATAGTCAAGTAGATACAATGGGAGGCAGAGTCCATCAAGTAAATCAGCTCTCTAACATGTAGAGAAATTGTAGAAAATGACCAAGCTGACCCCAAGGGAGGGGTCAGGCACGTGATCACTCTTGAATGTCTTCCAGCTCACAAGAGATCTAAGTCCAGCCCACCTTGAATTCTGTGGACTCTTATCTACCGCCAGTTTGCTTTGACCATTAGTAATTCAGATTCTTGTAGAGAGCTTTAGCATGCAATAAACCTGTAGTCATTTGAACTGTCTTGCTTCCTAATTTATTGTGCCTGATAGAAATAGAGAAAATAAAGCATACATTTAGAGTTAATAACTGCATTTTACTATAGCAAACTAAATGCATCTTAAAAAATATCTTAGTTTTATTTCCTAAAAATAAAGAGAAAAAATTATTCTGACTAAAGAGATGTTTATTTATTTATGTAACTTATACAAATGCCTATCTCATGTAATCCTAGGCAGCCCACAATCAATGAAAACCTTTTCCACCAGGTGGTAGACCAATCAGCCTCCTAATTTAGCCTCTACCCTAGACCAATGTTTATAGGAAGAAACAGGTCTTCATGGCCTTTTGGAAGGTTAGAAGGGTAGGGAGCCTTCGAATCTCATTTGGAAGAGTTTTCCAAAGGACTGGGGTGGCTATAGAGAAGATGCGCCTACAAGGTCCCATCAGCATTTAAGAGAGGGGACCTGGAATATCTTAGCTGACCTAATGGGATGGATATATAGCCTCAGGCAGAGACAATTTCACAAATAACCTAATTCTCTGTGTCTAGAGTTTTAAAGGTGATCAGGAACTTGAATTGGTCTCAAAAATTGGAAGCCAGTGCAACTTAGGAAGCAATGATATAACTCAGGTCTTTGAGGGAGATGGACAGTTCAGAAATACAATAAGTGAAGGCCCCCCAGTTTACATTTTTTTCACAAGGCCCTAAAGACCTGGTTCTGCCAACAGGCCTGGGAAACCCAGAGTGGGATGGAACCCATCAAGTGGCTCATTTGATTGTGTGTTATCGCTGGGGTGGTGGTGGTCGTGGAAGAGGGTTACTGTGTTTTATTCTTTTATATTAGGTTTTTTGATTGATTGTAAGCCCCTCCAGAATCACTGAGGGTTAGTGGTTGCTATATAAATCTTCTAAATAAATAACTAAATAATTAAGTAAATAACTGTATGCTATTGTAAAAGTTGAAGCTTCCAGATGATCTTCCATGGGCAGCCCCATGTACAGCACATTTCAGTAATTATACATCCAATTATATATAATGTAGTTGTCATGTGTTAGTAAGAGTTTCATTCTTAGTACTGTGTTAAATGTGTACTGAAAATATTAAATTCTCATATTAGTCTAACTTGGAGGTTCATGAGGATACTACTATGTCTGTCAGTCTGACCTCTTTATGAGTTAAAATATAATCACAAAAATAATTTGAAAAATATATATATTCTGTTTCAAAGATACAAAGCATTATTTAACCATAACATGTTTAAATAAAGATTTCAGTATTATAAAATAAGCATAAGATTGCTTGTTCATGATATAGTTTGGAAGATAAATGTGATATTCTTACAATCTTGTGATGACACTCTTAAAGCAATTTTGTTTCTCTAGGATTTTGAGCTAAACAATTGATTTTGGATATGTGTGTATGTATAGAATGATGGCTACTTTGTGGTATATTATCCATACGACTTGTGTGTGGAAGGTTTTCTAACTTCTAAATTAATACAACCATTTATAAAGACTTCTGTTACAGAATAACAAATGTGGAATAAACTGAGATTCATAAAGGAATCTGTAATGAGTAGAGCTACATTTATCTACATTTCTATAACACTAGTACATATTATTTGGAATCACTGTAAAGGAATAAATAACTTTTTTAAAAAATAGCACTATACATTTCTTCTTTCTTTTGTGATACCAAGTAATGGTCTTATTTTTCTGGTAATTGGTTGAACGTAAACTGCAAGTATAATTGTAACATAGGGGTTATGTTCACACAATATCTTATGTTTTTATTAGTAGTCCACAATACATAAAAGGAGGTGTTCGTAAATTGCCTTAAATGGAATATGGTAACTTAAAAATATATACTAAATATTGAATACATTAAATACATTTTTCAAAGGTATAACTAGCACAAAATTCTATGTTTCATGATTGCTGTTAATCTAGGTGAGCATAAAGGCATAGTCACAAGCTGACTTTCAAGACTTAACTATATAAAGAACTGGTGTTTAAAATGTAAATTACTTTATAATTTAATGGATTTTTTAAAAAAAAACACTTCAGGAAAGCATGGGTAATTAATTATTTACAGCTACAGTTTCTAGGTACTTCATGGGTTTGAGATTTTAAATCTGGTTCATAATGTTGTTGTTGTTGTTAGTTGCAAAGTCGTGTCCGACCCATCGCGACCCTATGGACAACGTTCCTCCAGGCTTTCCTGTCCTCTACCATCTTCTGGAGTCCATTTAAGCTCACGCCTACTGCTTCAGTAACTCCATCCAGCCACCTCATTCTCTGTCGTCCCCTTCTTCTCTTGCCCTCAATCTTTCCCAGCATTAGGCTCTTCTCCAGTGAGTCCTTCCTTCTCATTAGGTGGCCAAAGTATTTGAGTTTTAGCTTCAGGATCTGGCCTTCTAAAGAGCAGTCAGGGTTGATCTCCTCTAGGACTGACCTGTTTGATCGCCTTGCAGTCCAAGGGACTCGCAGGAGTCTTCTCCAGCACCAGAGTTCAAAGGCCTCAATTCTTTGGCGCTCAGCCTTTCTTATGGTCCAACTTTCACTGCCATACATTGCAACTGGGAAGACCATAGCCTTGACTATACACACTTTTGTTGACAGGGTGATGTCTCTGCTTTTTAGTGTGCTGTCTAGATTTGCCAGAAAGTAATGGAAGCACCGTAGTCTGGACTGTCACAGATCTGTTCTCTAAGCAAGTACATTTCATTCCTTGCCAAGAAATCCCCACTGCAAAAAGCTTAGCAAAACTTTTCATACAGCATATTTACAGATTCCACGGGGCACCACAACGCATCATATCTGATAGAGGGGTGCAATTTACGTCGGCATTTTGGAAAGAATTCTTATCCCTCTTAGGAACCAGCCAAGGACTGCCATCTAGTCACCACCCTCAAATGGATGGGGCTTCTGAACGACTTAACTCTGTACTTGAACAATATTTAAGATGTTTTATTAATTTACAGCAGTTGAATTGGACGGACCTACTGCCTTTCGCAGAAGTAGCATATAATAATGCAGTCCTCTCAAGCACAGGTTACACTCCTTTTCAAATAGCTACAGGCCAGAGTTTCAACCCAATACCAGAACTAACCCCAAAAGAACCGGTCATTCCGAACTGAAGGAATGGATGGCTCAATTACAAAATACCTGGCCAATTGTTAGGAAAGCATTGTTGTTGTTAGCTGCGAAGTCGTGTCCGACCCATCATGACCCTATGGACAATGTTCCTCCAGGCCTTCCTGTCCTCTACCATCTTCTGGAGTCCATTTAAGCTCACACCGACTGCTTCAGTGACTCCATCCAGCCGCCTCATTCTCTGTCGTCCCCTTCTTCTCTTGCCCTCAATCTTTCCCAGCATTAGGCTCTTCTCCAGTGAGTCCTTCCTTCTCAATAGGTGGCCAAAGTATTTATTTATTTATTTATTTATTTATTTATTTATTTATTTATTTATTTATTTATTTTTGGAACTTATATGCCGCCCTATCTCCCGAAGGACTCAGGGCGGCTAACAACAATAAAAAACAACAATACAAAAATTAAAAAAGAATTAAATAACAGCCCCAAAATAAATTAACTACACAGTTAAAAATTAAAACATATTTAAAAACCCATCAATCCAGGTCAGCCTGATGGAAGAAGAAAGTTTTGAGGTCGCGGCGAAAGGACCGTAGGTCCGGGGCCATCCGAAGCTCAAGGGGGAGTTGGTTCCAAAGGGCTGGTGCTCCCACAGAGAAGGCCCTCCCCCTGGAGGTCGCCAGCCGACATTGTCTGGCCGACGGCACCCTGAGGAAGCCCTCTCTGTGTGAGCGCACTGGGTGATGGGAAGTCGTCCCCGGTAGCAGACGATCCTGCAAATATCCCGGGCCTAAGCCATGTAGGGCTTTAAACGTAAGTACCAGCACCTTAAATCTCGCCCGGAAGACAACTGGTAGCCAATGCAGCTCACGCAGGAGGGGTGTAATATGGGAGTATCTGGATGCTCCCATCACTACCCGCGTGGCCGCATTCTGCACCAGCTGAAGCCTCCGGGTGGTCTTCAGGGGCAGCCCCATGTAGAGAGCATTGCAGTAATCTATCCGAGAGGTAACGAGTGCATGAGTGACCGTACGTAGGGCATCTCGGTCCAGATAGGGGTGCAACTGGCGCACCAGGCGAACCTGGGCAAATGCCCCCCTGGCCACGACTCCAATATGATCTTCAAAACTGAGTTGTGAGTCCAGGAGGATGCCTAAATTGCACGCCCTATCAACGGGAGGCAACACCTCTCCTCCCATAACCAAAGATGGAACCTCTTGGACAAGTCGAGATGCCGGTACATAGAGCCACTCAGTCTTGGCCGGGTTGAGCTGGAGCCTGTTCTTTCCCATCCAAATCCGTACCGCTTCCAGGCAACAGGACATCACATCGAGGGCATCACTGGCTTGGTTCGGGGTGGAGATAAAGAGCTGGGTATCATCGGCATATTGATGATACCTCACCCCAAAACCACGGATGATCTCACCCAGCGGCTTCATATAGATGTTGAACAGGAGGGGCGAGAGTACCGACCCCTGAGGTACCCCACAACTAAGGGGCCTAGGGGTTGACCTCTGCCCTCCTGTCAACACCGTCTGCGAGTGGCCCGAGAGGTAGGAGAACCACCGTAAAACGGTGCCTCCCACTCCCAACCCCTCAAGACGGCGCAGCAAGATACCATGGTCGATGGTATCAAAAGCCGCTGAGAGATCTAAAAGGACCAGGACAGAGGAATAACCCTTGTCTCTTGCCCGCCAGAGATCATCCACCAGTGCGACCAATGCCGTCTCCGTGCTGTACCCGGGCCTGAAACCCGAATTGGTATGGATCCAGATACTCAGTTTCCTCCAGGACCAAAGGGAGCTGCCGTGCCACCACGCTCTCAGCAACCTTCGCAAGAAAGCGAAGGTTGGAGACAGGACGAAAGTTGTTTAAAATAGCTGGATCCAAGGCAGGTTTCTTGAGGAGGGGCCTTACCACCACCTCCTTCAAGGTGGCAGGGAAGCACCCCTCACTCAAGGAAGCATTTATAACTGCCAGGAGCCAGCCTCGTGTAACCTCCCGGGCCGCATAAATCAGGAGGGACACGGGTCCAACAAACATGTGGCGGCACTTAATTTCTCCATGATCCTGTCCACTTCATCCGGAGTCACAGGATCAAACTCTTCCCAGATATTATCGGCCAAACCCATCGTTTCCCCTTCATCAGACACTACCCAATCGGAGTCCAAGCCAGCCCGAATCTGAGCAATTTTATCCACCAGATACTAAACTCCTCGGCAGCCGGGTGGTTATCTGCGGATGCAATGAGGGTGGAGAAGTGAGCACGCTTCGCCACCTCCATTGCCACAAGATAAGATCTAGAAAAGGATCTTAACTGTGTTTGGTCAGACTCAGACCGACTGGACCTCCAAATGCTCTCTAGGCCGCTTCTCCGGCGCTTCATCTCCCGCAGGTCCACGGAGAACCAAGGAGCGAGCTGGGTTGAGTTTCAACTTCAGGATCTGGCCTTCTAAAGAGCAGTCAGGGTTGATCTCTTCTAGGACTGACCAGTTTGATCGCCTTGCAGTCCAAGGGACTCGCAGGAGTCTTCTCCAGCACCATAGCTCAAAGGCCTCAATTCTTTGGCGCTTGGCCTTTCTTATGGTCCAACTTTCACTGCCATACATTGCAACTGGGAAGACCATAGCCTTGACTATACACACTTTTGTTGACAGGGTGATGTCTCTGCTTTTTAGTGTGCTGTCTAGATTTGCCATGGCTTTCCTCCCAAGGAGCAAGCGTCTTTTAATTTCTTGGCTACAGTCCCCATCTGCAGTGATCTTGGAGCCCAGGAAAATAAAATCTGTCACTACCTCCATTTCTTCCCCATCTATTTGCCAGGAATTGAGAGGGCCGGATGCCATGATCTTAGTTTTCTTAATGTTTAGTCTCAACCCAACTTTTGCACTCTCCTTCTTCACCCGCAACAAGAGGCTCTTTAGTTCTTCTTCACTTTCTGCCATTAGAGTGGTATCATCTGCATATCTTAGGTTGTTGATATTTCTTCCGGCAATCTTAATTCCAACTTTTGATTCATCTAGCCCTGCCTTTCTCATGATGTGCTCTGCATATAAGTTAAATAGGCAGGGCGACAGTATACAACCTTGCCGGAATCCTTTCCCAATTTTGAACCAATCAGTGCTTCCCTGTCCAGTTCTCACTGTTGCTTCTTGGCCCACATATAGGTTTCTCAAGAGACAAATAAGATGGTCTGGTACGCCCATCTCTTTAAGAACTTGCCACATGATCCACACAATCAAAGGCTTTAGAATAGTCAATGCTAGATGTTTTTCTGGAACTCTCTAGCTTTCTCCATGATCCAGCGTATTTTGACAATTTGATCTCTAGTTCCTCTGCCTCTTCGAAATCCTGCCTGTACCTCTGGTAGTTCTCGATCCACATACTGCTGGAGTCTAGCTTGTAGGATTTTAAGCATAACTTTACTAGCATGTGAAATGAGTGCAATGGTGCGATAGTTTGAACATTCTTTGGCACTGCCTTTCTTTGGAATTGGAATGTAAACTGATCTTTTCCAATCCTGTGGCCACTGTTGAGTTTTCCAAATTTGCTGGCAAATTGAGTGTAGCACTTTTACTGCATCGTCTTTTAAGATTTTGAATAGCTCACCTGGAATACTGTCACCTCCACTAGCTTTGTTGTTGCTCAGCTTTTCTAAGGCCCACTTCACTTCACATTCTAGGATGTCTGGCTCGAGGTCAGTGACCACTTCACTGTGATTATCAGGGACGTTAAGCTCATTCTTGTATAGTTCTTCTGTGTAATTTTGCCACCTCTTCTTAATCTCTTCAGCCTCTGTTAGGTCCCTGCCGTTTTGGTCCTTTATCATGCCCATTTTTGCATTTAACGTTCCCTTCATCTCTCCAGTTTTCTTGAAAAGATCTCTGGTCCTCCCTATTCTATTGTTTTCTTCTATTTCTTTGCACTGTTCATTTAAGAAGGCATTCCTATCTCTTCTAGCTATTCTCTGGAATTCTGCATTCAATTGGGCATATCTTTCTTTTTTCCCTTGCCTTTTGCTTCCCTCCTTTCCTCAGCTATTTGCAAAGGTTCCTCAGACAGCCATTTTGCTTTCTTGCATTTCTTTTTCTTTGGGATGGTTTTGGATGCTACCTGTTGTACAATGTTGCGAACCTCTTTCCATAGTTCTTCAGGCACTCTGTCTATCAAATCTAATTCCTTAAATCTATTTGTTACCTCTACTGTATATTCAACAGGGATATGATTTAATTCATACCTGAGTGGCCTAGTGCTTTTCCCTACTTTCTTCAGTTTAAGCCTAAACTTTGTAATGAGAAGCTCATGGTCTGAGCCACAGTCAGCTCATGGTCTTGTTTTTACTGACTGTATAGAGCTTCTCCATCTTTGGCTGCAGAGCACATAGTCAATCTGATTTCTGTGTTGACCGTCTGGTGATGTCCATGTGTAGAGCCGTCTCTTGGGTTGTTGGAAAAGAGTGTTTGCTATGACCATCGTATTCTCTTGACAAAATTCTCAACCTGTGCCCTGCTTCATTTTGTACTCCAAGGCCAAACTTGCCTGTTATTCCGCTTATCTTTTGGCTTCCTACTTTAGCATTCCAATCCCCCATGATGATAAGGACATCATTTTTTGGTGTTAGTTCTATAAGGTGCTGTAGGGCTTCATAGAACTGGTCAATTTCATCCTCTTCAGTACTGGTAGTTGGGGTATAGACTTGGACTACTGTGATATTGAATGGTTTGCCTTGGATTCGAACTGAGATCATTCTGTCATTTTGGGGATTGTATCCCAGTATTGCTTTTCCTACTCTTTTATTGACTATGAAGGCTACTCCATTTCTTTTGAGAGATTCTTGCCTGCAGTAGTATAGGTGATGGTCATCTGAATTAAATTCACCCATTCCTGTCCATTTTAGTTTGCTGATACCTAAGATGTCGATGTTCAATCTTGTCATCACTTGTTTGACCACGTCCAGCTTTCCTTGATTCATGGATCTTACATTCCAGGTTCCTATGGAGAAAAAATCTTTACAGCATCGGACTTTCCTTTCACCACCAGACACATCCACAGCTGAGCATCCTTTCGGCTTTGGCCCAGTCGCTTCATTCTTTCTGGTGCTACTAGTACTAGCCCTCTGCTCTTCCCCAGTAGCATATTGGACGCCTTCCGACCTGAGGGGCTCATCTTCCAGCGTCATATCGTTTTGCCTTTTGGTACTGTCCATGGGGTTTTCATGGCAAAGATACTGGAGTGGGTTGCCATTTCTCCAGTGGATCACATTTTGTCAGAACTCTCTGCTATGACCTGTCCGTCTTGGGTGGCCCTGCATGGCATAGCTCATTGAATTACGCAAGCCCCTTCGCCACGACAAGGCAGTAATCCATGAAGGGGAGGAAAGCATTAGATGATGCCGAAAGAGCATACAAGACACAGGCAGACAAAAAAACAACCGATCCCTTACCATTCAGGGTAGGAGAGATGGTATATTTATCCACAAAATACCTGAAATCACTCCAACCCTGTAAAAAACTAGGACCAAAATATATTGGACCTTTTCCAACTAAAAGAATCATAAACCCAGTAACAGTTGAATTAGAACTACCCAAAAATCTTAGATGAATACACCCAGTCTTTCACTGCAGTTTAATAAAGAGAGAACAACAATCACCCCTACGAACAAAAATCCCACCACCACCACCCCCCATCATGATGGAAGGAGAACAACATTTTGAAGTGAAAGAAATCTTGGATTCCAGAAAACACCATGGAATGATACAATATTTAGTGGCATGGAAACACCTCCCCTCCTCAGAAAATGAGTGGGTTAACAAACTTCATGTTAAAGCACTAAAGTTGCTTAAGAGATTTCATACAGAATATCCGAACAAACTGGGCTAACATTTATATGTTTTCTTTTCCCCGCAGATGGACCCATCTTTTTTCTGAAAGGAGAGCCGATTGTCAGAATCCATTTATATCACATTTCATAAATGTATGGTTAGAATATTGGGCCTATCTTAGGGATTCTGCCATCTCTCCGAGGGGTGGGGAAGAGGATGTTTATCCAGATTGCCGTAGGCTGTTTTCAAAGACCAGGAAAGCTTTTGATCTAGGGGGAACAGAGGGGGAGAGAGAGATCTGGTTTGCATCTCCATTTGAAACTGAAAGGAAGAAGACAATAACAATAAATGCAAGAGGTTTTCCCTTTCCCATGAAAGGGCCTGACACCTAAGTAACTGATGTGAGCCTGACCAAATGGACTCGAGGGGGGGGTTGAAACGGGAATGCTTTATATAGTATTGAAATGTAACTCAATGTCAGATCCCGTCTTGTATTGCCACAACCGATCTCATCCTAGTAAACTTTTCCTTTTGGACAAACTTGGATCCAGGAGTTCTTATTTCCTAAGATGTGAATTGGGGTGGGTCCTGACAGTATTATTGGAAGTGCTAAAGGGAGACAAGTGTTCTTTAGAAAAGGTAAAGTCTACAGTATATAAGAATGTACACCCTATTACTAAGGAAGACGGTACTGATAAAATTCAAAAGGCAACTATAGGATATAAAAACTAGAGTACAAAGTGGCAAGCTGACAAGTAAAATTTCAGCTGTTAGTAAAAATAAACAATGAAGGGTCTCAATACGACCCTTGTGATGGGTTTTACACAATGTGTTGTGATAAACCTTAGTGCTATGCTAACCCCTGTTGTCCTTTTGGATCTAATGTTTCTGCTGTAAAGAAGGTTTCTATTAGCGCAGAGGTTTTAAACACCAAATTTCTTATGAACCAATATCTACTGGAGAATTAAGGGATTTAAAAGGGAAGCTAGGACCCATGAAAGAACTGATTGTATGGACTACCAATTTGGCTCTAGAAATTAATAAAGAGGGCTTGATGACCTCCGAGATCCAAAGACTTTTAAGAATGTATGCTGAAATAGTGGACTTTGCTCCAAGGATGGACAATAAGCCCTGTTTAGCAGTTCTGAGGGATTTCATGAAAGAAACCAATTTAACAGGGGCTCGGAGAATAGTAATGAATTGGACACAACAGTCAGGAGGACATTATGTTACTGGACTACACTTAAAAGGATTGTATTTCCCCTGATGATGTAATGGAGGAAGTCTAATAGAGACATTACAAATTAATAGTACATTGAGAATGATGGTTGATGGGCTTGTTCCCCAGTTATGACATGCTATCGGAATTCAACCACTGGACTGACCAAAGGACTCCAAGGAACTTTAAAGTTAGCAAAAAAGCAAGTTAATATTATGTGCAGGAAGGATTTTGAAGACAAAGATAAAGGAAGGAGGGTTCAAATCAATGAGTTTACTGGGAGACCACCTATGGGGACTAATGGAAAAACTGGTGTTTATAATGGAACCCAGTTCACTAATAAAGGGGTAGGGGGTCATAAACCCTCACAATCTAGTAATATAAGAATGACAATATGGAGACTGCTTTGACAGAAAGGGTTCCTCCTAGTAAAATGGATGGAAAACCCACAGAAGAGCTTATTCAAATGTTAGCATCTTAGAGTCTTTGAAAGAGAGTTGCAAGATGAAATTGGAAAGTTAAGAGATTTGAAGTCAGGATCAGATACAAGTACAAAAACAAAGATTGACTCTTGCAATTCTCCACAAGGATCTTCCGATTAGGAGTGCGCAGCAGGCATAGGACCCCTGAGTTACTTCAAGCCTGAGAAAAATTATAGGGTTCCCAGATGATAACAAATCTTTTTACTTTGTGCAAGATTTTCTTTTAATGAACATTGTGCCCTCCTAGACCCAGGTGCTACTGATTGTATAGTTAAATTCTGGCTGCCGGGAGCCCAAAGGCTGGGATACATGACTGTAACAGGTTTTGGGGAAAACCCAGACTTATTCCAATTTTATCTTTTTATCTGATAATGCAGGGTGATACAATTATGATAAAAGGACTGTGGGACAAAGAAAGTAATGAGAACCTTATTCTGAAGATGTCTTTCTTTAATAAAGAAAGATTTTGGTTTACCCCAAAAGGGTATCTTTTAAAATTAACTCCTTTTAAAGGGAAAGTTCATTCTTTGAAGAAAGAGAGAGAGAGAGAGAGAGAGAGAAAGAGAGAGAGAGAGAATTAGAGAGACACCTTGGAATGGTGGAAAACTCAGGTCCCTGGGGTCCACCAAACCAGTAAATACCAGGCAGGAAAGCATGTTTCTGCAAAGGTAGAAATTATAGGTCTTGTTGTAGCTCCTCGAAGACATGTGCCTTGAATCTGGCTGCCTTCTGGGCCTTAAACCAGTAGTTGAGGCCTTTAAGCTGAAAGCATTATAAAAGAAACAAGAAGCCCTTTTAATAACCCAATTTGGCCAGTTTTAAAATATAATGGAAATACATATCAAATAATTGTTTTTTTTAATTGAAAAGTTTTACAGTACATTTTTTAAAAGACAAAACCCCTCCCAACCCCCTCCCCTCTCCCCAAACCTCCCCACCTCTTCCCTCCCCTCCCCCTCCCCCCTCCCCGACTTCCCAGAGCTAAATACAGGGTATAAAAATACAAACAATCATAATCTACCATATGCAAACAACAATAAAATACTAAATTCTATCGCACTTTAACCCTTATTAAAATAACTACAAGTAATTTATATATCACATAAATCCAATACTTATTCAAATGCTGTTGTTGTTGTTAGCTGCGAAGTCGTGTCCGACCCATCGCGACCCTATGGACAACGTTCCTCCAGGCCTTCCTGTCCTCTACCATCTTCTGGAGTCCATTTAAGCTCACGCCTACTGCTTCAGTGACTCCATCTAGCCACCTCATTCTCTGTCGTCCCCTTCTTCTATTGCCCTCAATCTTTCCCAGCATTAGGCTCTTCTCCAGTGAGTCCTTCCTTCTCATCAGGTGGCCAAAGTATTTGAGTTTCAATTTCAGGATCTGGCCTTCTAAAGAGCAGTCAGGATTGATCTCCTCTAGGACTGACCGGTTTGATCGCCTTGCAGTCCAAGGGACTCGCAGGAGTCTTCTCCAGCACCATAGTTCAAAGGCCTCAATTCTTTGGCGCTCAGCCTTTCTTATGGTCCAACTTTCACTGCCATACATTGCAACTGGGAAGACCATAGCCTTGACTATACGCACTTTTGTTGACAGGGTGATGTCTCTGCTTTTTAGTGTGCTGTCTAGATTTGCCATGGCTTTCCTCCCCAGGAGCAAGCGTCTTTTAATTTCTTGGCTACAGTCCCCATCTGCAGTGATCTTGGAGCCCAGGAAAATAAAATCTGTCACTACCTCCATTTCTTCCCCATCTATTTGCCAGGAATTGAGAGGGCCGGATGCCATGATCTTGGTTTTCTTAATGTTAAGTTTCAACCC
Source organism: Vipera berus (assembly GCF_964194415.1). NCBI lineage: Eukaryota > Metazoa > Chordata > Lepidosauria > Squamata > Viperidae > Vipera > Vipera berus. The sequence continues at coordinate 37,154,134 of NC_138208.1, read as the reverse complement.
AGGTTTTGCACTCTCCTTCTTCACCCGCAACAAGAGGCTCTTTAGTTCTTCTTCACTTTCTGCCATTAGAGTGGTATCATCTGCGTATCTTAGGTTGTTGATATTTCTTCCGGCAATCTTAATTCCAACTTTTGATTCATCTAACCCTGCCTTTCTCATGATGTGCTCTGCATATAAGTTAAATAGGCAGGGCGACAGTATACAGCCTTGCCGGACTCCTTTCCCAATTTTGAACCAATCAGTGGTTCCGTGTCCAGTTCTCACTGTTGCTTCTTGGCCCGCATATAGGTTTCTCAAGAGACAAATAAGATGGTCTGGTACTCCCATCTCTTTAAGAACTTGCCACAGTTTGTTATGATCCACACAATCAAAGGCTTTAGCATAGTCAATGAAGCAGAAGTAGATGTTTTTCTGGAACTCCCTAGCTTTCTCCATGATCCAGCGTATGTTGGCAATTTGATCTCTAGTTCCTCTGCCTCTTCGAAATCCAGCCTGTACTTCTGGTAGTTCTCGATCCACATACTGCTGAAGTCTAGCTTGTAGGATTTTAAGCATGACTTTACTAGCATGAGAAATGAGTGCAATGGTGCGATAGTTTGAACATTCTTTGGCACTGCCTTTCTTTGGAATTGGAATGTAAACTGATCTTTTCCAATCCTGTGGCCACTGTTGAGTTTTCCAAATTTGCTGGCAAATTGAGTGTAGCACTTTTACTGCATTGTCTTTTAAGATTTTGAATAGCTCAGCTGGAATACTGTCACCTCCACTAGCTTTGTTGTTGCTCAGCTTTTCTAAGGCCCACTTCACTTCACATTCTAGGATGTCTGGCTCGAGGTCAGTGACCACCTCATTGTGATTATCAGGGACATTAAGCTCATTCTTGTATAGTTCTTCTGTGTAATTTTGCCACCTCTTCTTAATCTCTTCTGCCTCTGTTAGGTCCCTGCCGTTTTGGTCCTTTATCATGCCCATTTTTGCATTAAACGTTCCCTTCATCTCTCCAATTTTTTTGAAAAGATCTCTGGTCCTCCCTATTCTATTGTTTTCTTCTATTTCTTTGCACTGTTCATTTAAGAAGGCATTCTTATCTCTTCTAGCTATTCTCTGGAATTCTGCATTCAATTGGGCCTTTCTTTCTTTTTCTCCCTTGCCTTTCGCTTCCCTCCTTTTCTCAGCTATTTGCAAAGCTTCCTCAGACAGCCATTTTGCTTTCTTGCATTTCTTTTTCTTTGGGATGGTTTTGGTTGCTACCTGTTGTACAATGTCGCGAACCTCTGTCCATAGTTCTTCAGGCACTCTGTCTATCAGATCTAATTCCTTAAATCTATTTGTCACCTCTACTGTATATTCAACAGGGATATGATTTAATTCATACCTCAGTGGCCTAGTGCTTTTCCCTACTTTCTTCAGTTTAAGCCTAAACTTTGCAAGGAGAAGCTCATGGTCTGAGCCACAGTCAGCTCCTGGTCTTGTTTTTATTGACTGTATAGAGCTTCTCCATCTTTGGCTGCAGAGCATATAGTCAATCTGATTTCTGTGTTGACCGTCTGGTGATGTCCATGTGTAGAGCCGTCTCTTGGGTTGTTGGAAAAGAGTGTTTGCTATGACCATTGTATTCTCTTGACAGAATTCTATCAGCCTATGCCCTGCTTCATTTTGCATTCCAAGGCCAAACTTGCCTGTTATTCCGGTTATCTTTTGGCTTCCTACTTTAGCATTCCAATCCCCCATGATGATAAGAACATCATTTTTTGGTGTTAGTTCTATAAGGGGCTGTAGAGCTTCATAGAACTGGTCAATTTCATCCTCTTCAGCACTGGTGGTTGGGGCATAGACTTGGACTACTGTGATATTGAATGGTTTGCCTTGGATTCGAACTGAGATCATTCTGTCATTTTGAGGATTGTATCCCAGTATTGCTTTTCCTACTCTTTTATTGACTATGAAGGCTACTCCATTTCTTCTGAGGGATTCTTGCCCGCAGTAGTATACCTGATGGTCATCTGAATTAAATTCACCCATTCCTGTCCATTTTAGTTCGCTCATACCTAAGATGTCGATGTTCAGTCTTGTCATCTCTTGTTTGACTACGCCCAGCTTTCCTTGATTCATGGATCTTACATTCCAGGTTCCTATGGAGAAAAAATCTTTACAGCATCGGACTTTCCTTTCACCACCAGACACATCCACAGCTGAGCGTCCTTTCGGCTTTGGCCCAGTCGCTTCATTCTTTCTGGCGCTACTAGTACTAGCCCTCTGCTCTTCCCCAGTAGCATATTGGACGCCTTCCGACCTGAGGGGCTCATCTTCCAGCGTCATATCGTTTTGCCTTTTGGTACTGTCCATAGGGTTTTCATGGCAAAGATACTGGAGTGGGTTGCCATTTCCTTCTCCAGTGGATCACGTTTTGTCAGAACTCTCGGCTATGACCTGTCCGTCTTGGGTGGCCCTGCACGGCATAGCTCATAGCTTCATTGAATTACGCAAGCCCCTTCGCCACGACAAGGCAGTAATCCATGAAGGGGATTCAAATGCTAGGTGAAACTTTTTAGTCCCATATTTATTCTGGATGTAATCAATCCATCTTCTCCACTCCACAATATATCTCTGTTGCGACTGGTCTTTCAAGTACGCTGAAATCTTTGCCATTTCCGCCAAATTGGAAACTTTTAAAGTCCATTCTTCTATAGTCGGCAGTTCTTCCTTCTTCCAATATTGCGCTATTAAAAGTCTCGCTGCCGTAACTAAATTCAACATCAGCTTAGTGTCCACAACGGTAGTATCTGTGATAATGCCCAATAAAAACAATTGCGGACAAAACCTTATCCTTTTCTTGAATATTTTTTGCATGTTCCACCAAATTTTAATCCAAAATGCTTTAACTCTTTTACAAGTCCACCATATATGAAAATACGTTGCATCCTCACAGCCACACCTCCAACATTTGGGCTGGCAGTTCGGATACATGCTTGCTAGTTTTTTAGGATCTAAATGCCACCTTTAAAACATTTTATAAAAGTTCTCTCTTAAATTTTGGGCCTGTGTAAATTTTACATTTCTCACCCAGATCTTTTCCCAAATATCCATTGTAATAACTTCTTGAAAATTCTGAGCCCACTTTATCATACAATCTTTAACAAGTTCCGTCTCTGAATCAATTTCTATCAATGCAAGATATATCCTTTTAATATGTGCTTGACCTTGATCTCTAATTTGCTTTACCAAATTTTCATCAATCATTGAGAAACCAATTTTCTGGTCTTCCTTCTACCTAGCCTGTAATTGCCCATACTGAAACCAGGTTTGTACAATCTTTTCTTCTTTTAAAATATTATATGGCTTTAATTGCCATACATTCCTCTCAAAGCACAAAATTTCCTTATATGTAATCACGTCATGTTTAAACCCAACATTTATATTTTCTATTGCATGTTTCGGTATTGCCCAGATAGGTATCTTATAATTTAACTTGTGTCTATACTTTTTCCAAACTCGCAACAGAGTATACCTTAAAATATGTATCTTGAACACATTGTCCACCTTTTTATCATACAATAAATATGCATGCCATCCAAATAACAAATCATGGCCCTCAAGATTTAATAATCTCGCTTGTGTTAAATTAAACCAATCACTTATCGCTGACAAAGCAGCAGCTTCATAATATAATTTAAAATTAGGCATTTTAAGACCACCTCTTTCACGCATATCTTGCATAATCTTAAATTTGACTCGTGGCTTTTTCCCTGCCCAAACAAATTTATTAATTCCTTTTTGCCATTCCTCCAAATTTAAATACTTTTTAAGTATAGGTATCATTTGAAATAAAAATAAAAATTTTGGCAAAACATTCATTTTCACAGCTGCAATTCTTCCCAATAAAGATAATTGTAATTTTTTCCAACTATCTAATTCTTTTTGTACTTTTCCCCATAACTTTTCATAATTATTTTTATATAACTTTACATTTGAGGGTGATAAATATATCCCCAAATATTTAACCCTTTTAACTATTTCAAATCCCGTTAGCTCTTCTAAGACAGCCTTTTGTGGTACTGTCATATTCTTAGACAACATTTTAGTTTTTTGTATATTAACCTTAAATCCAGAAACTTTCCCATATTGCGTTATTATCTCCATCAATTCTACAACTGAATAATCAGGCTGAGTCACTGTAACAACCAGATCGTCTGCAAACGCCCTCTATCTATAATCCTGGTCTCTAATTTGAATTCCCTTAATTTTATCCGAATCCCGTATTTTAATCAATATTTCCAATGTTAAAACAAATAATAAGGGTGACAACGGGCACCCCTGCCTTGTACCCTTTTCAATGTTACATACTTCTGTCAAACTATTATTAACTATTATGCGGGCTGTTTGCTTTTGATATATTGCCCTGATTGGTTGTAAAAATTTATCCCCAAATTTCATTTTATCTAATACTTTCAACAAAAATTGCCAATCCAATTGATCAAAGGCTTTTTCAGCATCCAAGAAGATCAACGCTGCAGGGATCTGATTGTTTCTTTCCAAAAATTCCAACAAATCTACTATATGCCTCACATTGTTCTTCATTTGTCTACCACTTATAAACCCAGTTTGATCACCATGAATTACTTGTTGCATTACCCTCATTAATCTGTTAGCTAAGACTTTAGCAAATATCTTGTAGTCCGTGTTCAAAAGTGATATTGGCCTATAATTTTTTCCTTGGGTGACATCCTGGTCTTCCTTCGGGATCAAAGAAATAAAAGCAGTTTTCCAAGACGGAGGTACCCCTCCTCCCATTTGAATTGTCTGGAACAATTCCCTTAAAGGCTTCACCATCTCTAACTGTAAGTTTTTATAATACACAGCAGTCAGTCCATCCGTACCTGGCGCTTTGCCCACTTTCAATTGTTTGATTGCTGAAATAATTTCTTCATCAGTTATCAATTGGTTCATCTCTTCCTTTTGTTCTTGCGTAAGAACAGGAATATTGGCTTTCATTAAATATTCATCAATATCTGCATCACTAATCTTATCTTTAGCGTACAACTTAGAATAAAAATCAACAAAGGTCTTTTTGATAAGGCTCTGCTGGTACACTACCTTACCCTTGTGTTCTATCTATATTAGAAGCCCTTTGCTTCTTCCTTAACAAATAAGCTAGCCATCTACCTGGTTTATTGGCATTACAAAAAATATTATGTCTAGCATACCGTAAGTTAGTTGCCACTTGGTCAGCCATCAACTTATCAAACTGGCCCCTTAGTAAATTAATTACCTCTTTAATCTTCCCATCCGATGGATTCAAAATTAAAGCCTTTTCTTTTTTCCAAGTTACGTCTATATTTATTGTTCAAATATATTAATACACCTCTCATATAAGCTTTACTAGCATCCCAAACCATTTCAATAGAAGTACCTTTATACATATTAATTTTAAAAAATTCCTTCATCTGTTTTTTACACTCTTCCACATTTTCCTGATATCTAAACAAATGTTCATTTAAACGCCAGGAGCGCCTATCCCTATTATCTTTTTCTATCTCTAACCATACTGGACTATGATCAGACATAGTTCTTGGACAAATCTTAATCTTCTTAATCCTAGAAAAAAGATCATTAGTAATTAATATGAAGTCAATCCTGGAGAAAGATTGATGTCTATCGGAAAAAAAAGTATAGTCCTTTTCTTGCAAATTTCTTTCTCTCCAAATGTCTCGCAATTCCAAGTCATCCTTCATCTCAAAAAAAGATTTAGGCAATTTAGCATGACTTGGGGTGCTTTTAAAAAAAAAACCTTGTCCATTTGTACATCCAAAACGCCATTCCAGTCTCCCATAAAAATACAAGATTTATAATCCCACTGAGTAATCTTGCTGTGTAGTAAGCTGTAGAAATCTGCTTGTTGTTGATTAGGAGCATATAATCCAACCAAAAGCATTTTCTTGCCTTCAATTAACAGTTCAATTATGACATATCTTCCTTGTTTATCTGCTTCAATTAAAGCCGCTGTCAGAGTATTCTTAACATAAATAACCACTCCATTTTTCTTGTCCATTGCAGAAGCAATAAATTGTGTGCCCAACCTTGAGTTTTGATCCGTGACTCTAATATGTGTTTCTTGTAAACAAATAACATCATTCTTAAATTGTTTTAAATATTGAAATTCTTTCTCTTCTGTGGTGAATTTAAGCCATTAACATTCCAGGTTAGAAACATTGTCGCCATCTTTCGCGACCTGAAGCTTTTGGAGCGCTTCTTCCAAAATCACCTGCACTCTCTTAGGTCGCGCTCCTCCCACTGCTTCACTGTAAGTAGGTTTTGGAGGTGCCATCATAACTCTCTGCTGTTCTTGTTCTTGCTCTCGCCTCATTCGTCTAGCAGCAGCACGTATCATTCTCTGGTCTCTAACCTCCTCCGATAATTCTGAAATTTGATCCACTCCTGTAACTTTCTGGAATTCTCCATCTTTCATCTGCGTAACTCCTTCAGCACCTTGTAGATTCTCACTTTGTGATTGACACTCTCCCTCACCATTCTTCTTTTTAGATTCCAAAAGTGGTATGGGGACTGCTTTTAAAACATTAGTATAAAAATCACGTGCCTGCAACACTGTAAGAAGACGATGTCTTGTGCCTGCAAACATCACCACCATACCCACTGGTATCTCCCATCTAAATTGAATATCCCTTCTTCTTAACTCTTGTGCCAAAAAAGCAAATTCCTTCCTTCTTAAAATTCTTGGAGGGATCTCTTTTAAAATCTAAACTTCTTGTTCAGCAATTGCAAATTTATTATTGTAAAAAGCTTGTATGACCTCATTTCTAATTGCTCTCTTTGTAAAATAAACCACCACATCTCTGGGTAGTTTCCTTTGTCTTGCAATCCACGAATTAACACGAAATATTTTGTCTATATTCTCCATAATTTCTTCTGCTGGTCACTCCAAAACACCTTCCAAAGCCTCTGAAACTATTTTTTTCAAATTTTCCTTAGAATCCTCTTTTAAACCTCTAATTCTCACAGCGAACTCCATCTCCCTGTACTGTACCAAGGTCAAATCGTCGTCAATCTTATCCACCACATTTTCAGTCTCTGTCATTTTTGCATCTAATCTGATATTATTTTGGCTGAGATCTTCCACTCTCTCGTCCAGACGCTCTATACATACAGCCATGCCTTGAAATGCAAGTAAGATGTCTGCCCTCATTTCTGTAAGCTTCTCCATAAGTTCAGCTAATTGTTGGGATTGCTTTTTCAAAGCCTCTTGCAAAACATCCTGCAAATCTTTCACTGTAAAAGTTGGTACAGGTGCAGGTGCAGGTGCAGGGGGGGGCATTAAAGCTTGTAACGAAGATTGCTGCACCGGAGAAGCCCCCGCGCTTCTAGGAACTTTAGAAGATTTGGCAGCCATTTTCACCCACTATTGCCTGCTACGCACTTTCACTTTTATCAAACTTCAGAAAGTCCACCGAGTTAAAGATCATAAAGTCACTTTCACCTGAATCTCCTGTATCGCTCTGCCTGCATCCAAGTTATCTGAAGCTCACTCTTGCTGGCAGGGATGGTTGCGATGCCCTGCTCTGCTCCAAAGTCCCGGAGCAGAGGAGTCCCGAAGTCCGGAGCAAACTCAGGCTTCGGGGGGGCTCAATCCTTCAGCCACCAGAGTTTCAACTCTGGCGGCCCGGGAGAGCTCTACCCCTGCCTGGGCGCTCACCCCCTCCTCTTCTCCCGAGGAGCGGGCTTCCGAGCCGTCAAAACAGCTGATCGGCGCTGTTTTCGGTGGCTCTACGGGGCTGACAGCCAGAATGGCTGCCGGCAGCAGAGCCTTGCTACCCGGAAGTCACATATCAAATAATTGTTGAGTTTAGGAAAGTAAATAGAGAAACCCTTCTATTGTTGCCAGCATTACTGATTTGAAGACTCAGATTTTTACCTGTTTACCTATTTTACCTATCTATTTCTAGATATTAGCTAATTGTTTTTGGTTTTTGCTTTACCTTTGACTGAAGAAAGCAAACCATGTTTTGCTTATAGGGGAAAATATATTTTGTCATGTTCCTCAAAAGTTTCACAATTCGCCTGCGATAGCACATAAATATGTGAGATAGATGCTAGAAATACTGGCACCTGATGACTATATTCATGCTTACTTATGTTGATGATATTTTAGTTCAAGGAGAAACAGCAGGAAAATAATAGAATAGAATAGAATAGAATAGAATAGAATAGAATAGAATAGAATAGAATAGAATAGAATAGAATAGAATAGAATAGAATAGAAGCTGGAAGGGACCTTGGAGGTCTTCTAGTCCAGCCCCCCACTCAAATAGGAGAACCTGTCCTATACCATCTCAGACAACTGACTGTCCAGTCTCTTCTTAAAAACCTCCAGTGATGGAGCATCCATCATTTCTGAAGGCAAGCTGTTCCAGTGGTTAATTGTCATCACTGTTAGGAACTTTCTCCTTAATTCTAGATTGCTTCTCTTTTTGGTCAGTTTCCAACCATTGTTTCTTGTCCTGCCCTCTGGTGCAAGGGAACGAACTTTGTGGGTCTTACGTTTGATCCATGTCATTGGCTTTAAAGTAAATTTTGAGAAAGCCCAGTTAGTAAAGCCATGAATATAGTTTCTGGGATTAACAATTGATCAAGGTCTCTGCAAAGAGCACATGCCCTCTGTTCCATGCTGGTGCCTGTTAATATTAATTTTTTGAGGACCTTTTAGGTGCTTTTGGTTTTGTCTGATATCACATACCTAACTATGCTGAACTCACTGCTCCACTATACCATCTCTTGAAAAAGAATGTGTCTTGGGAATGGACTGTGGACCTCACTGACTGCTTGGAGAAATTAAAACTATGGATCCTCCGATCCATTAAATTACATCCGCTGGACCACAATTGTCCTTTCTTTTTAAGACCTTCATGGTTACTGAAGCTTTTGCTGCTTCTCTATTTCAGAAAGACACCAATAATAAATATGTATTTATTGGTTTAGCCTCCAGGAAAGGGGGGGCTCCTGAGAAACGGTATAATGAGTGTGAATCTGGTGCAGCCTGTGTAATGTAGGCATTGCAATATTTTGAGAGCTCCATAGGGTGGCAGCACATTATCATACACTCTACCCATGGTGCTCTGAAATATATTTTACAGGGCAAAATTTTTTCCCATGTTAGACTCACACAATAGCTTCTATATCTCCACCTTAGAGGTTATGATTTTGAGTCTTTGCCTTCCCCTGATCCTTTGATTAGTTTGATGGGTGTGGGAAATTCCTTTTGCTCTTTTCCAGGGGAAAAAAACTGTGTAATTAGTCCAAAGTGGGGTCCTCCCTACTAGTAAACCCAAATTTGAGTTTTGGGCTATTGATAGAGGATCCTGGTAGAATGGTAATCACCGATTTACTGTAGCAGTTGGGGTGTCTACCACTAGTAATACGTTTATACAAGAATTGCAAACAAAAAGTGCTCAAGAAACAGAAGTTGTTGCCTTGAGATTGGTTCTAGAAAAAGTTGATGCTTCGGGTTTAACCACCCTGCATGTTTAACAGATAGCTGGTATATTTATCAAGCTTTGACAGATTTTTGCCTTTTTGGGTCAAAGATGGATGGACTAATAGTTTAGGAGGACCCCCGAAACAATCTGAAGAATGGCAACAAATTTATATCTTAATATTGAAAATACAGGTCACAGTCTATTCAATTAAAGCACATCAGAAATCAGGGACTTCATGGGCAATTGATTTGAATCAAGCAGCATTCTACTTCCCCTATTATCATCACTTCTGTAAAATCTGAAGTAGAGGATTTTGTTTTTGATTTACATGCTGTAGGACATGAAGGAGTAGAAAAAATTCTCTTTCGAGGGAAATGGTGGGGGCTTACTAATCAACATTGCTCTCTCATTTCTCATTTTGTTGATAATTGCCCCATCTGTTTATTTGAAAAACGTGATTATTCACAACTGTAAGTCCCTATCTTGCCTCAAAGGAAATTTGAATCTTGGACAGTATTGTATATTGATTATATTGATAAACTCCCAGTTACACAGAGGGAATAAATATTTGCTGATAGTGATTGATGGATTTAGTGGATGGCCAGAGGCTTTTCCTCCTAAAAATAATGGAGCAGTGATTACAGCTAAGAAACTGTATCAAGAAGTATTTTGTAGATTTGATACTCCAAGAATTTTGAGTAGTGACAGATAATGAGCCTTTGTGTCTGAAGTCATAGGAAAAATGACTGATGCATTGGGAATTCATAGGAAGCTACACGTTAGCTACAGGCCACAAAGTTCAGGTAAGTTGGAACATTGTAATGATAAAAGTAAGGAATTATTGAGGAAATTGGTTAAAGCTAATGGGAAGGATTGGGATGAGAAATTGCCTACTGTTTTGGCAGCTTTACGGAGCTCCCCCATTAGTGAATTGGGGATGAGCCTGTATTAAATCTTACTTAGGGCACAAATGGAACTGGCATTTCCATCATAATGGATTCAAGATGAAATAGAACAGTGGTTTGATGTATTGAAAGATAGGGAAGAAATTCGGGAAAAGATAAAGAAGTTAAAAGAAAAAGGAGGAGGGAACAGTAAGTACTGTTGAATGTCTGCTTATAGAATCTAAAGTAATGTACATTAAGTAATTCTACTTAATTCCAGGTTGCTTCTCTCTTTGGTCAGTTTCCAACCGTTGTTTCTTGTCCTGCCCTCTGGTGCTTTGGAGAATAGTTTGATGCCCTCTTCTTTGTGGAAGCCTCTCAAAAACTGGAATACTGCTATGATATTGCCCCTGTGTCAGGTTTCCGACGTATGGGCTTTTCAAGTGACTCTGAGGCATTGTTTACCTTAAAAGTCCTTTATTAGCCTAATACAACGGCAAATGCTTGCTCGAAAGAAGCTGGAATCTGAAATCTCCGTCCCTTGCACAATATATTAAAACACAATTCTCCACCTTTCTAATTTTGCCATTAATCATATTCTCAAATTAATTTAAAGAATCAGTTTCCCTTCCGTTAGAAGACCCACCAAAACCTTATCTTCTTAGTGAGAGAAATAGCCTTGAAAGTGCATTCCTACTCATTCCCCCTCCTAACCTTAAACTAAAGCAATACACTAGTCTCAGAGCAATACACAAGTTTAACGTATGAAACGGCTACTTCACCTCTTGTGAAGCAATAACATTAGATGTTAGCAGCATTGACATCCGGGCCCCCTTAGAAAAAGGACAGATCCTGTAATGTAAACAAAATGCAAGTTAGCAACTGGCTTTTGGTTTGTTGGGGTGTTTCTCATAAAAACTCTTGATAAGTCTGTCAGCTTTCACATCAGTAGATTTCACCCAAATGGCTTCAGACAATGGGTATCCCTTCCATTGTACTAGGTGTTGCAATTTTCCCTTAAAGATTCTAGAGTCAAGAATACGTTTCACTTCATAATGGGTCTGACCTGCTACCACAAGGGGTCCAGGTGCTTTCTTAGGGGGAGGTCTTAAAGTGGAGGTTCGAAAAGGTTTCAGCAAGCTACAATGGAACACCGGGTGAATTTTTCCCAAAAGTCTGGGTAGTTTCAATTTTACTGTGACCGGGTTGATGATTTTCACAATGGGGAAAGGCCCCAAGAATTTTGGTCCCAATTTCTTATTGTGTAGTTTAAGGTGTAAGTATTTGGTCGAGAAATAGACCTTTTCCCCAACTTGGAATTTTCTTTGGGGAGCTCTCTTTTTGTCAGCTTGCTTTTTCTAGGTCTCAAAAGTCTTTTTTAAGGCCACCTTAGTGTTGTGATTCAGGGTCAGCCTGTGGGTTCGGCAGTTGGGTCGGACGATTCAGAGGAGGAGGAGGGGGGTGTTGGAGAGGTTGCTCATGAGAGCCCTCAGCCAGGCCCCTCCCACCTGGTTATGACGCAGACCCAGCTGTGTGAGCCTGACAGCGTGGATGAAGATGACCCACAGCTGGCCCTGTTCAAGGACGCCCGACGCAGGAGGCAGTCAATCAGGAGTAAACAGAGGAAGGCAATGGGGCACCTCGGAAGGAGGCAGAGAGAAGCCATGCCCTGAACTGTTTAAAAGGTGAATGCATGGGAGGGCTGGTTTGCTGAAGGCAACCGTTTGAATAGCTCCTGTTTCATGGTTCGTGTCTTGCTTTTGCTCTGTTTGCTTTTGTGTTCATAAATTTGGCAGGCTTAGTTCCAGCCTCTTGCCTTCTTGTAAAGGGGTTGTCCCTGCCTTATATGCAGGGCCGGTAGTAGGCTGGTACAGAACATTTTGTATTTTTCCAAACTTCTTCCCAACCTCTCACCCAATGATCAAGAGTTTGGGAAGTGGAGGGTAACTGAGGGTATTCCGGTATGGGGTTGAATTCTTTCCCTGTGGCTACACAGGAGTGTACCCGGTGCTGCTATGTACTGAATTATTGCAAGCTACCTCTGCAAAAGGGAGGAGGTTGGTTCCCTTTGTTTGTTGGTAAGAGACGTAGCATCTAAGGTATTGTTCCACCATTTTGTTGGGGGATTCTGCGGCTCCGTTAGTAGCCGGGTGAAAAGCAGTTGATAGGCCTTAAGATGATCCAATTAATTTAAGAAAGTTTCTCCAAAATTTCGCTGTGAACTGCACCCCTCTGTCCGAAATTATTTGCTTAGGGGCGCCATGTAATCGATAGATATGTTTTAGGAACAACTTAGTCAGGTATAGAGCCGATGGAAGTCCTTTGCAGGTGAGCCTGTTTTGAAAATAGGTCTATCACAGTCCAAATGACAGTATTTCCTCTACTGTTAGGTAGGCCTACTATAAAGTCCATAGCTACTTCTTCCCATGGTTGAGAAAGTTCAGCCACTGGTTGCAGTAATCCAGGGGTCTTTCCTGGGATTCTTTTCATGGTGGCACATACAGTACAGCTCTTGACATAGTTTTCTACATCTCGTTTTAGTCCCGGCCACCAAAATTGCTGGCGAGTGAGATGTAGAGTTTTTAGATATCCGAAATGTCCAGCCTGTTTGACATCATGGCTGTGTTTGAGGGCATTAAGATGAAGAGCTTCAGGCAAGTACAATTTTTTCCCCTTGTAAGCCAGACCATCCCTGCATGTTAGGAATGTCTGATTGTCTTTAAACCATTGAACAGTGAGGAGTTCTCGCTTTATTTACCGCAGGGTCAACAGGATTAGGGGTCCTGCGAGGTGTGAGTTGGGCCACAGTTTGTGGACCGGGGATAATTGCCTCATGAACTTCTTCGCGTTTGCTTTTGTACTATGTCAATCGGGAGAGCGCATCAGCTAGGAAGTTTTTTCTTCCTGGTATGTACTTTAGAGTAAAGTTAAAACGATTGAAGTACTGTGCCCATCGTACTTGTTTTGGGGACAATTTGCGGGGAGTTTTTAGTGCCTCTAAATTTTTGTGATCTGTCCATACTTCAAAAGGCACCTTGCTCCCTTCTCTAAGTAGTGCCGCCAGTTTAATAGCCCCCACCTAATAGCGAAGGCCTCCTTCTCCCAGACTGTTCATCTCCTCTCACTTTCAGTAAATTTCTTAGAGGTGTAAGCACAAGGTTGCAGGACTCCACTTTTATTCTTTTGCAATAACACAGCTCCGACTGCCACGTCGCTGGGATCTGCCTGAATTATGAAGGGCTCCACTGGGCAAGGGTGCTTTAGGACTGGTTCAGCCGCAAGTAGTCTTTTTAAATTCTCAAAAGCTTTGTGACAACTCATAGTCCATGCTAGCGGCTGGCCAGGTCACGGTTTTCCCCCTCCTTTGCCCGTTTTGAGTAGTTCTGTAAAGAGGTAGAGCAATCTCAGCAAAAGAGGTGTTGTGATTCAGGGTCAGCCTGTAGGTTCGGCAGTTGGGTCGGACAATTCAGAGGAGGAGGGGGGGTGTTGGAGAGCTTGCTGAGGATAGTATTGAGGCTCCGCAGAGCCCTCAGCCAGGCCCCTCTCATCTGGCTATGACGCAGACCCAGCTGTGTGAGCCTGACAGCGTGGATGAAGATGACCCACAGCTGGCCCTGTTCAAGGATGCCTGACGCAGGAGGCAGTCAAGCAGGAGTAAACAGAGGAAGGCAATGGGGCACCTCGGAAGGAGGCAGAGAGAAGCCACGCCCTGAACTGTTTAAAAGGGGAATGTGTGGGAGGGCTGGTTTGCTGAAGGCAACCGGTTGAATAGCTCCTGTTTCATGGTTCGTGTTTTGTTTTGCTCTGTTTGCTTTTGTGTCCATAAATTTGGCAGGCTTAGTTCCAGCCTCTTGCCTTCTTGTAAAGGGGTTGTCCTTCCCTTTCTGCAGGGCCGGTAGTAGACTGGTACAGAACAGTTTGCCTTCAGCCTCCCACCCCTTATTATTATTATGGAGCAGCTACGTGCTGAGAATGCCCAGCTCACCCAGCAACTCACCTTGTTGGCAGCTCAGGTGGCTCAATTGCAAGCTCAGGTCCATGCTGCACCCCCACCATCACCCCCACCCAGGAGAAAATGCCAAGTTGCAATGCCGGATAAATTTACTGGCAATCCAGAACTGTTTCCTACTTTCCTGGGACAATGCCAGCTCTTTATCAGCATGAGAGCAGCTGATTTCCCCACTGACCAGGATAAGGTGGGGTTTGTGTTAAGCCTTCTTTCAGGTGATGCAGCTCGTTGGGGCACGCCTCTGCTGGCTCAACCAAGTCCATTGTTGGACAACTTTGTGGGGTTTTGTGATCATATGCGTCTGATGTATGAGAACCCTATAAAGACGCAGACTGCTACTCAACGCTTGAAAGCTCTGAGGCAGGGTCAACAGGGCTATATCAGCGATTTTCGGCTACTTAGCCAGGATTCCGCCTGGAATGAGGCTGCGCTTGTGGATACCTTCCAGGATGGATTGTCGGAGGAGATGTTGAATGAGCTGGCCCGTGTGGATATTCCCTCAGACCTGAATGGGCTGATCCATCTCTGCCTGCGGATCGATGCTCGGTTGCAGCAGCGGAGGAGTCGTCGTGCCACCCCACAGACCCCTGCAGCCCCTGTAGTGCGTGAGACCCCAGTTCAAAGGGAGAAGCCAATGGAGCTGGGTGCCGCCAGGTCTCGTCTATCGGTGACTGAAATGAAAAGACGACGTTCGGGGGGGTTGTCTTTTACTGCGGGGACCCTGGGTATTTGGCTGCTTTTTGCCCAAAGAAGCGACAGCGGGCATCAGTGACCGAGTCTGCCCCGAGAAAGTCCCCTACTTTTCTGTCGGGAAACGCCCCGAGCCCGATCTAGATGGTGTGATAGATGGGGCGTCCCACAACAACACTGAGCGACATCTTTCTGATGCTGCCTGTGGACCTCCACGGCATCTGATATTGGAGGCACGTCTGATCCTTCCTGCCAAGCCAAAGGGGATTCCAGTCCATGCCTTAATTGACTCTGGGGCCACCACAAATTTTATGGACTCAGCATTTGTGGCCAAATGGGTTGTTCCCCAGTGCCCGGTGGAACCGCCCATGTTAGTGGAGACTATCGATGGTCGAGTGCTCCTGTCTGGGCCAATTACGGCCGCCATGCAACCATTATGTATGGCCATCAGTTCCCACGTGGAGGCCATCCAGTTCTATATCACCTCAGATCTGCATTTCCCCGTGGTCTTGGGACTGGCATGGCTTCGGGCGCATGACCCACAGATCTATTGGTCACAGAACTTGGTCACCTTCCCAAGCTTGCAGTGCATGGACCACACCCGCCATATCTGTGCCGGCCAGGTGGAGGGTTCCCCAGGGGTTTCCTTGCCTCCCGAACTGTCCAACTTTGCTGATGTGTTCAGCGAGACAGAGGTGGATCAATTACCTCCGCACAGGCCCTATGACTGCCCCATTCATTTAGTCCCTGATGCGCCCCTCCCAGTGGGGCGTTTGTACTCCATGTCGGACCCCGAGTTGGCTGCATTGCGGGACTTTCTGGAGAAGAATTTGGTTCGCGGTTTCATCTGGCCCTCGTCCTCGCCAGTTTTTCATGATCTACTTGGACGACATCCTGATCTACTCCCCGTCGCGTGAAGTGCACCATCAACGTCTCCATCAGGTCCTGCAGCGACTCCGAGAACATCGGCTGTTTGCCAAGTTGGAGAAGTGCCAGTTCTACCGGGTGACCATCGATTTCCTGGGTCACCACATTTCTCCTGAGGGCATCGCCATGGAGCCGAGTAAGGTTGAGTCTTTGCAGAGTTGGCAACCCCCGCGTCGCGTGAAGGATGTTCAGCGACTTCTTGGGTTCGCCAACTATTACCGAACTTTCATCCCTGGGTTTGCTGCCTTGACAGCCCCCCTCACCCGGTTCCTGCAGAAGAAGACTCGGTTCCAGTGGAACGCTCCAGAACAACGGGCTTTCCAGACTTTGAAGGAAGCCTTCATGAAGGAGCCCATCTTGAAGCATCCTGACCCGCAGTGGCCGTTTGTCGTGGAGGCGGACGCCTCTGACATTGCCATTGGGGCGGTGTTACTCCAGGCAACGACGCCCAGCGGTACCCTCTTCACTTGCGCATACCATTCATGAAAACTGAACCTGTCGGAGTGCAATTATACAATCTGGGAGAAGGAGCTGCTGGCCATCAAAGTGGCGTTCGAGGCCTGGAGGCATCATCTGGAGGGAGCGAGGCATCAAATCGAGATCCGGACGGACCATAAGAATTTGGAAAGCCTGCAGACCGCTCGGAATTTGAACCAACGCCAGATCCGGTGGTCTCTTTTCTTTGCGAGGTTTGACTTCCGAGTTCGGTACATACCTAGCGGGCACAATCAAAGAGCGGATGCTCTGTCCAGGAAGCCCGAATATTCCCGAGTGGAAGACAAGCTTCTGCCCAGGACAGTGATCCCCGTCGAGTCTTTTGCTGCGGTGCGGGAGCCGGTTGATATACGGGCTCAGATCCGGGAGGCACAGCAGCAGGAGGTGTGGGTGGCTCAGCGGAAGGAGGAGGTGGGGCCAGATTCTCTTTGGACGGTCACAGATGGACTCTTATATTATCGTGACCGGCTCTACGTTCTGGGAGGGCCACTCAGGGGACTCATCCTCAGCCAGTGTCACGATAACCCGGCGGCGGGGCATTTTGGCCTGTTCAAGACCCTGAACCTGGTCTCCCGTACTTTCTGGTGGCCCCGAGTCCGACACGACATCCAGTCCTATGTCACCTCCTGCATCCCATGCAGGCAGGCCAAGTCAGCGACAGGGGCCCCGCCTGGATTACTGCAGCCCTTGCCGACACCCAAAAGACCCTGGGGGGCTGTGTCCATGGACTTCTTGATGGATTTACCCCCATCCTCTGGTTTTACGACAGTGTATGTGGTGGTGGACATGCTGACCAAGATGGCGCACTTCATCCCCTGTTGTGGCTTACCGTCAGCCCGCGCCACTAGTCGTATGTTCATTCAACAGGTGTTTCAGCTGCACGGCCTCCCTGATAGAGTCATCTCTGATAGGGGGGCCCAGTTTACAGCCCGCTTCTGGCAGGAGTTGATGCATGCATTGGATATCAAGATTTGCCTCTCGTCCGCGCATCATCCTCAAACTGACAGCGGAACCGAGAAGGTCATCGGTATCGTGGAACAATATCTGCGCTGCTACATCAATCTGCAGCAAAACAATTGGGTGGACTATCTGGCCATAGCTGAGTTTGCATTTAACAATTCGCAGCACACCTCCACACAGATGACACCGTTCTTGGCCAATGTGGGATATCACCCCCGGTTTTTCCCCCTTTCTCCCGTGGACTCACCGGAGCCGGCAGCGAACGACTTCATGGCAGAGTTACAGGCGATCCATCGATTGGTGCGACGTCAGTTAGAGAAGGCCAAGGCCGATTACAAAAGGTTTGCTGATTGGTCAAGGCGGGATACGCCTCCACTATCGGTGGGAGATCGGGTCTTGTTGTCCACCAGGAACCTACCGTCAACACGGCCGGTGAGAAAGTTAGATCACCGATATTTAGGACCGTTCCCAATCGAGGCTGTCATCAATCCGGTCACCTATCGCTTAACTCTGCCACGTTCCCTGCGCGTGCACCCAGTTTTTCATCAGTCTCTGTTGGTCCCCGAGCAACCGGCCTGTCCACTCCGCCGAGCGCAATCTCCCCCATCAGGACCTCATGATGGAGACAGCACCCCCGAGTACGAGGTCGCCAGCATCAGGGACTCCCGTTGGCTGAAAGGTCATTTTCAGTACCTGATTGAATGGAAAGGCTACGGACCAGAGGAGTTCACCTGGGAAGACGCGACTGCCGTTCATGCCCCTGCTTTGGTGACCGCTTTTCATGAACAATTTCCATCCCGACCGCATCTGGATCGGCAGACCTGGGGGAAGGGCCCTGCGGTGTGGGATAGTGTTGTGATTCAGGGTCAGCCTGTGGGTTCGGCAGTTGGGTCGGACGACTCAGAGCAGGAGGGGGCTGTTGAAGAACTTGCTGAGGGGTTTGGAGAGCTTGCTGATGAGAGCCCTCAGCCAGGCCCCTCCCACCTGGTCACGACGTAGACCCAGCTGTGTGAGCCTGACAGCGTGGATGAAGATGACCCACAGCTGGCCCTGTTCAAGGACGCCCGAAGCAGGAGGCAGTCAATCAGGAGTAAACAGAGGAAGGCAATGGGGCACCTCGGAAGGAGGCAGAGAGAAGCCACACCCTGAACTGTATAAAAGGGGAATGCGTGGGAGGGCTGGTTTGCTGAAGGCAACCGCTTGAATAGCTCCTGTTTCATGGTTCGTGTCTTGTTTGCTTTTGTATCCATAAATTTGGTAGGCTTAGTTCCAGCCTCTTGCCTTCTTGTAAAAGGGGTTGTCCCTGCCTTTTCTGCAGGGCCGGTAGCAGGCTGGTACAGAACACCGGTTCCCTCACAAAAGGAAAACTGGGAGCTGCAAAAAATGTGTGCGCATGCGCGTACATGCGCACATGCACAGAACAAGGTTTGACTGAAGAGTGGAGCCAAGGCGAGATATGCACCTACCCTGCATATTTGAATTGATTGATTAAACTTTTTTAGTCCCACTTTTTTTGGGACTACACACAGCAGAAGACTGGGAGCCGCAGGAGATGGCTGAAAGAGCCGCATGCGGCTCCGGAGGCGCGGGTTGCAGACCTGTGGGCTAGGTTAAACATTGAATAAGCAGTAGTTGGTGAAATTAATCATCAATAAAACTGTATTTTGACTTCAAGCTATACTTCTATACTGCCCATATATGTTGCCTGACTGTACAAATGTATGTTCTTTTCTTGTATTTCAGAGACCATCAATTTCATGGATATAATCAAAGGCATGAAGCAAAACATTGGGAGAAATAATTTTCTACCCTGCATATGTGAGATAACTAGAAAGAGAACTTACTGAGCACTGCTGTTAATTGTTAGGGCTGTATTGCCATTCTGTGCACCAATAGCATTACTGTATATTATTTTTCTTTTATTGTAATGTAAATCATGTTACACTGTATTATTTCAATGGGGATTTCAATGCAGTAAAGTTTATATAATAAAATTATTAACATAATTTAAAAGTATTTAAATATTAAAAATTTCTTATTATGTGGTGGTGGTGATGATGATGATGTTATCCATTCAGTTGTATCCGATTCTTAGTGATTTTTTGAGCCAGGTCTATTCACATCTTCCAATCTTGCACTACTTCTTTGAGTTTTTCCATGTTCTGGCTGATATTAGGTTTCACGGCCATTGTGTTCTTTGGTGGCCTGGTTTCTTTTTACCACTAACTTTTCCCAACATAATTGCTTTCTCCAGTGAATTCCCCCACATGACATAGCCAAAATAAGTGAGAAGCAGTTTTGTGATTTTTTCCTTCTAGTGTCGTGTCTGGTGTTATGCGCTCCAGTAGTTGCTTGTTGGTCACCTTTGCTGTCAGAGAAATACGCAGGAGCCTTCTCCAGTAGTTCTGATTAAAGTGGTGATGTTCTTTGCATCACACTATTCTTTAAATTCACTTGGTTTTTAAGACACCAGTATATGTGATACCACTCTAATGGCAGAAAGTGAAGAGGAACTAAAGAGCCTCTTGTTGCGAGTGAAGAAGGAGAGTGCAAAAGTTGGGTTGAAACTTAACATTAAGAAAACCAAGATCATGGCATCCGGCCCTCTCAATTCCTGGCAAATAGATGGGGAAGAAATGGAGGTAGTGACAGATTTTATTTTCCTGGGCTCCAAGATCACTGCAGATGGGGACTGTAGCCAAGAAATTAAAAGACGCTTGCTCCTGGGGAGGAAAGCCATGGCAAATCTAGACAGCACACTAAAAAGCAGAGACATCACCCTGTCAACAAAAGTGCGTATAGTCAAGGCTATGGTCTTCCCAGTTGCAATGTATGGCAGTGAAAGCTGGACCATAAGAAAGGCTGAGCGCCAAAGAATTGAGGCCTTTGAACTATGGTGCTGGAGAAGACTCCTGCGAGTCCCTTGGACTGCAAGGCGATCAAACCGGTCAGTCCTAGAGGAGATCAACCCTGACTGCTCTTTAGAAGGCCAGATCCTGAAGCTGAAACTCAAATACTTTGGCCACCTAATGAGAAGGAAGGACTCACTGGAGAAGAGCCTAATGCTGGGAAAGATTGAGGGCAAGAGAAGAAGGGGACGACAGAGAATGAGGTGGCTGGATGGAGTCACTGAAGCAGTAGGTGTGAGCTTAAATGGACTCCAGAAGATGGTAGAGGACAGGAAGGCCTGGAGGAACATTGTCCATAGGGTCGCGATGGGTCGGACACGACTTCGCAACTAACAACAACAACAATATGTGAATTCAGTTGGGATTTAGTTTATTAATATTAAAGGGACTACTCTTTTTGGATATCCTGTTGATCATTAAACTTATTCTGTAATTATCCATAAGTTGACCAATTTGATCCCCAAACAAGGAATTTGAATCTAATATAGCAATATCTAATTGATGATGCCAAACAACCTTACCATGAATTCTGATTTTAAAAAGTGAAAATGACATGGATGTACTTGCTGAAGCATCTTGAACAAGAGTAAGACAAAAATGAAAATTAATCGACATTCTTATACACTTGTTTTTACATAGAATGCCTATATAACTTAAAAATCCTTCAGGATGGATGCAGAGATCCAGTGGTAGACATAGGCAACATTTTGACATAGCATATTTGGTTTAGTAGAAACAAAATTCCTTATTTGTTATTTGTCTGTTTGTTTGTTTCCCACATTTATTTTTTATAAGTAACTGAAGGTGGTGAACATACTCAATATTCCTCCATCCTCTTATTTTCCCTACAACAACCCTGTGAGATAGTTATATCTTCAGTTCTTTAGGCATTGAACGAGGCAGAGGTGTTGAAACAGCAAGCAAGTTTATTAACTCAGAACAGAAGCAGCCCTAATGGTTGCTGCACAGCTATTTATATTGTTGGCCTCTAGGCGGCAACCAATAGGTTTAAAGTAACAGTTTCCCACCGCAAGCCTAATTATCAGCTTGGAGACAGCCAGTCTGGCTTTCAGTAACAGCAACCAAGCAATACAGCAATCTAGGTCAGACATTAAGCAAGTGATTAAAACAGTTATGGCCAAACTCACATTCTCCTGCTTTCTAGCCTGGTGCCTTAACCACTAGATCAGATTGACTTCACTTTCCTTAGAGTGCATGGCTTTTAAACAATCCTGGAAGTTTGTTTCCAGAAGAATGTAATAGACAGCATATAAAATGTTCTGATAAAAGAATCTTGAATGTAAGGACCTGCCTCAGCTAGTGCTCCCAAGAAAGCAGAACTCTTGAAACTGGCATTGTTTTAACACAAACTTTTATTGAGAGTTAGTGATGGCAGAAGAGCTAGGCAAGCTCTAAATTCTTCCCATGTGAAATGTTACATTAAAACTGCTCTTTCAAACCGTTCCCCAGTGTCCAACCATCTGGTTTGATTTTAGCCAATCCATAGGTGTGAAGTTATTATGGGAACCAGGCGATAAAGTGCAATCCTCAAGGTTTCAGTTTCTCTGCGGTCCCATTGCATCCGACTGGAGATAAAGCAGATGGCTGCAGGCACATTTTTCCCTCCTTTTTCACAGAGAGAGGGTTACTTCAAAGAAGATAGAACAAAGCAAAGGAAACACATCCCAGAGCACTCAGGACTTTCCCCTCTCCACACAGAGCAAACCTCCCCCCTCCCAACAGAATGGAACTACCCGAAAATGAAATGCATGATTTAAATGAAATGGGTAAAATGAAGGTCTGACACTTGGATTCATCTGTCCTGGTTATATGCAAGATCCTCATGTGATGCACTTCCCCAGCTCTAATGACATAAAACCCTTAGTATTTACACTAAAACTCATGTCTATTTCATACTTTATAACCTTCAATTGGGTGAAACAGTGTGTTAAAGAGCAATACTTTTAGACTCAATGTACCTCAAATGGCTAACTAACAGAATACATCCAAAATCCAGGAGCTAGGACTCCTGTGGGATTGAAATTTGGCAAAGTTGTGTCACCTTCAGAGCCACCATGCCTTCTGATTCCTACAAAACCTATGTGACACAAGGGAAGATGGGAAAGTCATATCCCTGTCCTCTCTACTGCTTCCCTCTGGCCCTTGTACCAAATTGATTGGTATAAATGCCCGACAGGCAAGCAGCCATTTGCTGCTATGGAATCAAGACTGAAATTTGAAATTTCTTAATGGCAGTGGCTGGTAAAGGAAGAATGGAGTGACTTGGTTGACTGCTAGCAAAGTAGGACTGGTTGGAGGAGGGGTGGCTGTATGGGTGACCCCTCTTCCATCATGGAGGGGAAAGGGCTGTTGGGGACATGCTGCAGTGATGCAGTTTTCTTTGTGGTCTGCAGGTCTCTTAGTGCCCCCTCTCCCTAGCAAACTGGAGGCAGTTCTGCAGGTCATTCAAAAAGAAGGGAAAGGATAAGTTTTCACTGGGCCTCTTTTGAGGGTTGTGAGGGAAGGAAAAATGGCATAAGCATCCATTATATGTAGAAAGAATGATTGAACAGGTCACAGGTTGTCTAGTACAGGTAATCCCTGAATTAGGAGGGTTCACTTAGTGCCCATTCGAAGTTACGTGACAAGCGCCCCCTAGTGTTTATGAGCAAGTCCCCAAATCATGAATCTTGCAGCACCATGGCAGGCATTCGCCCTTACGAACGACTGCAGAGGCTCTGCAACATTCACCCTATTCCCCCCCTCCCCACAACTGCTTCCACCTCCCTTCCTGCCACATTGGACTCACTTACCTTGCAAAAATCCTCTCGGCTGCAGTTTCCCTTTGAGGGAGAGGAGGCCTTGGAAATGCTTTTTGCACTGAGAATGGAAGTTTCTGGAGTCCGTGTTCTTGCACGTGTGTGTTCTGAACCAGCCTGCTACCGGCCTTGCAATAAGGCAAACCCCTGTTCAAACAGTAGAGACTGGAGAGCGTCTAAGGCTGGAAAGCGTCTGCCAAGATTTATTACTCAAATAACAGAACAAGAAACAAAAACACTGGAACTTGAATCCTCAAACGGAAGGGTTGCTTTCAGCAACCAGCCCTTCCCCAAACACTCCTTTTATTTAGAGATCAGGGCGTGGCCTCCCTGTGCCTCCTCCCGAGGAGTCCCACAGCCTTTCTCTGTTTGGTCCTGCTCGACTGCCTCCTGCGTCGGGCGTCCTTGAACAGGGCCAGCTGTGGGTCATCATCCTCCGCACTATCGGGCTCACGCAGCTGAGAAGAGGGCCCCGGCTGGGGGCTCTGCGAAGCCTCCAAGCCATCATCAGCCGGTTCGTCTTCCACACACTCCTCCTCCCCCTCATCTGAGTCATCCGAGACATCTGAGCCGGCTGCCGGACCCACAGGCTGGCCCTGAGTCACAACACTATCCCGCACCGCAGGGCCCTTCCCCCGGGGCTGCCGATCCGGATGCGGTCGGGATGGGAATTGTTCGTGAAAAGCAGTCACCAACGCAGGGGCATGAACGGCGGTCGCGTCTTCCCATGTGAAGTCCTCCGGCCCGTACCCTTTCCACTCGATCAGGTACTGGAAGCGACCTTTCAGCCAACGGGAATCCCTGATGCTGGCGACCTCGTACTCAGGGGTGCTGCCTCCATCACGAGGTCCTGATGGGGGAGGTTCCGCTTGGCGAAGTGGACAAGCCGGTTGTTCGGGGACCAACAAGGACCGATGGAAGACGGGGTGCACGCGCAGGGAACGTGGCAGAGTTAAACGATAGGCGACCGGATTGATGACAGCCTCGACTGGGAACGGTCCAAGGTAACGGTGGTCCAGCTTCCTCGCCGGCCGTGTGGATGGTAGGTTCCTGGTGGACAGCCAGACCCGATCCCCCACCGATAGTGGAGGCGTATCCCTTCTCGACCGATCGGCGACCCTCTTGTAGTCGGCCTTGGCCTTCTCCAGCTGCCGTCGCACCAACCGATGGATCGCCTGTAACTCCGCCATGAAGTCGTTCGCTGCCGGCTCCGGTGAGTCCACGGGAGAAAGGGGGAAAAACCGGGGGTGATAACCCACATTGGCCAAGAACGGTGTCATCTGCGTGGAGGTGTGCTGCGAGTTGTTAAAAGCAAACTCGGCTATGGCCAAATAGTCCACCCAATTGTCCTGCTGCAGGTTAACGTAGCAGCGCAGATACTGCTCTAAGATACCGATGACCTTCTCGGTACCCCCGTCAGTTTGAGGATGATGCGCGGACGAGAGGCAAACCTTAATGTCCAACGCACGCATCAACTCCTGCCAGAAGCGGGCTGTAAACTGGGCCCCCCTATCGGAAACGACTCTATCGGGAAGGCCGTGCAGCCGAAACACCTGTTGGATGAACATGCGACTAGTGGCGCGAGCTGACGGTAAGCCGCGACAGGGGATGAAGTGCGCCATCTTGGTCAGCATGTCCACCACCACAAACACTGTCGTGAAGCCGGAGGATGGGGGTAGATCCGTCAAAAAGTCCATGGACACAGCCCCCCAGGGTCTCTTGGGTGTTGGCAAAGGCTGCAGTAAACCAGGCGGGGCCCCTGTCGCTGACTTGGCCTGCCTGCATGGGATGCAGGAGGTGACATAAGACTGGACATCGTGTTGGACTCGGGGCCACCAGAAGGTACGGGAGACCAGGTTCAGAGTCTTGAACAGGCCAAAATGCCCCGCAGCCGGGTTATCATGACACTGGCTGAGGACGAGTCCCCGGAGTGGCCCTCCCGGAACATAGAGCCGGTCGCGATAATACAAAAGTCCATCCGTGACCGACCAAGGCGAATCTGGCCCCACCTCTTCCTTCCGCTGAGCCACCCACGCCTCCTGCTGCTGCGCCTCCCGGATCCGAGCCCGTATATCAACCGGCTCCCGCACCGCAGCAAAAGACTCGACGGGGATCACTGTCCTGGGCAGAAGCTTGTCTTTCACTCGGGTGTATTCGGGCTTCCTGGACAGAGCATCCGCTCTCTGATTGTGGCCGCTTGGTATGTACCGCACCCGGAAGTCAAACCTCGCAAAGAAAAGGGACCACCGGATCTGGCGTTGGTTCAAATTCCGAGCGGTCTGCAGGCTTTCCAGATTCTTGTGGTCCGTCCGGACCTCGATTTGATGCCGCGCCCCCTCCAGATGATGCCTCCAAGCCTCGAACGCCGCCTTGATGGCCAGCAGCTCCTTCTCCCAGATGGTATAGTTGCGCTCCGAGGGGTTCAATTTCCGAGAGTGATACGCGCAAGGGAAAAGGGTACCGCTGGGCGTCGTTGCCTGGAGTAACAAGGCCCCAATGGCAATGTCGGAGGCGTCCGCCTCCACGACAAACGGCCGTTGCGGGTCAGGATGCTTCAAGATGGGCTCCTTCATGAAGGCGTCCTTCAAAGCCTGGAACGCC
This sequence comes from Vipera berus, assembly GCF_964194415.1. Taxonomy (NCBI): domain Eukaryota; kingdom Metazoa; phylum Chordata; class Lepidosauria; order Squamata; family Viperidae; genus Vipera; species Vipera berus. The sequence goes on along the minus strand of NC_138208.1, from coordinate 37,128,352 downwards.
TGTTGTTCGGGGGCGTTCCACTGGAACCGAGTCTTCTTCTGCAGGAGCCGGGTGAGGGGGGCTGTCAAGGCAGCAAAGCCAGGGATGAATGTTCGATAGTAGTTGGCAAATCCAAGAAGTCGCTGAACATCCTTCACGCGACGCGGGGGTTGCCAACTCTGCAACGACTCAACTTTACTTGGCTCCATGGCGATGCCCTCAGGAGAAATGCGGTGACCCAGGAACTCGATGGTCACCTGGTAGAACTGGCACTTCTCCAACTTGGCAAACAGCCGATGTTTCCGGAGGCGCTGCAGGACCTGACGGAGATGCTGATGATGCGCTTCACGCGACGGGGAGTAAATCAGGATGTCGTCCAGATAAATCACGACAAACTGGTCCAACAGATCCCGAAAGATGTCGTTCATAAAATGCTGAAACACAGCGGGGGCGTTGGTCAGGCCAAACGGCATCACCGTGTACTCGAAATGTCCATAGCGAGTACCAAACGCCGTCTTCCACTCATCACCCGGCCGAACCCTGACGAGGTTGTAAGCTCCACGCAGGTCCAGTTTCGTGAAGATCTTAGCCTCCCGGAGTCGGTCCAAGAGCTCGGGGATGAGGGGCAGCGGGTAGCGGTTACGCACCGTGATGGCGTTGAGTTTCCGGTAGTTACAGCAAAGCCGTAACTCCCCCGACTTCTTTTTGACGAAGAGCACGGGCGCAGACACTGGCGAGGACGAGGGCCGGATGAAACCACGAGCCAAATTCTTTGTCAGGAAGTCCCGCAATGCAGCCAACTCGGGCTCCGACATGGAGTACAAACGCCCCACTGGGAGAGGCGCATGAGGGACTAGATCAATGGAGCAGTCATAGGGCCTGTGTGGGGGTAATTGATCCGCCTCTGACTCGCTGAACACATCAGCAAAGTCGGACAGTTCGGGAGGCAAGGAAACCCCTGGGGAACCCTCCACCTGGCCGGCACAGATATGGCGGGTGTGGTCCACGCACTGCAAACTTGGGAAGGTGACCAAGTTCTGAGACCAATAGATCTGTGGATCATGCGCCCGGAGCCACGCCAGTCCCAAGACCACGGGGAAGTGCAGATCCGAAGTGATGTAGAACTGGATGGCCTCCACATGGGAACTGATGGCCATACACACTGGTTGCGTGGCGGCCGTAATAGGCCCGGACAAGAGCACTCGACCATCGATAGTCTCCACTAGCATGGGCGGATCCACCGGACACTGGGGAACAGCCCATTTGGCCACAAAGGCCGAGTCCATAAAGTTTGTGGTAGCCCCAGAGTCAATTAAGGCATGGACCAGAATCCCCTCTGGCTTGCCAGGAAGGATCAGACGTGCCTCCAAAATCAAATGCCGTGGAGGTTCACAGGCACCGTCGGAACGGCGTCGCTCAGTGTGGTCGTTGTGGGTCGCCCGATCTATCACACCGTCTAGATCGGGCTCGGGCCGTTTCCCGACAGCAAAGTAGGGGACTTTCTCGGGGCAGACTTGGTCACTGATGCCCGCTGACGCTTCTTTGGGCAAGAAGCAGCCAAATGTCCAGGGTCCCCACAGTAAAAACACAACCCCACCCGATCGTCGTCTGTCCATTTCCGTCACCGATAGACGGGACCTGGCGGCACCCAGCTCCATTGGCTCCTCCCTCTGGACTGGGGGCTCACGCACAACAGGGGCGGCAGGGGTCTGTGGGGTGGCACGGCGACTCTTTCGCTGCTGCAGCCGGGCATCGATCCGCAGACAAAGATGGATCAGCCCATTCAGGTCTGAGGGAATGTCCACGCGGGCCAGCTCATCCAACATCTCCTCCGACAAACCATCCTGGAAGGCATCCACGAGCGCAGCCTCATTCCAGGCGGAATCCTGGCTAAGCAGCCGGAAATCGCTGATATAGGCCTGTAGGGGGCGCTGACCCTGCCTCAGAGCTTTCAGGCGTCGGGTGGCAGTCTGCGCCTTAATTGGGTCCTCGTACATGAGGCGCATATGGTCACAAAACCCCACAAAGTTATCCAACAAAGGGCTAGGTTGTGCCAGCAGAGGCGTGCCCCAACGAGCTGCATCCCTCGACAGAAGGCTTAACACGAATCCCACCTTATCCCGGTCAGTGGGGAAATCAGCTGCTCTCACGCTGATAAAAAGCTGGCATTGTCCCAGGAAGGCAGGAAACAGTTCTGGATTGCCAGCAAATTTATCCGGCATAGCTATGTGACATTTCCTCCTGGGTGGGGGTGCAGCATGTACCTGAGCTTGCAGTTGAGCCACCTGAGCTGCCAGCAAAGTGAGTTGCTGGGTGAGCTGAGCATTCTCGGCACGAAGCTGCTCCATCGTAGTAGTAAGGGGTGGGAGGCTGAAAGCAAACTGTTATGAACCAGCCTGCTACCGGCCTTGCAATAAGGCAAACCCCTGTTCAAACAGTAGAGACTGGAGAGCGTCTAAGGCTGGAAAGCGTCTGCCAAGATTTATTACTCAAATAACAGAACAAGAAACAAAAACACTGGAACTTGAATCCTCAAACGGAAGGGTTGCTTTCAGCAACCAGCCCTTCCCCAAACACTCCTTTTATTTAGAGATCAGGGCGTGGCCTCCCTGTGCCTCCTCCCGAGGAGTCCCACAGCCTTTCTCTGTTTGGTCCTGCTCGACTGCCTCCTGCGTCGGGCGTCCTTGAACAGGGCCAGCTGTGGGTCATCATCCTCCGCACTATCGGGCTCACGCAGCTGAGAAGAGGGCCCCGGCTGGGGGCTCTGCGAAGCCTCCAAGCCATCATCAGCCGGTTCGTCTTCCACACACTCCTCCTCCCCCTCATCTGAGTCATCCGAGACATCTGAGCCGGCTGCCGGACCCACAGGCTGGCCCTGAGTCACAACAGTGTGTTTGAAGTTGCGCCAAATCACGGACCTCAGGAACTTTCATTCTCTATGGAAAAGATGTTTGCGGTGCCTGTCTCCTGCTCCTGCCCCTAACTCCTTTCTGCTTGATGGCAGGCCTGAAGACTTCAACTGAGGGAGAATGCCAGGCCCCTCACACCTGCATCCAGCCCACCAGGGGTGAACATGACCTCATTATCCCCAGAGCATTGGAAGCCACCTCCAAGCCACCCAGTATGGAGGCCAGAGGAGGCCTCTGCATACCTCCAGAGGTCGGATGCAGGCCTCGGAGGCATCCTCCAAGCTGCTGCCATCTGAAGCAGAGGTTGAGGGAGGATTCTCCATGCTTTCAGAGGGCAGATCCAGGCCTTGGAGGCCTCCTCCAAGAAGTTGCCACCTGGAACGGAGGTTGAGGGAGGCTTCTACGTGTCTCTGGAGGTCGGATCCAGGCCTTGGAGGTCTTCTCCAAGACATTGACACCAGGAACGGAGGTTGAGGGAGGCTTCTGCATGCCTCTGGAGGTTGGATCCAGGCCTTGGGGGACTGCTCCAAACTGCTGCTGCCCAGAATGAAGATTGTGCCTCTGGAACAAAGATCGTGCCTCTGGAGGCACGCAGAAGCCTCCCCTGAACTCTGTTCTAGGCGGCATTATCTTGGAGGAGGCATCTGAGGCCTGGATCCGATCTCCGGAGGCTTTGTTCCGGGCAGCAGCAGCTTGGAGCAGTCCTCCAAGGTCTGGATCCAACTTCCGGAGGCATGCAGAAGCCTGCCCTGATCTACGTTCCAGGCACAAACGGCTTGGAGCAGTCCTAGATTCAACCCTCAGAGGCTCTGTTCCAGGCAGCAGCAGCTTGGAGCACTCCTCCAAGGCCTGGATCCAACCTTCGGAGGCACACAGAAGCCTCTCCCAATCTCTGTTCCAGGTTGCAATAGAGTAGAGTAGAGTAGAGTAGAGTAGAACAGAACAGTAGTTCTTCTAGTCCAGTCCCCTGCTCAAGCAGGAGAATCTATACCATCTCAGACAGGTGAATGTCTAGTCCCTTCTTAAAAGTCTCCAGTGATGGAGCACCCACAATTTCTGGGGGTAAGCTGTTCCACTGGTTAATTGTCTTCACTGTCAGGAAGTTTCTCCTTAATTCCAGGTTGCTTCTCTCTTTGATCAATTTCCAACCATTGTTTCTCGTCCTTCCCTCTGGTGCTTTGGTGAACAACCTGCCCCTCTCTGCCTTGTGGCAGCCCCTCAGATACTGGAACACTGTTATCATGTCTCCCCTATTCTATTCTTTAGACTAGCCAAACCCAGGTCCTGCACCATTCTTCGTATATTTTAGTCTCCAGGCCTTTGATCCTCTTTGTTGCTCTTCTCTGAAATTTTTCCAAACTGTCAGCATCTTTTTTATGATATGGTGACCAAAATTGGCTGCAGTATTCCAGGTGTGGTCTTACTAGTACTAATACTTCACGTGATCTTGATTGTATGCCTCTGTTTATACAACTCAGGATTGTATTAGCTTTTTTGGTGGCTGCTGCACACTGCTGGCTCATAGTCAAATGATCATCCACTAGGACTCCAAGGTCCTTTCACAGTTACTGTTTTTAAGCCAGGTCTCACCCAATTTGTATTTGTACCTTTGGTTTTTCCTGCCTAAATGTAAGACTTTGCTTTTCTCCACATTGAAACTCATTTTGTTGGATAGGGCCCATTGTTCAAGTTTGTCAAGATCTTTTTGGATCCTGCGTTTGTCTTCTGAGGTATTGGCTACTCCTGTCAGTTTGGTATCATATGCAGATTTGATGAGTTCCCCTTCAATTCCCTCATCTAAGTCATTTATAAAGATATTGAAGAGTACTGGGCCTAGGACAGAGCCTTGTGGTACCCCACTGCTTACTTCTCTCCATGTGGATGTAGTGCCATTGAGGACTACTCATTGAGTACGGTTTGTCAGCCAGCTACAGATCCATCTGGTGGTGATGTTGTCTATTCCACCTTTTCCTAGCTTACCAAGGAGTAGGTTGTGGTCTACTTTGTCAAATGCCTTTGTCGAATCTAAGTATACTATGTCCACTGCCTTTCGTTGATCTACTAGTTTAGTCAGTTTATCGAAGAATGAGAAAAGATTGGTTTGGCATGATTTGTTTTTAACAAACCCATGCTGGCTACTAGTTATGACTTTGTTTGCTTCTAGTTGTTCACAGATCTGTTTTTTTATTATCTTTTCTAGGAGATTCCCAGTTATTGATGTTAAACTGATTGGTCTGTAGTTTCCTGGGTCCATTTTGTTTTCTTTCTTGAAGATGGGGACCACATCAGCCCTTTTCCAATCCTCAGGTACTTCCCCGGTGCTCCAGGATTTTTGAAAGATATGGTGCAATGGTTCTGAGATAACATCTGCCAGCTTTTTCAGAACTCTGGGATGTAATCTGTCGGGTCCTAGTGATTTATATTCATCAAGGTTGGATAGGTGTACTCTTACCATTTTATTGCTTATTTTAATTTTTGTTTCTATTTTGTCTTTTCCAGTGGTTTTTTGGTATGTTGGCTATAGTTTCTTTTTGTATGAAGACTGATGATGCAAATTATAAGTTAAGCAGCTCTGCTTTCTCTGTGTTGCCTGTAATTTCTTTGCCATCTTTTCTCTTTAGTGGACCTACAGTTTCCTTGACTTTTTTCTTGTTGTTAATATGTTGGAAGAAACTTTTTTTATTCTCCTTGATTTCTGTTGCAAGTCGTTGTTCATTCTGAGCCTTTGCTTTCCTGACTTCATCCTTGCATGTTCTGGCTGTCTGCTGATAATCGGCCTTAGTTATGTGCCCCTTTTTCCATTTTTTTTATTTGTCCTTTTTGTCTTTCAGTTTGTTAGAGAGATCTTTGTGCAACCATGCTGGTTTCTTCTTGGATTTCTTGTTTTTCTTTCTCAATGGTATTGTGCTGGACAGGGCTTTTATGATTGCATTTTTCAGGGTGTCCCATGCTTCTTGGGTTGTTTTTCCCTTTAGGATTTTCATCCAGGGGAGCTTTCCTAGGTTCTCTCTGAGTTTGTTAAAGTCGGGTCTTTTGAAGTTTAAGACATTGGTTGGATTGTTTTCTATTGCTAGTGTTTGCATTATATTAAATTCCAGTATGATATCGTCACTTTCACCCAAGGTTTTGGCAATTTCAATTCCCTCTATCACTCCTTCTCTATTTGTAAGGATTAAGTCCAGTATAGCTTTACATCTAGTTCTCTCCTCCACCTTTTGGGTGACAAAGTTGTTGGCTAGGTTGGTTAGGAATCTGTTTGCTCTCCCACTCGTTGCAGAGTTTGTCTCCCAGTTGATATCTAGATAGTTGAAGTCTCCCATTACTACTGTGGTGTGCTTCCTGCATGCATTTGTTAACTGGTTGGCAAAGAGTTCATCTATTTCTTCTGATTGGTTGGGTGGCCTGTAATATACACCTATGGTAATGTAACTTTTTTTCTCTTTTATGTTGACCCATATACATTCTGGAGAGATTTTATCTTTGATGATGTGCATTTCTGCAGATATGTAGTGTTCTCTTACATGTAGTGCAACTTCCCCTCCTCTTTTTGTAGACCTGTTTCTTTTGAACAATTTGTATCCATCCATCAGTACATTCCAGTCATGGGTTTCATCCCACCAGGTTTCTATTATGCCAATTATGTCATACCCTCCCTTGTGTACTATTGCTTCTAGTTCACCCTGTTTTTACCCCAAGCTTTGAGTGTTAGTATATAAGCATTTAAGACTTTTATGCCTGTCCATGGGAGTATTTCCTGTATCTCCTGACTGTTGGTTGAGGGTTTTTTTTCATCACTGCCTACCTCATTGTTTGATTTGTTTTCTTTGGATTTGTGATTGGTTTTGGGTTCTGGAGATTCTAGAGATTGGTCACCATCCCCCTTCAGTTTTAGTTTAAAGCCCTCCTGATGAGTTGGGCCAGTCTTTTTCCAAGTACATTTGTTTGTTTTTGTGAGGTGTAGCCCATCCCTTCCCAATAGTCCTTTGTGTAGGAAATGCAGTCCATGATCCAGGAAACCAAAGTTTTTTTGGTGACACCAACCCTTTAGCCAATGGTTTATTTCTAAAATTCTTTTTCCCCTTAATGGGTGTTAGCCTTTTTGTTGGGAGTACTGATGAGAACACTACTTGTGCTCCTAGCTTCTTAACTGTTTTGTCTAGTAAGTTGTTTGTAATCCCTCACTATTGTACTCAGGTTGTTTGTTGTGTCATTCATCCCAGTGTAGAGGAGGAGGAGAGGGTAGTAATCTGTGGGCCTAATTATTTTGGTTAGGTTCTCAGCCACATTTTTGATTTTTGTATGTCTGGTCTACCCGGGACGCGGTGGCTCAGTGGGTTAGGACGCTGAGCTTGTCGATCAGAAGGTCGGCAGTTTGGCGGGTCGAATCCCGAGTGCCGCGTAACAGAGTGAGCGCCTGTTACTCGTCCCAGCTTCTGCCAACCTAGCAGTTCGAAAGCACGTAAAAATGCAAGTAGAAAAATAGGGACCACTCCGGTGGGAAGGTAACGGCGTTCCGTGCACCTTTGGCGTCTAGTCATGCCGGCCACATGACCACGGAGACGTCCTCGGACAAACGCTGGTTCTTCGGCTTTGAAACGGAGATGAGCACCAGCCCCTAGAGTCGGAAACGACTAGCACACATGTGCGGGGGAACCTTTACCTTTTACCTTTACCTATGTCTGGTCTGCAGATGGATGGTTCTGTTCCTTTGAGGATAGAATCTGCTATTACCAACACTCTCCTTTCTTTTTTGGGGGTGTTTGTGTGTGCAGTCTGGGGTGCTTTTCTGTTTATCTCAGGTGTGTTTGTTGATGTAGCTTTTTTAGGGATATTTGAAGTGACTTTTTTAGGGATATTTGAAGTTGTTTCTTTGCTAGGTGTCTGCTTGTCTTCTCCGTGTTTCCATCTAAGGGGAGAAATCGATTGGTCAGTTTTAATGGGGTTGCTTCTTGTTAGGTAGGATTGGGCAAAAGGGGGTTGTTTGTTGTATGCAGTTTCTTTCTTTGGGTATTGTGCTTACTTCTGTGTGTGACATACTTCCATTTCTCTTCCTCAAAGGATTTATCGGTAGAGTCAAGTCTTCTGGGAGTTATTTGTTGGTTGTTTGGTTTGGTTTGGGTGGAGCTTTCTTTCATACATTGGGGTTTGGCTAGAGTTGCCTCTAATTTTTTCCTAATCTTTTCCTGTAGTAGTTCAGCATCTAATACATGTATAGTTTGGGTGTTCTTTGGGCATCAGTGCATACATGGAACATATATTGCATACCAGAATAGTATCAGTCACTTGTTCCATGAGTTTGGTGTTTTTTGGTTGGTGGATGTGCTTTGCTGTTGGCCTTGTTTAAAGCTTCTCTGTTCTGGGTAATTATGCCTATTTTGCTGTCCTTTTTCTGTCTGTTTGTGCTTGTTTTTGTGCCTTGTTATTTTGGTGTAGATGAAGTATGAGGTAGTATGCCCTTTGGTTTTGAGAGAAGAAAAATTACAGTTTATATTGAGGTTAAGTGTTACTGTTTTCTTGATTTGCTCCTTATTTCTGTCCTCCCTGCTTTGGTTTTCTGACTGGCTTTCTGTGCTCAGCTGGTCTTTCAGTTGCCTCTAGCCATTGCTCCGTCTCTGATGTTCAGCCAGGTTTTTTCAGGCTGCTGGCTGCTGGTCAGGATCTCCACTGCTTTGCTGTCTCTGTCATGCTGCCTCGCCACCGCCTGCAGGCCTCTGGTCTGCTGCTGCCGTACTGCTGCTGCCTGCAGGCTTCCCAGTTTGCCACTGCTGCTTCACCTCCACCTGCAGGCCTCCTGATTTGCAGAAAAGAACGCTGTTGCTGACTTCCAGTTTGCCGACGCAGCCACTATGGACATTTGGAGGACAGCTCTCATCTTCCACGTCCAGTTTCGCATCGCTGGGGGGCCCTAAAAGGGCTGAAAAGTTGCCCCGGAGAGGCAACCAGCAGGAGGGGCTTTTGCAGTGCCTGCATTCCCTTTGAACCGGCAGACGAAAGACCGGCCATAGCAATATGGCCGGTCACTAGGCTGCGGACAGCCAAAGTCACACTTACCATCAGGCAACATTAAAGCAGCGTGGAAGAGACTGGGTGAGATCTACCTCTCTTAAATTCCAACTTTTTTTCCACTTACGTAAACTGCTAAAGTACTTTTCCCCCCCTGTGGAGAGGGAAGGGGGATTTTAGCCCTCCCTCCAGAAACAGCTGCGATTGAATATACAGGGGAGATTTTTTAAAAAAACATTGAAAAAATAATTGGATCCCAACTAGAACTTTATTTTTTAAACCTTGTGGATTAAAAGCTTTTGATTATCTACTTTTTACTTCCTATTTTTATTTGAAAGTTTGGCTTTTCCCTCCTAAAGCAGAAGAAATAATTGAAAGGAATTTTCTAAACAGTTGGGGGACATCTTGTGGCCAAACCTGAAAGTGCAATCTGTTATTTTTAAAGATTGAAACTTAACATTAAGAAAACCAAGATCATGGCATCCAGCTCTCTCAATTCCTGGCAAATAGATGGGGAAGAAATGGAGGTAGTGACAGATTTTATTTTCCTGGGCTCCAAGATCACTGCAGATGGGGACTGCAGCCAAGAAATTAAAACACGGTTCCTCCTGGGGAGGAAAGCCATGGCAAATCTTGACAGCACACTAAAAAAAAGAGACATCATCCTGTCAACAAAAGTGCGTATAGTCAAGGCTATGGTCTTCCCAGTTGCAATGTATGGCTGTGGAAGTTGGACCATAAGAAAGGCTGAGCAGCAAAGAATTGAAGCCTTTGAACTATGGTGCTGGAGAAGACTCCTGCGAGTCCCTTGGACTGCAAGGTGATCAAACTGGTCAGTCCTAGAGGAGATCAACCCTGACTGCTCTTTAGAAGGCCAGATCCTGAAGTTGAAACTCAAATACTTTGGCCACCTTATGAGAAGGAAGGACTCACTGGAGAAGAGCCTAATTTTGGGAAAGATTGAGGGCAATAGAAGAAGGGGACGACAGAGAATGAGGTGGCTAGATGGAGTTACTGAAGCAGTAGGCATGAGCTTAAATGGACTCCAGAAGAAGGTAGAGGACAGGAAGGCCTGGAGGAATGTTGTCTATGGGGTTGCGATGGTTCAGACACGACTTCGCAGCTAACAACAACAATTTTTAAAGAAAAGAGACCTGGCTGACAGTTTAGAAAACAAGATAAGAGTAACCTTGAACACCAGCTGTGAGAGTCTTAGCTGTTTCTTAGTCACTGAGGGGAAAAAAAGAACTATACAAGTTTTCAACTTAACTCATTACTATGGAAGATCAGGAACAGACTTTTACTATGGAAGAAATGCAAAAACAAATTTCTGTTATGATGAAAATAACTTGCCAAACTTACCAATTCCTTCTTACAGCCAGTGATGAAATAAGAGCTTTTGGAAAAAATCTAGAAAGCATCTTAGATAAGCAAACCCAAACTTTGACTACAACTAATAAACTATCTGTACAGAATACAACAGAAAAAATTGAACAATCAAATATTTTGACAGAAGATTTAACCACCCAACAAGTACAGATAAGAGAAAATTCAGAAAAATATCTGACAAAATGAATGGAGGGAAAAACCTACTACATAAACCAGAAGGAATTTGAAGATCAAAATGAGAAACAGATGGAAAAAAAGATAAACAGTCCAGGACAACTACGTCAAGAGGAAGAAATTATGAGAAGATTTAGACTTCCTGTTTGCCGACAGCCGTAAATGGATGCCTGGAGGACGGCTCCCGTCTTCCATATCCAGATTCACATCGCTGGGGGGTCCTAAAAGGACCAAAGAGTCGCCCTGGAGGGGTGTCCATACAGAAGGGGCTTTTGCAGAAGCGCGCAGGGGGGCAGCAACCCCCTCGTTAGTGCCTGCGTTCCCTTTGTACCGGCGGATAAAAGACTGACCATAGGAATATGGCCAGTTCCTAGGCTGCAAACAGCCGAAGTCAAAGCTACCATCAGGCAACATTAAAGCAGCGTGGAAGAGACAAGGGTAAGATTCCTCTCTTGTACCTTAATCATCTTCTTTTCACCTAATTAAGCTGATAAGTACTTTCCCCCCTGTGGAGAGGGAGGGGGAATTTAACCCTCCCTTCGGAAGGCGGTGAACAAATTCAGGGGTGTTTTTTGGAAACAAAAGAACATTTAAGAAAGAAATTAGAAAAGAAAAGAACTCTTAAAGTACTGAAGGGACACTCAGTGGCTAAATTCGAAATTGCAATTCTGACTTTCTCTTTAAAAAAAACAAGAAAATGTTTAAGAAAACAAGATAAAGAGTAGCCTTGAACATCAGATGTGAAAGTTTACAATGGAAGAGTTTCAAAAACAAATTCATGCTCTGTGGGAAATATCTTACCAAACTTATCAGCTCCTTTCTACAGCTGGTGATGAAATAAGAGCTTTTGGAAAAGAACTAGAAAGTATCTCGATGAAACAAAATCAAACTCAAACTGATTACAACTAATATTTTACTGGGACACAACTCAACAGAATAAATTGAACAATTAAATACATTGGCAGAAGAATTAAATAGTCAACAAATACAGGTTTTTGAAGATGGTGACGGAGAAAATATGGAAGGAAGTTTATTTGGTCCAGGACAATTGTATCAAGAGGTGAAAATAATAAGATTTGGTGCTGTTGGCAGATTCTTTAATTCTTCAAAGGTGAAAATGGGGGGTCCACTTCAATATGATATAGTAATACAAGAATGCTTTGATGACTGATTGAAGAAATATGAACATTTTTAAGAGGCCTGAAATAGATAATATTAAAATAGATAGGATGGTACTGGGATTACGAGAATGTTTTGATGAGTATTGGCATAATAATAATAATAATAATAATAATAATAATAATAATAATAATAATAATAATAATAATAATAATAATAATAATAATAATAATAATAATAAAAATAAAAATAAAAATAATAAAAATAATAAAAATAATAAAAATAATACAAATACAAATGTATGAATATTAACATTGAAATATTGAGTTTTTCTAAATGATATGGGTTAAGATGTATATATGCTAGGAATTATTTATTTTATTTATTTTATTTATTGAATTTGTATACCGCCCTATTCCCGTAAGACTCAGGGCGGTTTACAGGGGAGTTAAAACCATAAAATACAAAAATTAAAATCAATTAAAACAATTAATTAAATTCAAGCCCCAAGTAATCTAAAACCCAATTAAAACTAAAAACCCCTCAGTCTGGGCCAAAGAGCTCGAAGAGCCAAGTTTTCAGGTCCCGGCAATGATAGAATGTAACTAATATATTTGGATGCAGAGATATGAAGGATGTATTGAATGTTAAAATGGAACAAATTTTGGTTAATTTTTAATATGTGGAAACTATAAATGAGAAACAAAAATATTTTATTGTCCTCTTTTTCTTTTTTCTTTCTTTTTTTTCTCTTTCTCTTTTTTCTTTTTTCTTTTTGCTCCTCCTTGCGATTTGTATCTTGATGACTACTATTTTAAATATTGTATAATTGATATAGATATGGAAATGAGATAAATGAGAACTGGATTACATTACTAGGTATTGAAGAGAGTTGTATAAAGGAAAAAGAAGTTATTTAGTAATATGAAATTGAGAAATCTTAAATGTTTTAATCTTAATATCAGTGTAAAATTAAAGCTAGAAAAAACAGATAAGGTGTTTGATGTTTTAAAGATGGAATGTTAAAATATGAAATATACTAAAAGATTGATGGATATATATTCAAAAAATAAAATAAAATAAACTATTGAATGATTGATGGATAGCAATAAGAAATATGTTAATTTAGATAAGAGATAGTATATAATGAAGAAAAAAGAGAGGAAGTATTGGTTATAATAACATGAAGATTTGTAACAATATGTACTTGTCTGAAATGGAACTATTGTAACTTGGACACCACGTTGCTTTTTAAAGATATTATTGTAAATATTGGAAAACTAATAAAATATTATAAAAAAATGAGAAGATTTAGTAGTTCTGCCAGACCCCTCAACCCTCCAAAAATGGAGATTGGATGGTCACCTCAATATGATACAATAATACAAGAATTCTTTGATGATCCTGAAGCAAGGACACGGAAAATGACATGGCAAAGGTGTCAGGGAGTAAATCAAAAACTCCCTATCAGAGGGCAATGAACCGTGGTTCATTTGATGCATGGTGAACATCAGGTAAAAATAAAGAAACCTCGAAGCATATATTCTACTATAAAACTTTTAATTACAAAGAAACTTGTAAAAACAAAGAAAGACTCATGACTACATGTCTATCTCACCAGACAGCACAAAGAAAAGGAAAGAGAAAGAAACTTTTGTTTTGGACATGTGCACACAGTAATAAATATAAAACCAAACAAAAAACATGGCTGAACATGTGATACTCACCATTGTTACAGTGATAAGATAAAAATACAGCTTGAAAAAAAACAGACTGCATCGAGCTTACTGACAAACACTAAAAAACGCAGTGACATCCCCTTTTGTCAGTAAGGCAGAACTCAGATAAGACACATTTTCTTACACAGATACGCATGCTGGGCTGCAGGAAGTGTCTTGTTCAGCATATCAGCAATCTGATCATGTGTAGGCACATACTGCAATTTTACAAAACTTTGTTTAACTACTTGTCTTATATTTTGATAACGGATGTCAATGTGTCTAGACTTAGAACCTGTAAATCGTGTTTCAGATATGTAAACCACAGATTCGTTATTTTCCATCACAGTGATCGGTCGAATCGGCTGTGTCCAGATATCTGTGACTAGAGCATCAAACCACGTTAGAAAATTACATGCATCTGACATACAAGTATATTCAGCTTCAGTAGATGAACAAGAAACAAAATTCTGTTTGCACACACGCCAGTACACAGGACATCCATTTAAAAACATCATATAACCTGAAGTACTTTTACGTGATTTCTTATCGCTCGCCCAATCAGAATCTGCATAACAACATAACTCTGCATAGTCAGTATGTGTTGATTCTAATAATAACTTCATGTTTTTAGTGTGTTTTAAGTATCTCAATAATTTTTAACACATGTCCAATGAAACTGTTTTGCCTTGCCTACATGTCGTGATAGGAGATTAACACTAAGTGCAATGTCGGGTCTAGTCCAACTACTACTAATATACAGCAGCGACCCAATGACTGAGCGATAAAGTGTTTGATCTTCGAACTCAGGACTTGGTTCATGTGCCAAGTTGTGAAAATCGGTTTGCATAGGTATACTCACTGTCTTAGTATCCTTCATGTTACAGTGATGCAATAGTTGTTCAATTTTATCTTCTTGTGTGAGACTAAACCCCTTCTGAGTTTTGACAACTTGAACACCCAAATAAGTGTTTATATATCCTAAAGACTTCAATGTGACATACTTTTGTAAAGCTTTACCAAAATCTCGCTCATCTTATTTGGACCAATATAAACAAAATCATCAACATAAACAAGAACTATCTCATACCTATTATCAGATGTTTTAGTAAACATGCATTCATCTGTTTCGGACTTACGGTAATAAAGCCCATTGAATTTAGTTTGTCAGAAAGACATAAATACCACATTAAACCAGACTGTTTCAGACCATAAAGACTTTTGTGCAGAAACCAAGTATTCCCTTCCTGTTGTCGGAAACCTGGAGGACCTTTCACATAGATGTCTTCATCTAGATCAGCGTGTAGATAAGCCGTTTCAACATCAAACTGGAAAACCTCTAAACCAAGAATAGTTGCAGTGGCTAAGGCGATTTTCACACTCTCAGTCCGCACTGTGGGTGAATAAGTATTTGTATAGTCCTCAGGATAACGTTGAGAGAAACCCTGAGCTACAAGTCTGGCCTTATACAACGACTCACCATTTGGCTTCTTTTTAATTCTGTAGACCCATCGAGTGCCAATAACTTTCTTGTTTGCTGGAGGGCTTGCAGGCGTAAACACTTGAAGTTTCTTTAGACTGTCCATTTCAGCCTGCATTGCCTCATACCATTTATCTTGCTCTGCTTCAGGAAGATGTTTGATTTGTGTGAACTTATCAGGAGGAAGTGTAAGATTACAAATCAAAGGTAAAGGTGCTTTCATAACTTGCCACGAATACTGTTTTGGAGGGATTCCCTTTGTGGTCCTCTTGGAACATCTTGGAACAACCATCCATTGTTCCGTTTCGTCCTCGTCTTCATCGTCGCCAGCGGCAGCATCGGCGGCTTGCAAAGACGGAACAGTAGGTTGAGAAGAACTCGTGGAAGGAATATTCGCCTGTGAATCTTGATCATCAGGCTGCGTGGCATTAGCAGCAGCATCTCTAGGAAAATAAACTCCAGGATCGTTAGAATGAATCCTGGACCAGTCAGCATCTTCCTCAAAAGTAGTGGATTGTGAAATCACTATTACATGAGAAGAGTCAATGTATTTGCTCCATTTTGAATTATCAATACCCATAAATCTCATTCTTTTTGCTGCAGGACCTCCTTTCTTTCTTTGAGCTAAAGGAATATTCACCATAGCGTATGAACCAAAAATATGGAGATGCGAGAGATCAGGCTTGTGTCCATATAACATGAAATAAGGGGTCTGATTTATTACACTACTCCAAGTACGGTTGATGATATGATTAGCATTTTTAATAGCCTCACCCCAGTATGGAAGACTGAGGTTAGCATCTTCAAGTAGGCAACGCATCATTGTTTGCAGAACCCCGTTTCTGCGTTCTGCCACTCCATTTTCAGCTGGAGTGTAAGGAGTTGAGGTCTGGTGTAGTGTGCCATTCTTACGCATCCAGTCCTGAAAATGCTGAGACATGAATTCAGCACCACGATCACTCTGAATTCTGGCGATGCTGACTTCGTGTTGGGTATATACAAGAGCAGCAAAGTCTTTAAAGATCTGAAAGGTCTCAGATTTTTCTTTCATAGGAAATACATATCCATATCTAGAGTAATTATCAACAATTGTCAAGAAATATCTTTTACCACCAATTGTTGGTGTAAAAGGACCCACTATGTCAGTGTGTACCAAATCAAAAATGCATGTTGACAGGCATGTAGTGCGCTTTGGAATTGCTTGCTGCTTTGGATTTGGATTTTTTGCAGACAGCACAATCCAAGAACACCTTACACCCCTTTAGATTCAAACCTTTTGCGAACTCTGGCATCTTCTTCAGAACACAGAAACTGGCGTGACCCAATCTTCTATGCCACTTATGGATACACCTGTAATGCAAAGGTTTACCTGTTAGTGAATTCTCAACATTAGCATGTTTATTAGGAACATCAGGCTTGCTGTGAGCAACCTGTGTCTTATTTGTCTTCCTGTTAGCTTTAGGAGCCTTTGAAATAGTAACAGGATCTCTCTCTGGGACATCTCTCCCTGGGCCTGCACTCTCCCTTTTTGGATCTTGTATACTTGCCTGCTCTTGCTGCTTAGACTTTGGCTTTATGTAATAAACACCACCAATCAACGTGGTTTCAGCAACAATATCTCCATCTTTAACTACATAACTTGCTTTTTCAAGATGATGCAAATTACTATTAGCTGATGGTACTTAATAAACATCAGGAATAAATGCATTGAGCTCTTCAAGATAAACAGTTCCTTTTCCCATGACCTGAACAGAATGATTTGAAAAAGAGTAAAGCTCACAAAGTTCAGGTTCAGGCTCGTGCATCTCTGTATAAAGCTCTTTTCTATAGGTAACATGTAATGCTACTCCACTGTCCAAAGTCCAAAGAAGTCATCTGTCGTTCTCTGGTTGAGGTTGTGGATCGTTGGTTAAAGCCAATGTGGCAAGTGGAGCTTGCGGATCACGCCTGGGACCACGACCACAACCTTGTCGTCCGCTTCTACCTCTGCCTCCTCTGGAATCTGTTCCTCTGGGCTGGTACATGGCAGGCACTGGAAATCGTTGGGGACAATCCCGGGTGGCATGTCCCACACGATTGCAGATTTAACATCTTGGCATCCTTGGAATGTAGGCTCTTCCATGGAAGGAACGCCTCACTGGAGCTCTTGATGCAGGTGGTCCTCTTAAATGTGGCATGGCTTGCATAAGTGCCTCTTCTTCGGTTAAAATTCTGCATACATGATCCACTGTGCGTTGAGCAATGGGCACTTGATTAATCTTGGTAATAGCATCTTTCCATTCATAGTTCAATGAGGATAATAATGCTGATCATTTGAAAGTCATCAATAGGATAGCCTTTTTCACCCAGTTCTTTTCTTATTCCTTTCATTTTAGTTAAGTGTTCTCCAATATGTTCACCAGGTTTTAATCTAGAGCCATGGAACTCGGACAAAAGCAAACATGTAGACTCAATTGACGTAGGCCGATAACATGCTTCTAATTGAGTCCAAATTTGTTGAGAACTTTACAATGCCTTGGTGTCGCGTCGAGCGACCGGTCAGGGTTCCGGCCTCAACTCTTAGAGCCCCGTAACAGGGGTGAGAATTTAGAGGGACCCTCGCAAGGGTGAACACCTTGAATACGGAAGGATTTTGCCCTTTGCCACCGACCCAGTGTGCCGGACGTTCCGACGGTCACACTTGGGAACTGCGATAGCGCAGGAACAGAATCCTAGGACAAACTGAGGCACCAACACAAGTTTGTTCAAGGTGAGAGAGCACAGAGTGCCCGGGGTGGATGGTGTTGCCCCCGAACAGCTTTGCACAGCACTCTTTTATTGAGCAGTTTCACCAGGGAGGGGGAAGTACACACATATGGGAGGTCATAGGAAAACATGGCTCATTGCATACAACTGCTAATGAAGAGGGCAAAGGTCATCACAGGAAACAATAAAGCATAGCTTATCGTATACAAATGCTAACAGAGAAGACAAGGATTATCACAGGAAGGCATAACTTGAGGCAAGGACAATTACAGGAGACAGGAACCATATACAAATGCTAACAGAGAAGACAAGGGTTATCACAGGAAGGCATAACTTGAGGCAAGGACAATTACAGGAGACAAGTCTTGTTATATACAATTGTAAATGAAGGAGGCAGAGGTATTTGTTGTATACAATTGTAAATGGAGAAGGCAGAGGTTTATTACCAGAGACAGGAATGTAGGACTTTACAATTGTAAATGGGGGAGGCAGAGGTTTTATCACCAGAGACAGGAATGTAGGACTTTACAACTTTTAATATAGAAGGCAAAAAGGTCTTTGGGAGTCTAGGATAACTACACCTTGGTAAGGCCACACCTGGAATACTGCATCCAGTTTTGGTCACCACGATGTAAAAAATATGTCGAGACTCTAGAAAGAGTACAGAGAAGAGCAACAAAGATAATTGGGGGACTGGAGGCTAAAACATATAGGGAACGTTTGCTGGAATTGGGTATGTGTAGTTTAATGAAGAGAAGGGTGAGGGGTGACATGATAGCAGTGTTCCAATATCTCAGGGGCTGCCACAAAGAAGAGGGAGTCAAGCTATTCTCCAAAGCACCTGAAAGCAGGACAAGAAGCAACGGATGGAAAGTAGTCAAGGAGAGAAGCAACCTAGAACTAAGGAGAAACTTCCTGACAGAACAATTAACCAGTGGAACAACCTGCCTCCAGAAGTGGTGAATGCTCCAACACTGGAAGTTTTTAAGAAGAGACTGGACAGCCATTTGTCTGAAATGGTATAGGGTTTCCTGCCTTAGCAGGGGGTTGGACTAGATGACCTCCAAGGTCCCTTCCAACTCATTATTATTATTATTACCATGTCAGGGAGTAAATCAAAAACTCCCTATCAGAGGGTGATGAACCATGGTTCATTTGATGCATGGTGAACATCAGGTAAAAATAAAGAAACCCTGAAGCATATATTCTACTATAAAACTTTTAATTACAAAGAAACTTGTAAAAACTAAGAAAGACTCATGACTACATGTCTATCTCACCAGACAGCACAAAGAAAAGGAAAGAGAAAGAAACTTTTGTTTTGGACATGCGCACACAGTAATAAATATAAAACCAAACAAAAAAACATGGCTGAACATGTGACACTCACCATTGTCACAATGATATGATAACAAGGGAGGGAACACCTGCTGAGGGAACACCTGCTGCCGGCATTAACTCCCCATCGTCCTGTGCGCTCCCACAGGGAGGGCCTTCTTAGGGTACCGCCGGTGAAGGATTGCCGGCGGGTGACTCCCAGAGAGAGGGCCTTCTCTGTGGGTGTGCCTGCCCTTTGGAACCAACTTCCTATGGAACTTAGGACTGCCCCCGACCTCCGTTCATTTCACCGGGACCTAAAAACTTGGCTCTTTGAGCTGTCTGGCCTAGACTGAGGGGTTTTAATTGGGTTTTAAAGTTTTAACTTTTGGGCTTAAATTTAATTAATTGTTTTAAATTTATTTTAACTTTTGTATTGTATGGTTTTAATTGCCCTGTAAACTGCCCTGAGTCCTATGGGAATAGAGCGGTATATAAGTCAAACAAACAAACAAACAAACAAACAAACAATACAGCTTGAAAATAAACAGACTTCATCGAGCTTACTGACAAACACTAAAAAACGCAGTGACAAAAGGAAAAAAGCCAGAAGACTGAAGAAGAATGGAGTGTGCACATATCTAACAGGCCTAAAATAGAATATATCTAAGTAGATAGGACCCGCATCTTGAATATGAGATATTGTTATGATGTGAAGATAAAGAAAAATGTTGGGTAACTAAAATCTAGATTAATATCAATAGTTAAATTGAAATATTGAGTTGTTTATAAAGGTTAAATGAAAGTGATTAAGACATATATATGTTAAGAGTGGTGTAACGTAATCAGTATGTTTGGATGTAGTGATAAGAATAAAATTATAAGCCTAAATATGAGAGAACGGACATAAAGAAGAAGAGAGAGGATGTACTAAATGCTGAAATGGGAGAAATCTTGGTTATTGAATCTACAATATGTGGAAATTATAATGAAAATAAGAATATTATATTGTACTACTAATCTGTTGATATTTTTTATTTTTATTTTTATTTTAATTCCATTTATATCCCGCCCTTCTCCGAAGACTCAGGGCGGCTTACAAGCTTAGCAGTAGCCTTCATTCTATGTATATGCCTGCTTATTAGGGCTTTCACACACACCCCAAGCGGCATTATTACAAAGTCAGCTTAATTGCCCCCAACAATCTGGGTCCTCATTTTACCTACTTCGGAAGGATGGAAGGCTGAGTCAACCTTGAAATGAAATAGATAAGATGTGTATCTGGAACAATAGGTCTTGGGGAGAATTCTGACAAAGGGAAGTGGGGTCATTCAGAAATTTGGAAATGACAAATATTAAATGTTTAACTTAAATATTAATGCAAAATTAAAGCCGGCAAAATTTATAAGTTTATTGATGGTCTAAAGATGGAATGTCAAAATAAATAAAATATATAAAATTATTGATAAATGTAAGAAAACTACTAAATAGCTGATGGATAAAATAAGAAGTATGTTAATTTAGAGAAGAGACAATATGTATTAAAGGAAAAAAGAGAGGATATATTGGCTGTAATAGTTGGAGATTTGTAATAACATACATTTGTATGAAATGGAACTATTGTAACCCAGACACCACATTGCTTTTCAAAGATATAATTGTAACATTGGAAAATTAATAAAAAGTTTTTAAAAAACCACGCTGTTGCCTGCAGGCCTCCGGTCTGTTGCTGCTGCCGTCCACCATCTCTGCGCTGCCCCCAGCCTCCTCACCAGTCTGCTGCTTCGCGCTGCTGTCAGCTGACTCTTCTCCATTCAAGCTGCTATGCCAGTCTCCGGTTTGTTGTGCCAGTCTCCACTTCATTGGGTTGGGTTGGGTCGCTGTGCCTTTCAAGTAGGCTTCCATTGGCCTAGAAGTCCTCCAGTGTCCCCTTTATGATCCTGTGTGGCCACTCTGTCAGATGGGCAGGGGTACTCCGGTTCCTCTTCAATGGGCCTTTGGTTTCTTGTGTAGGCCTCTCGAGTGCAGCTGGGCGTCTCATAGCCTGGATGAAGTTTCATGCAGAACATCCCTTTGAACAGTTAATTCCTCTTGCAGATACAAGAGTCAGGTGGGCAACCATTAAGCTTGCGAACTTGTCGGTTCGCTATCTCCAACAGTCTCCCTCCTTGTCTGCTATTCAGCTGCTGGTTCACTGCTCTCTTACCTTTTTTTTCTCCAGCATTGAGCTGCTTAGCTGTGCTCTTGAGCTGGCTCTCTTGTTCTCTGCTGCCGGCTGCCTCTGACTCCATGTGTAGCCGTTCATTCACTGAGCTCCTGTTTGCAGGTGTTTTCCTCCTTGCCCTAATTTCTTCTTTTCCTTAATCCTTTCTATCTTCCTTATCTAACTTTCTGCTTCTTTTTCCTCCCTTTTTCTCCCCTCTTCTAGTACCTTCCTACTTAGTTTGGTTACTTCTCTCTCTGTGATCCGATGCTGCTTCCTACGCTGCCACCATCTTGGACAATAGCTTGGAGGAGGCCTCGGAGCCCTGGATCTGACCTCCAGAGGCAGGCAGAAGCCTCCCCGATCTCCATTCCAAGCGGCAATAGCTTGGACAACGCCTCCGAGGCCTGGCTCTGACCTCCAGAGGCTCTGTTCTGGGCGGCAGCAGCTTGGAGCAGTGCTCTGAGGCCTGGATTCAACCTCCAAAGGCATGCAGAAGCTACCCCCCAATCTACATTTTGGGCACAAACAGCTTGGAGCAGTCCTCTGAGGCCTGGATGCAACCTTCGGAGGCCCACAGAAGCCTCCCCCGATCTTTGTTCCTGGCAGCAATGGCTTGGAGGAGGCCTCCGAGGCCTGGATCCAACCTCCAGAGGCTCCATTCCAGGCAGCAGCAGCTTGGAGCATTCATCCAAGGCCTGGAACCACCCTTGGGAGGCAGGCAGAAGGCTCTCCCAGCCTGCATTCCGGGAACAGTGGCCACATGGCTCTGAAGATGGGGGCAGCAGGAGACAGTCACCGCAAACAGCATGAGAGTTCAGGCACCCATTTTCTGTAAAAGAGGATTGGTGCCTGAACTCACACAATATTATGGCACTCGGGCTTCCATTGACTCTCCTCTCTCCTGTCCCTCAGGAGGAACTGTGGCAGAGAGGAGACAGATATTTTCAAGGTAAGTGAGTCCGATGTGGCAAGAAGGGAGGGGGAAGCAAGAAGGGAGGTATCTTAGTGGATCGGGAAGGTGTGTTCCATCACTAGGCCCCCCATGGCCTTCCCCACCCTGAGATACCTCATGTGCACTTAACGAATTGCGTGCGTCTTAACAAGTAGGGAGTGATCTTGTTCAAGGTACAAGATTCACTCCCATGAATTTTTGAGTTACGAATAGAATGGGCAAGCTCCATTACATTCGTAACTCGAGGACTACCAAAATAGATCCATTTCTTGCTGGTAATATTCCATGCTGCAGAACTGCTTGCTGAAAATAGAAATTATGTAGTACTAATACAAGCTATTATATTATACTATTCGGTAATATAAGCGAAAGGGAAGTCTATTAATATCACCTGTGAGTTAGGAAAAGTTTTTTCTGAATGAAGAAAAGAATTGCCTATAGGAAAAATGTGAACTAGGAAAAAATCTAGAAAATAATGTTTGAAAGATTTCTGATGGATTTCAAATGCAACTACTTCTACCCATATAATTGTTTCAGAAATTCATAAAGAAAATGCAGTAACTCATATATAAGAGATTTATGTTACTTAGAACTGCCATAAATGGTGGTTTTGGTATTAGTATTGTATGTGGAATACAGAAAAAACATTTGTATCATAATACTATCATCACTGACCTCATTTCATTATTTTATCATGCTACTTAAAGACATAATTGAAAGATATAATTTAATTGAAAATGTAGGAGGAATGTACAGAAATATAGTCATACACAGTCTAAGTACAATCAATATAATCCTCAGAATAATTTTATATTTTTAATGTGAGCTTGCGTTTGGTGTCACTTTGCCTGTAAGTGAACTTTTGATATCTTGCTACCATAGGCATTTAGAATGAGGTTGGCAATTCTTTGGCCAGGCATAATCTTTCACACAATATAAGTCCCCAAAATGTAAATACAGTGGATATTACTATTATAACATTGTTTGATGTGAATCTCTAGTAAGTTAGCAAGCACCTAAATATAAAAGGAATGAAATTAACTACTTTAGAGAGTTCAGTTTTTCAATTTCAAAACTTGTACTAATCACCTGGTTCCTTATCCCAAAGCTGTTTTTTCACGAGGCAACTGGACTTTCTGTTTTTCCTTTGAAGACATTTCGTTTCTCATCCAAGAAGCTTCTTCAGCTCTGACTGGATGGTGGGAATGGAAGGATTTATACTCCTTGCAGACAGCTGGTCATTTGCATTATTTTACAGAGTCGTTGAGGACACCTGGATATTTATCTGTGTCGTCAGGGTTACCTGAATATTGCAAATGGGTGTGGAGCCTTTTTGGAACTGCTGAAAGGACTATGTGGTAGACTGGAGATAGATGATGTCATATTCCTCCCCCTCTGTTGAGAGAACTGTTCACTTTTGACACAGATAGGCTCTTTGACCTGTCTTTCAAACCAGCAGTCCTCTCTGTCCAAAATGTGGACTTTGCTGTCTTCAAAAGAATGGCTTTTGTCTTTTAAATGCAGATGGATGCTGAATCTTTTCCTGATGGGTTTGTTCTCTTATGTTGTGCCATACGTTTATGGTTGTTTTGTTTCCCCAGTGTAGATATCTGCACATGGCTGACTGCATTGTACTGCATATACCACATTGCTCAGTTTGTGTCTTGGTGTTTTATCCTTGGGGTGGAGAAGCTTCTGCCTTAGTGTATTCATGGGTTTGAAGTGTACATGTATGTTGTGTTGGCTGAAGTTCCTCCTGAGTTTTTCTGATATTCTTGCAACATATGGAATGACTATGTTGCTTCATTTATGGTTTTCTTTTTTGTCTGTTATGGAGGAGCTCCTTAATGTTAGTACACAGTCCAGGAAAGCCAGAATATTTTTCTTAACATCTTCCATGTTAATTTGATGTATCTGTCCACAGAACTGATGTATTTGGTGAATGTATCTAATTCCTGTGTTTTGATCTTGACCCAAGTATCGTCCTCATGCCTATACCAGTGAGTGGTTGGAATTCCTGCGAAGGAGTCTAGGGTTTTGGTTTCTACCTCTTCCATGTAGAGATTGGCCACAATGGGGGACACAGGTGAACCCATGGCACAACCGTGTTTTTGTCTGTAGAAACTTTCATTGTATTTAAAATAGGTAGTGGTGAGGCAGAGGTCCAGCATGGTGCATATGTGGCCTGGGATGAGATTGGTTCTGTCACCTATGATGCTGTCTTGTAGCAGTCATTTCTTCACTACCATGACAGCTTCAGTTGTTGAAATGCAGGTGAAGAGGGAAGTCACATCATAGGAAACCATGGTATCATCCGGGTCCAGTTTTAGTTTCCAAACCTTGCTGGCGAAGTCCTGTGAATTGTTGATGTGATGGGTGGTGTTGCCAAGTAAAGGAGCTAATAAGGTGGTTAGATGTTTTGCAATGTTATAGGTCATTGGAGGTGAACCTATGGCACGCGTGCCAGAGGTGGCACTCAGAGCCCTCTCTGTGGGCACATGCACCATTGCCCCAGCCCCACCTCCCCCCATGGCCCACTCCTCACCAGCAGCACCCCCGGAGGAGAGTCACCCCTGAATTCGGCCCACAGGGAGCAGTGTAGCTAAGGAAATGGCAGTTGGGCAGCGGGGACAAGACTCTGCCCTCACACTCTGTTGCGCACAGTTGATGCTGCGGGGCACGGGCGGAGGGTGTGGCTGCCATGGCATTGCTGGGCTGCCTGGGTGATCTGTGGCAGGCCGTAGAGGCAGTGAGTGGCCCTGTGAGTGGGTGGGCAAGGGCGGACTGGGGGCGGAGCAGGCGGGCAGGGTGCAGCCAGGGCCGGTTTTTGGGCACTTGGTCTCTAAAAGGTTCGCCATCACTGTTGTAGGTGATAGAATTGATGCTGCTGACATTTGGTCTGAATGGTGTTCCCTCTGTGGATTTTGAGGAGTCCATACATGCACAGTGTGGCTTCCCCAGGTAAAGACGGTAGTATTGTGGCTTGTCAATGGCATTCTCTTTCTATAGTTGTTGCAAGAAATCAATGACCAGCTTTTTGTGTGTGTGACGGAACCGGTTCCGAGTGGCTCTTTTGCTGTTTCAGGTTGCCGACCCCTGGACTAGAAGATCTCCAAGGCCCCTTCCAACTCTGTTGTTGTGTTATACTGTTATCTTCTGCTACAGAAATATGCTGTGGTTGTGCATTAAGCTTTTCTGCTGAAGTTTTTATCGAAATGCCTTTTTCAGGGGTGATATTAACTAGGGAGAAGGCTGATTTGTTTTCTCTTGCTTGAGGGCTGTTTTCTTTGGCAGATATGAAATGTTGCATTTTGTGCCAATCTGTTATTTAGTTTTGCTATTTTATATGCATTTTAAAAAATAATCTAGGCTACTTAAATATGATTTATCTATACTGTTTTTGCTATTTCTAGCTTTGTGTTCTATGTTGGTATTATGGTTGCATTGTGAACTGTCCTAGAATTATATTTTAATGAGGATATGCTATTTTAAATAGTTCAACATTGCATTTTTATTATTCAAATAACTGGACTGAATGTCTTGAAGCAAAAGTAGCCCTAATTGATAGGATAATGATACTGAACAATGGTCAAACTCCAGATTAGAAGAACTGTTAGTCTGAAAGCCAGAAATTTACATAGCTAACATAGTCAATACCAAGCATTGGAAAGTATTGGTAGGCCTTTCGCTTACAAATGCCTCTTTACGAGAAAAAGTATTTTTAAAATAAATAGATCTCATATGTTAGTAAAGCAACACAATAAAGAATGATATCAAGGTCCTAAATGCTAGGAATCAGTTGTAGATATTTGCACGGTATGTGGTACCAAAATAATCTGGACTTTTTTTGAAGGTTAAAAGGCTGGTACTTAAACTACCACCACAACCAATAAAACCTTTAACTACTCAAAGTAGAGCAATTTTATCTTTTTGGAAGCTGGTTGAAGAACAAAATGGGTTCCACTGCAAAGAGTTTTCCTTTTAACATATTTTTTTTTAAGAGTAAAAAAATTGGTTCTTCCCAGTCTGGTAGTACGCCATCACTGGTCATCCTCCTATGACCCTAGCCTAGACAGAGCACCAAAGCAAAATGCAGCTCTGGATCTTTTTAAAAAAGTTAATTCTTGGTGAATTTCTTATACTAACTAAAGCAATGCTTAAGTATTCTAGCAAGTAATGGATAGGCAGCAAGGAATGCCCAAGTCATCATACATTTACCGTTTGGACTAGAAACAGTTTGTTGTTGTTGTTAGTTGCGAAGTCGTGTCCGACCCATCGCGACCCCATGGACAACATTCCTCCAGGCCTTCCTGTCCTCTACCATCTTCTGGAGTCCATTTAGGCTCACACTTACTGCTTCAGTGACTCCATCCAGCCACCTCATTCTCTGTTGTCCCCTTCTTCTCTTGCCCTCAACCTTTCCCAGCATTAGGCTCTTCTCCAGTGAGTCCTTCCTTCTCATAAGGTGGCCAAAGTATTTGAGTTTCAACTTCAGGATCTGGCCTTCTAAAGAGCAGTCAGGGTTGATCTCCTCTAGGACTGACCAGTTTGATCGCCTTGCAGTCCAAGGGACTCGCAGGAGTCTTCTCCAGCACCATAGTTCAAAGGCTTCAATTCTTTGGCACTCATCCTTTCTTATGGTCCAACTTTCACAGCCATACATTGCAACTGGGAAGACCATAGCCTTGACTATACACACTTTTGTTGGCAGGGTGATGTCTCTGCTTTTTAGTGTGCTGTCTAGGTTTACCATGGCTTTCCTCCCCAGGAGCAAGCGTCTTTTAATTTCTCCCCATCTGCAGTGATCTTGGAGCCCAGGAAAATAAAATCTGTCACTACCTCCATTTCTTCCCCATCTATTTGCCAGGAATTGAGAGGGCTGGATGCCATGATCTTGGTTTTCTTAATGTTTAGTTTCAACCCTACTTTTGCACTCTCCTTCTTCACTCGCAACAAGAGGCTCTTTAGTTCCTCTTCACTTTCTGCCATTAGAGTGGTATCATCTGCATATCTTAGGTTGTTGATATTTCTCCCGGCAATCTTAATTCCAACTTTTGATTCATCTAGTCCTGCATTTCTCATGATGTGCTTTGCATATACGTTAAACAGGCAGGGTGACAGTACACAGCCTTGCCAGACTCCTTTCCCAATTTTGAACCAGTCAGTGGTTCTGTGTCCAGTTCTCACTGTTGTTTCTTGACCCGCATATATGTTTCTCAAGAGACAAATAAGATGGTCTGGTACTCCCATCTCTTTAAGAACTTGTCACAGTTTGTTGTGATCCACACAATCAAATGCTTTAGTATAGTCAATGAAGCAGAAGTCGATGTTTTTCTGGAACTCCCTAGCTTTCTCCATGATCCAGCGTATGTTGGCAATTTGATCTCTAGTTCCTCTGCCTCTTCGAAATCCTGCCTGTACCTCTGGTAGTTCTAGATCCACATACTGCTGGAGTCTAGCTTGTAGGATTTTAAGCATAACTTTACTAGCATGTGAAATGAGTGCAATGGTGCAATAGTTTGAACATTCTTTGGCCTGCCTTTCTTTGGAATTGGAATGTAAACTGATCTTTTCCAATCCTGTGGCCACTGTTGAGTTTCCCAAATTTGCTGGCAAATTGAGTGTAGCACTTTTATTGCATCATCTTTTAAGATTTTGAATAGCTCAGCTGGAATACTGTCACCTCCACTAACTTTGTTGTTGCTCAGCTTTTCTAAGGCCCACTTCACTTCACATTCTAGGATGTCTGGCTCGAGGTCAGTGACCACCTCATCATGGTTATCTGGGACGTTAAGCTCATTCTTGTACAGTTCTTCTTTGTAATTTTGCCACCTCTTCTTAATCTCTTCTGCCTCTGTTAGGTCACTGCCATTTTGGTCCTTTATCATGCCCATTTGTGCATGAAACGTTCCCTTCATCTCTCCAATTTTCTTGAAGAGATCTCTGGTCCTCCCTATTCTATTGTTTTCTTCTATTTCTTTGCACTGTTCATTTAAGAAGGCATTCTTATCTCTTCTAGCTATTCTCTGGAATTCTGCATTCAATTGAGTGTATCTTTCTTTTTCTCCCTTGCCTTTTGCTTCCCTCCTGTCCTCAGCTATTTGCAAAGCTTCCTCAGACAGCCATTTTGCTTTCTTGCATTTCTTTTTCTTTTGGATGGTTTTAGTTGCTACTTCTTGTACAATGTTGCGAACCTCTGACCCTAGTTCTTCAGGCACTGTGTCTATCAGATTTAATTCCTTAAATCTATTTGTCACCTCTACTGTATATTTGTCAGGGATATCATTTAGTTCATACCTGAGTGGCCTAGTGCTTTTCCCTACTTTCTTCAGTTTAAGCCTAAACTTTGCAATGAGAAGCTCATGGTCTGAGCCACAGTCAGCTCATGGTCTTGTTTTTACTGACTGTATAGAGCTTCTCCAAATTCTATCACCCTGTGCCCTGCTTCATTTTGTCCTCCAAGGCCAAACTTGCCTGTTATTCCGGTTATCTTTTGGTTTCCTACTTTAGCATTCCAATCTCCCATGATGATAAGGACATCATTTTTTGGTGTTAGTTCTGTAAGGTGCTGTAGGGCTTCATAGAACCGGTCAATTTCATCCTCTTCAGCACCGGTGGTTGGGGCATATACTTGGACTACTGTGATATTGAATGGTTTGCCTTGGATTCGCACTGAGATCATTCTGTCATTTTGGGGATTGTATCCCAGTATTGCTTTTCCTACTCTTTTATTGACTATGAAGGCTACTCCATTTCTTCTGAGGGATTCTTGCCCGCAGTAGTATACCTGATGGTCATCTGAATTAAATTCACCCATTCCTGTCCATTTTAGTTCGCTGATTCCTAAGATGTCGATATTCAGTCTTGTCATCTCTTGTTTGACCATTTCCAGCTTGCCTTGATTCATCTTACCGTAGTTTCCGGCGTATAAGACTACTTTTTAACCCATGAAAATCTTCTCAAAAGTCAGGGGTCATCTTATACGCCAGGTGCTGAAAATTTAGGGACAGGGCTGGCTGGAAAACCTGGAGCGGATCTCCCATTTAGTCTGCGCAGGGAAAGCGGGACCAATTGGAGAAGAAGCTGCAGTCTGTGATTTTTTACAGGCTGGGGTCTGGGCGTCTTTTCTTCTAAAGTTGAAGAGCACCTGTAGTATATCCCAACTTGAAAGGCAGGTGGGGAAGGCAGCAGCCCGAGCAGGGGCTTAGCTCTAAGGACACATTTGACTCAGGAACTGGGCGGGCTGGCTGGAAAACCTGGAGCGGATCTCCCATTTGGTGTTTTTTTTAAAAAAATCCCATTTATATCCTGCCCTTCTCCGAAGACTCAGGGTGGCTTACAATTTAAAGCACAAATCAATGTGCTTAGCAATAGCCTTCATTCTGTGTATATGCCTGTTTATTAGGGCTTTCACCCCCCCCCCCCAAGCAGCATTATTACAAAGTCAGCTTATTGCCCCCAACAATCTGGGTCCTCATTTTACCTACCTTGGAAGGATGGAAAGTTGAGTCAACCTTGAGCCTGGTGGGATGCGAACCTGCACTAATTGCAGGCAGCTGGTTTTACGTAAGGCTCTGCGCAGGGAAAGCTTTAGAGTGAATTAGGAAAAGTAAAAAAGTGAATTAGGAAAATAGGGAACGGTTGCTGGAATTGGGTATGTGTAGTTTAACGAAGAGAAGGGTGAGGGGTGACATGATAGCAGTGACCCAATATCTCAGGGGCTGCCAAAAAGCAGAGGGAGTCAAGCTATTCTCCAAAGCACCTGAAAGCAGGACAAGAAGCAATGGATGGAAACTAGTCAAGGAGAGAAGCAACCTAGAACTAAGGAGAAACTTCCTGACAGTTAGAACAATTAACCAGTGGAACAACCTGCCTCCAGAAGTGGTGAATGCTCCAACACTGGAAGTTTTTAAGAAGAGACTGGACAGCCATTTGTCTGAAATGGTATAGGGTTTCCTGCCTTAGCAGGGGGTTGGACTAGATGACCTCCAAGGTCCCCTCCAACTTCTTCTTCTTCTTCTTTTTCTTCTTCTTCTTCTTCTTCTTCTTCTTCTTCTTCTTCTTCTTCTTCTTCTTCTTCTTCTTATTATTATTATTATTATTATTATTATTATTATTATTATTATTATTTAATCCACTTGCAGTTTTATGTTTACATGTTTGATGACAAACAGCCTTATGTTTATAAGTGACAGTTTTCCTACTAAGCACCTGCATGTCATAAGCATTTGAATTAAAATTACCATATTAAAATCAAATCTGATGTTTTTTAATTTTTATTTGGTGTGCATTGGAAGAGGGGTAGTCTTATACGGCGAGTATAGCCCAAACCCTATAATTTAACAGGAAATGTAGGGGGTCGTCTTATACACCCAGTCATCTTATACGCCGGAAAATATGGTACATTCCAGGTTCCTATGGAGAAAAAATCTTTACAGCATCGGACTTTCCTTTCACCACCAGATACATCCACAGCTGAGCGTCCTTTTGGCTTTGGCCCAGTCGCTTCATTCTTTCTGGTGCTACTAGTACTAGCCCTCTGCTCTTCCCTAGTAGCATATTGGACGCTTTCCGACCTGAGGTGCTGATCTTCCAGCGTCATATCATTTTGCCTTTTGGTACTGTCCATGGGGTTTTCATGGCAAAGATACTGGAGTGGGTTGCCATTTCCTTCTCCAGTGGATCACGTTTTGTCAGAACTCTCTGCTATGACCTGTCCGTCTTGGGTGGCCCTGCATGGCATAGCTCATAGCTTCATTGGATTATGCAAGCCTTTTCGCCACGACAAGGCAGTAATCCATGAAGGGGTAGAAACAGTTACAGAGATTCAAATATTTGCTACCAATAACTTAAACTAGAATTGTCTTTTAGATTTGGTTAGAAGAAAGAAAAGTATATGTAGTGTTTGACTTACAACAGTTCATTAAGTGACTGTTCAAAGTTATAAAAGCAGTGAAAAAAGTGACGTGATTATTTTTCACACTTATGATTGTTGCACCTTCCCTATGGTCATATGATCAAAATTCAGATGCCTGGCAACTGACTCATAACAGTTGCAGTGTCCCAGGGTCATGTGATCACTTTTTGTGACCTTCTTGGAGCAAAGTCAATAGAGAAGCTAGATTCATTTAACAACTGTATTACTAACTTAACAGCTGCAGTGATTCATTTAACAACCGTGGTAAGACAGATAATAAAATGGGGCAAAACTCACTTAACAACTGTTTCAGCAACAGAAATTTTGGGCTCAGTCAGTGTTGACTGGAGGGCAGAGATCCGCCCCGAGGCCTCTCGTTTGTGGAGTCCCTCAGGGGTCAGTTCTCTCTCCCCTCCTGTTCAACATCTATATGAAGCCGCTGGGCGAGATCATTCATGGTTTTGGGGTGGGGTATCATCAGTAGAAAGGGACGCGTTGGCTCAGTGGGTTAGGACGCTGAGCTTGTCGATCAGAAGGTCGGCAGTTTGGCGGGTCGAATCCCGAGTGCCGCGTAACAGAGTGAGCGCCTGTTACTCGTCCCAGCTTCTGCCAACCTAGCAGTTCGAAAGCACGTAAAAAAAAATGCAAGTAGAAAAATAGGGACCACTACGGTGAGAAGGTAACAGCGTTCCGTGCGCCTTTGGCGTCTAGTCATGCCGGCCACATGACCATGGAGACGTCCTCGGACAAGCGCTGACTCTTCGGCTTTGAAACGGAGATGAGCACCGGCCCCTAGAGTCGGAAACGACTAGCACGCAAGTGCGGGGGAACCTTTACCTTTACCTTTATCATCAGTACGCTGATGATACCCAACTTTTTTTCTCCACCCCGAACCAACCCAGTGATGCCCTCGATGTGATGTCCCGTTGCCTGGAGGCGGTCCGGGTTTGGATGGGGAGAAACAGGCTTCATCTCAATCCTGCCAAGACTGAGTGGCTGTGCATACCGGCATCTCGGGTTGACCAAACTATTCCATTGTTAACAATGGGGGGTCCAGCCAGAAAATTCTGTTGTGGACCTGATGGAGATAATAATGCAATATGGGAGGGTTTCTGGATTTAAAGTTAATGCACAAAAAACTAAAATTCTGGCCAAAAATATGACAGTATCGCAAAAGGCTCTTTTAGAAGGATTAACTGGATTTGAGATTGCTAAAAGGGTCAAATATTTTGGTGTGTTTTTGTCACCCTCTAATACAAAGTTATATAAAAATAACTATGAAAAACTATGGGGAAAAATTCAAAAAGAAATGGAGAGTTGGGAAAAATTGCAATTGTCTTTGTTGGGAAGAATCGCAGCAGTGAAAATGAATGTCCTGCCTAAATTTTTATTCTTATTTCAAATGATACCGGTTCTTAAGAAAGATTCTAATTTGGAAGAATGGCAACGGGGTATCAATAAATTTGTTTGGGCAGGGAAAAGGCCACGAGTTAAACTTAAGATTATGCAGGATACTCGTGAAAGAGGTGGTCTTAAAATGCCCAATCTTAAATTATATTATGAAGCTGCTGCGTTAGCAGGGATAAGTGATTGGATTAATTTGACACAAGAGAGATTATTAAATCTTGAGGGCCACGACTTGTTATTTGGCTGGCATGCATATTTGTTGTATGATAAGAAGGTAGATAATGTGTTTAAAGTGCATATTTTAAGACAGGCATTGTTGAGAGTTTGGAAGAAGTATAGATACAAGTTAGACTGTAAGTTGCCATTGTGGGCAATTCCAAAACACACAATAGAAAACATAAATGTTGGTTTCAAACATGACGTGACCACGTATAAGGAGATTTTAAGCTTGGAAAGAAGTGTATGGTGTTTAAAATCGTATAATCTCTTGCGAGATGAGAAGATTGTTCAAACCTGGTTTCAATATACTCAGTTACGGGCCAGGTGGAAAGAAGATCAGAAAACTGGTTTTGCAATGACTGATGAAAATTTGATAAAGCAAATTAGAAATCAGGGTCCAGCACATATCAAACGGATATATCTTGCATTGATAGAAATTGATTCAGAAACAGAACTGGTTAAAGATTGTATGATAAAATGGGCCCAGAACATCCAAGAAGTTATTACAATGGACACGTGGGAAAAGATCTGGGTGAGGAACGTAAAATTTACACAAGCTCAAAACTTAAGAGAGAACTTTTATAAAATGTTTTATAGATGGCATTTAGATCCTAAAAAGCTTGCAAGTATGTATCCGAGCTATCAGCCAAAATGCTGGAGGTGTGGTGGTGAAGATGCAACATATTTTCACATATGGTGGACTTGTAAAAAGGTCAAGGCTTTTTGGATAAAAATTTGGTGGAATATGCAGAAGATCTTCAAGCAAAAGATAAAGTTTTGTCCGCAATTCTTTTTGTTGGGTATAATTACAGATGCTACTGTTGTGGACACTAAGTTGATGTTAAATTTAATTACAGCAGCAAGACTTTTAATAGGTCAGTATTGGAAGAAGGAGGAACTGCCGACTATAGAAGAATGGACTTTAAAGGTTTCTGACCTGGCAGAAATGGCAAAGATCTCGGCTTATTTGAAAGATTATTCGCAAGAATGCTATATTATGGAGTGGAAAAAATGGATTGAATATATCCAGAAGAAATATGGGACTAAAAAGTTTCATTTAGCATTTGAATAAGTCTTCCTTTCTATTTTCTTTTTTTTTCTATATGAAATATTAGTATTGTCTGTAGTTATCTTATATGAGCTAGAGAGTGATAGATTTAAGAATTTATTGTTGGTAGCATATGGATGTTTATGATTGTTCTTTGTTTTTATACCCTGTACTTAGCTCTGGGAAGTTGTGGGGGGAGGGGGGAAGGGGGGGAGGGGGAGGGAGGGATTGGTAGGGGAGGGGGAGGGGGGAATTGTTAAAGATAAAATGTATTTTAAAACTTTTCAATAAAAAAACAAAAAAAACAATGGGGGGTGAGGTGTTACCCCCCGTTGATAGGGCTCGCAACCTGGGTGTCCTCCTGGATTCACGGCTCAGTTTTGAAGACTATATAGGAGCCGTGACCAGGGGGACCTTTGCCCAGGTTCGCCTGGTGCGCCAGTTGTGACCCTATCTGGACCGAGATGCCCTACGCACAGTCACCCATGCGCTCGTGACCTCCCGGTTAGACTACTGCAACACTCTCTACATGGGGCTGCCCTTGAGGACCACTCGGAGGCTTCAGCTGGTGCAAAATGCAGCCGCGCAAGTTGTGATGGGGGTTTCCCGTTACTCCCATGTAACACCTCTGCTCCGCGAGCTGCATTGGCTTCCAGTTGCCCTCCGGGTGAGATTCAAGGTGCTGGTGATGACCTATAAAGCCCTAAATGGCTTGGGTCCGGGATATTTGAGGGAACACCTGCTGCTGGCATCAAGCTCCCTTCGTCCTGTGCGCTCCCACAGGGAGGGCCTTCTCAGGGTGCTGCCGGTAAAAGAATGCCGGTGGGGGCGCCTGCCCTTTGGAACCAGCTGCCCGTGGAGCTTAGGACTGCCCCCGACCTTTGATCATTCCGCTGAGACCTGAAGACCTGGCTCTTCGAGCTTTCCAGCCCAGGCTGAGTTTTAATTGGGGGTTTTAACTGGGGTTTTATATTTTTTCAGGGACTTAGTTTAATCTTTTTAAATTGCTCTTAATTTTTGTATTGATGTTTTATATACCCTGTAAACCGCCCTGAGTCCTTCGGGAAAGGGCGGTATATAAATTCAATAAAATTCAAATTCAAATTTGTTGAGAATTATCTGTATATGTGGTGTTGAATGTTTTAACAAAATATAGTTGGAAGAGGCAAAGTATGTTGAATTTTTCCTTGTTGTATAGGAAAGGATAATAATTCAAGCTGTTTTTTGTTCCAGAACTCTTAAGAGTGTTAATTCTTAACTAACAGGGAAGTTGTTGACCCGGAATTAGGGGACAGTATAGGAAATATCAATTGTGAATGTGCAGATGGCCCTGCTGTCCAGCAAGGAAAACACCCAATGTCCTAACCCACCCAAGAACTTACAATATCTTTAGGGAAACATCCAAAAGGGAACATGTGTAGCTACTTCTGCTCTCTTATCTATAGCATGCCAGACCTACTGAGTGAAATCTTTATCATATGTGTGTCAGCTTTCCTGGATGGCTTGCTTATGTAACCAGAAAGAATAAATACAATGATTTCTTGTCATTTGGGGCTGGTCTCTTTTAGAGGAGCCCGTCATTGTTCAGCTGAATAAAAATGTAAAGCTTGAAGGTAACTTCTGGTTTCCTGTATTTTTTATCAAGCAAAACCTCAGAAACTGCATATCATTTTTGGCAAGCCAGCCAGGAGAGGTGCTTGGTGATACTAGGGAGGCTCAGGAAAGGGGAAGGCACCAGGCGTGCTCCGGGATTTCCTGGAGGTGCCCCCCCCGTCTTGACTCTTCACTGTGGTTTTTAACAGGAACCAGTTTTTTCTTCTTTTTGGTTGCCTTTTACTTGCTTCCTACATACTCAGGAGGGCTGAAAATAAGGTAGGACACACATATATACATTACTTTATTTTTATTTATTTATTTTATTACATTTATATACCGCCCTTTCCCGAAGGACTCAGGGCGATTTACAGGGTAATTAAAAACCAAGATACAAAAGTTAAAAACAAGTTTAAAAAAATTACATTTGTCCCTGTATAAATAAAACCCCAGTTAAAATAAGATTAATCCTCAGCCTGGGCCAGAGAGCTCGAAGAGCCAGGTCTTCAGGTCCCGGCGGAATGAACGGAGGTCGGGGGCAGTCCTCAGCTCCACTGGCAGCTGGTTCCAAAGGGCAGGCACCCCCACTGAGAAGGCCCTATCCCTGGGCGTCGTCCACCGGCAATCTCTTACCGGTGGCACCCTGAGAAGACCCTCCCTGTGGGAGCGCACTGGACGAAGGGAACTTGATGCCGGCAGCAGGTGTTCCCTCAGATATCCCGGACCCAAGCCATGTAGGGCTTTATAGGTCATCACCAGCACCTTGAATCTCACCCAGAGGGCAACCGGAAGCCAATGCAGCTCGCGGAGTAGAGGTGTTACATGGGAGTATCGAGAGACCCCCATCACAACTCGCGCGGCCGCATTTTGCACCAGCTGAAGCCTCCGAGTGGTCCTCAAGGGCAGCCCCATGTAGAGAGCGTTGCAGTAGTCTAAACGGGAGGTCACGAGCACATGAGTGACTGTGCGTAGGGCATCTCGGTCCAGGTAGGGCCGCAACTGGTGGACCAGGCGAACCTGGGCAAAAGCCCCCCTGGTCACGGCTCCTATATGGTCTTCAAAATTGAGTCGTGAATCCAGGAGGACGCCCAAGTTGCAAGCCCTATCAACGGGGGGGGTAACACCTCACCCCCCATCGTTAGAGATGGAATAGTCTGGTTAACCCAAGATGCCGATATGCACAGCCACTCAGTCTTGGCGGGATTGAGACGAAGCATGTTTCTCCCCATCCAGACCTGGACCGCCTCCAGGCACCGGGACATCACGGTGAGGGCATCGCTGGGTTGGTTCGGGGTGGAAAGAAAAAGTTGGGTATCATCAGCGTACTGATGATACCCCACCCCAAAACCACGAATGATCTCACCCAGCGGCTTCATATAGATGTTGAACAGGAGGGGCGAGAGAACCGACCCCTGAGGAACTCCACAAATGAGAGGCCTCGGGGCGGATCTCTGCCCTCTCGTCAACACCGACTGCGAACGGCCCAGGAGATAGGAGGAGAACCACCGTAAAACGGTGCCTCCCACTCCCAACCCCCTGAGACGCCGCAGTAGGATACCATGGTCGATGGTATCAAAAGCCGCTGAGAGATCTAATAGGACCAGGACAGAGGAGCAACCCCTGTCCCGAGCCCTCCAGAGATCATTCACCAGCGCGACCAATGCCGTTTCCGTGCTGTATCCGGGCCTGAAACGCGATTGGTACGGGTCCAGATAATCAGTTTCCTCCAGGAACAGAGGAAGCTGATGCACCACCACACTCTCAACAACCTTCGCCAAAAAGCGAAGGTTGGAGACTGGACGATAGTTATTTAAAACAGCCGGGTCCAGGGCAGGCTTCTTGAGGAGGGGTCTCACCACCGCCTCCTTCAAGGCGGCAGGGAAGACACCCTCCTTCAAAGAAGCAGTTATTACTGCGTGGAACCAGCCTCGTGTCCCCTCCCGGGCCGCATGAGCTAGCCAGGAGGGGCACGGATCCAACAGACAGGTGGTGGTGCTCAGCCTCCCCATGATCCTGTCCACATCATCAGGGGAAACAGGATCGAACTCAGTCCAGATAACATGCTCAAGACCGTCCGATTCCTCCACATCAGACTCTGCCCAGTCAGAGTCCAGACCGGTCCAGATCTGAGTGATTTTGTCCGCCAGATGATGACTAAACTCCTCGGCTCGTCCCCGTAAGGGATCCTCCCTCACCTCCTGATTAAGGAAGGAGCGAGTTACCCTAAACAGGGCGGCCGGGCGATTATCTGCGGACGCGATAAGGGCAGCAAAGTAGTTAGACTTCGCCGTCCTTATCGCCGCAAGATAAGACCTTATAAAGGTTCTTAACTGCAATCGGTCAGATTCGGATCGGCTGGACCTCCAACCGCTATCTAGACCTCGTCTCCGATGCTTCATCTCCCGGAGCTCCGCAGAGAACCATGGAGCCCAACGGGATCTGCGCCGGGTCAGTGGTCGCAAGGGTACAATGCAGTCAAGTGCCCCAGCGGCCGCCCTTTTCCAGGCATCCACCAGGACATTGACTGGGCTGTGGGTAAGGGTGATGGGTATAGGCCCAAGCGCCCTCTGGAACTGTTCCGGGTCCATTAGGTGCCTGGGGTGGAACCACGTGGTCGGTTCCGCAGCCCAGCGGCAGGGGGTGGCATAACAGAAGACTAGCCGCAGGAGGTAATGATCTGACCATGACAGGGGGGCGATGGTTGGTGAACCCCCTCCCAGATCATCCAGCCACTGTCCAGATAGGAACACCAGGTCGAGAGTATGATCCCCCACATGAGTCGGGCCCTCAATAACTTGGGTCAGGCCCATGGCCGTCATGGAGGCCATGAACTCCCGAGCTAACTCAGACGACCCTCCCAGTGAAGGCAGGTTGAAGTCACCCAGAACTATAAGCCTGGGGAACTCCACCGCCAGCCCTGAGAGAGTGTCGAGCAGCTCGGGCAGGGCTGTTGCCACAAAGCTGGGCACCAGGTATGTGAGCAACAAGCCCAACTGCCCGAGGACCACATCTCAAGAGGGATTCACTCCCGGCCATCTGGACAATGGTGGCCTCCCGCGGGCATAGAGTCTCCCGGACAACTACCGCCACCCCACCACCCCTGCCCTGAGCCCGTGGCTGGTGTAGCACCTGGAAACCTGGAGGGCATAACTCGGTCAGAGGCACCCCTCCGAGCCCAACCAAGTCTCCGTAATGCACACCAGATCCGCACATTCCTCCTCGATCAAATCATGAATGAGGGGAGCCTTGTTAACGACGGATCTGGCGTTAAAATAAACCAGCCTGAGCTCAGGGACCTGATCACCCTCATCCCCGGGTAAGAGGGTGCTAACTGGAGGGTCGGAGGTTTGTTGCACTGGCTTGCCTGGGGGAGTGTATATGTGTGTAAAAGTTTGTTGGTGTCCTTGAATTATTTCCCACCATTGATCAGAGCTGGGGGGAAGGGTTTGCCTCAGCCGCCCCTAGGCCCCCCTTCTGTAGTACTTTTATTTTTTGGCTTGATTTTTCTGAGAGAAGGGAAATGGAGCAGCCTTTCGTATTTGTTATAGTTGGTTTCTGGGGCTATGTTTTCTACTTTTTCCTCCATGTTGGCTCAGGGATTCTGGGAGCCGAAGTCCACAAGTCACAAGAGAGCCAAGGTTCCCCGCCCACCAAGCCCTGCCCTAGTGGAAGGGGAAAGAAGTGGGACTTGCAGAAGAGGATGGCGAGGAATGGTAGGGCCCCCTTAAGAGAGAAATGGGACAATGTCACCCAGATTCCAGGCACCCCCAAACCACCCACTCCAGTCTTTTGCCCTAAGACAGGACCAGTGTTGTATATGCATGACATTTGGCCACTGGAGCAAGGAATGTCTTTTATGTTCCCTTCCTAACTGTCCTATAGGGTGCTGTTCCACAACCATGCTCCAGATAGAAGGTGTGTGTGTGAGGGGCTGGGGCTTTTATCTCCCTGCCCTTATGGATAATTCTTCCTCTTCACCCCTGATACAGTTGAAAGTCAGAGGAAAACAATACCCTTTTTGGTTGGTACAGGAGCATCACATTCAGTATTAAATAAGCCCCTTGGAAACCCTTCCTCACAAACATTCCAGGTCTTTGGGGCCAATGGCCATTCTGTGTCAGCTGCAATACTTAACCCTTTGGAATGCTTAATGGGTGGTATTCGCCTTACTCATCAATTTCTTTACCTTCCAGGCTGCCCTATGCCCTTTTAGGATGTATTTGCTTGCTAAGTTACAAGACACCATCTTTGCTCTAATAGCTAAGCTCTTTTATTTTATTTTTTTAGAAAATTTTATTAAATGTACATTTAAAAACAAAAGTGGACATGATTCAACTTCCCTGGCTACAACACTACTATTAGTATTACCTTATGTTACAGAAAGAAATAAAAAAAACTTAAAATACATTCTATGACAGGACAGAGTATAACAAACTGTACATATAACATCTGTAAATTTTTTAGTAAATTGTCTTTCAGTCATCAGCGTTATATTTACATATCTTTCAGTTGTGTCCTGATATAGATGCTAATAAGAAATCCTTACATTATCAACTACTCAAACAATAGTCATCTCAGCGATCCTTCTTATCTCTAACCAATCGTACAAATTTTGCCAAATTTCATAATACTCTGATTCAGTCTTATTTTTGATCTCTAGGGTTAACCTGTCCATTTCGGCGCAGGATAAAATTTTATCTATTATTTCTTCTTCAGTGGGTGTTTCCTTTCTTTTCCATTTTTGGGCATATGCCAATCTTGCTGCAGTTAAAATATGCACTAATAAATAGAAAGATGCTTTGCTATAATCCTTAATAAGGTTTCTGGTTTTAAATCAATTTTTTGTAGTAATATTTCTTCCAACCAATTTTTTATCTGCTGCCAAAAATTTTGCGCTTTTGAACATTCCCACCATATATGATAGTAAATCCCTGGAAGCCTTCTGCATTTCCAGCATGTTGGTGAAATTTTTTTATCTATTTTTGCTAACCTTGTAGGGGGAAGGTGCCATCTATAAAACATCTTGTACAGATTCTTTTTATAGGAGGTGGCTAGCATTAACCTCCTATTTCTATCCCATAGTGATTGCCAATTATCTAGGTCAATATTGTAACCAAAATTTTTACTCCAGGTTAACATTGTTTCTTTTACCTGTTCTACCAAATCCTGTTCTAATAGATATTGATATATCTTTTTTATGATTCATTCGGTCTTCTGTTCCTAGAAGAATTTTATCTAATTGTGTATGCTCTAATTTTATCCCTGGTTGTTTTTTGTCTTTTCTGTATCATGACTGTATTTGTAAGTATGCCCACCATTCCAACTCTATACCATCTTCTAATAGTCTTTTTCTTGTTTTCAGGTTTCCATTTTCGTCTAAGAGATCTTTATGTGTAATTACACTTCCTAAATTTATGAATTTGGGGTGTATGAAAATCTCTAATGGATAGCCAATTGGGGATTTCTATATAATTAATTTTTTTTATTTTTTATCCACATGTCTAATAGTGCCTGTCTAATATGATGATTCTGGAAGTACTGATGAGCCTTATATTTTCCATCCCACATTATAGCATGCCACCCAATTTGCATGTCATGACCTTCTAATGCTAGTAGTCTTCTGTTCCTTAAATGTATCCAATCCTTTATCCGTACCGCTATTGCTGCTTGATAATATTTTTCCCAATTCGGAAGGCCGAGCCCTCCTCTTTCCTTTGCATCCTGTAATAATTTTAATTTGATTCTCAGTTTTCTACATTGCCAGATAAATTTGGATGTAATTCTGTTTAAATTTTCAAAAAAACCTTACATAATTTAATTGGTACACATTGGAATAAAAAGAGTAATTTGGGAAGTATATTCATCTTGATTGTCGCTATTCTCCCCATAAAGGAGAGCTGCAAGTTTTTCCATCTGTCTAGGTCTGCTGTAATTTGGTCCATTAACTTGTCATAATTTTCTCTTTTGAGAAAGCTCTTGTATCAGGCCACTACAGGCACAGATAAAGAACCCTTTGCATGGACCAAGGATTGTCAGGTGGTGTTTGATAACATTCAAACTGCTTTAGTCAATGCTCCAGCCCTTGGCATTCCTGATGTTACTAAACCATTCACCTTGTATGTGGCTGAAAGTAAAAGAGTGGCTGCTGGGGTCTTTACTCAAACCCTTGGTACTTGGTCTCGCCCTGTAGCCTATTTTCCCAAACAACTGGATCCTGTTGCTCAAGAATGGCCAGCATGCCTTTGGGCTGCTGCAGCTGCCGTTCTTCTTTTGGAGGCTGCTGAACAAATTAACCTTTGGGGCTCCTATCACAGTGGAATCACCCCATTCCATCCAGGATTTGTTAGCAGCCAAGGGGGGCCATTAGCTTACAGCCTCCCGATTGGAACGGTATCAGATCGCACTCCTTGACAACCCATGAGTTCATATAGAGCGCAGTAGTAGGTTCAATCCAGCGACCTTTCTTCCCCAACTGGATAGTGATCATGATTGTGTATAGACTATTACAGAAGTATTTTCTGGCTGGCCGGATCTAACTGACCAGCCATTGGAGGAAGTGGACAGGGACCTGTATACAGATGGGAGCAGTTTTATGGGTAAGGGAGAAAGGCTAGCTGGCTATGCCGTGGTCACATTGGACCAGGTAGTGGAAGCAGCAGCTCTCCCTGCAGGTACCTCAGCTCAGGAAGCTGAATTCATTGCCTTGACGAGGGTCTTGGAAAAATCAGATGATGCGGTTAATATATTTATAGACAGTAAATTTGTGGGGAGGTTTGTGTTATACATGCACGTGGGGCATTATAGACGGAGTGTGGTTCACTCACCGCTCCTATTAAATATGGGTGGGACATTTTAAGGCTATTGGATGCTGTTTTGCTCCCACATAAGGTAGCTGTCATGGATGTGAGGGTCCATGTTAGGGTTGATACTGAACATGGAAGGGAAAGTGCCTTGGCCGACCACACCACAAAGTCTGACGCATCAGGTCACCTGTCCCCTTGGTATATGGGTATGCTTGTACCCTCATGTTTGCCTGTGCTGGCTCCAACATATATGCATAGGATGGGTACAGAGCTTCTGAACTAGGTGCTGTTTATCGTGGACGTAGGCTGGAGAAGGACGGGAAATGCCTTCTCCCAAAACATGAGTTATGGACCCTCTTACAAAACATGCGTGCCAGCACTCATTGGGGTTACAAGGCCATGGCTGAGTTTCTTATAATGGACTATGTTTGCCCTGGGATCTATAACAGGGCCCTTACAATGATCAGGTGATGTGTGATTTGTGGATGTAATGAC
The DNA here is from genome assembly GCF_964194415.1 of Vipera berus. Lineage (NCBI taxonomy): Eukaryota > Metazoa > Chordata > Lepidosauria > Squamata > Viperidae > Vipera > Vipera berus. The sequence continues at coordinate 37,085,879 of NC_138208.1, read as the reverse complement.
CTGTGGAAATTATTAAGTTCCCTTGTGGAGGCTTGGGGCTGGCCAGGATCCTGCTAGTTTTGGGGAGATTGATTTTACTGAGTTGCCATGGACGCAGGGTTTTAGGTACTTGCAAGTTTTTGTGGGTGCTTTCTCTGGATGGGAATGAGGCCTTTCCCTGTTGTACTAACAAGGTATGTGAGGTGGTTGAGGCCTTTCTGGAGGAAAGGATTCCGTTTTTTTTCTTTCCCATACCAAGGCTTTGGCTCTGACAATGGCCCCACTTTATCCCTGCCATTAACCAGGAGGATATTCAGGCCCTGGGTGTTGTTTGGTGGTTTCATCTGTCCTATAGGCTCCAGTTTTCAGCACACATGGGGGAGGCCTGTTCCCCTTTGGGATAGTGTATGGTCATCCCTTTCTTTCTCATTCTTCCTTATCTGCTTCCCTCCCTGTTGTTGGAGACCGGGCCCTCAGAGGATATATACACTCTCTTGCTAATGATGTTTCTTCCATTTCTCAAGCTGTTCAGGCCCTCCATCATCCTGGGGTGGATCATCCACTCCGTCCTTTCCTTCCTGGTGTTTAGGTGCTTGTCAAGTGCTGAACTGATTCTGGCCCTTTAGCTGATTGCTGGAAGGGGCCCTTCATTTTCTTCTTGCTAACCACACAGTGGTCAAGGTTGCTTGGCTTCACACACTCACCTTCACTCTTCTTCACCACCTTCTGACGCTGAGGACCAAGTTGCTTGGACTGCGCCCCTGATGCTGAGGAAGACCTTGGGCTGAAGCTTCTGTTTGGAAGCTGACACTGACCTGTCTATGGGACGTTTTGGTCATTGTGATACCTGTGCCCACTGAGCTTCCACATGGGTGGTTTCCTCTCACCGGTTTCCTGCTTACTTACATTGCAGGCATTGCTCCTCTCTCTCTTGGCTGACATCTAGTTTTTTGTTTGGGTTGTTCATCTTTTCTTTTTTGTTACTCTGTCTTGTTTTTCTTTCCCTACTCCATGCTCTCTTTTACGGGGGGGATTATGGGAGGTGGTCAAGTTTGAGGTCAGGTTCTGGTCATGGTCAAGGTATGTGGAATGACTAGGGGGACAGCTGCTGTGGACTGGGATGTACAATCTGACACACCCTCCAAGCATGGACTCTCCTGTTGCTTTGACCCCCATATCTCGGCAAGGATGGTTTCTTCTTACCCATGGTTGGGTGAGTGCAGATGCTAGCCAGGAAAATCCAAAGACCCCATCACGTGTATCTCACCCTGGAACGTTAGTACCAGGACTTCAGCCAGATGCTTCCCATAACACTGAGGTTGGACCTAAAGCCCAAAGTAAGATGTCTGATATGCTGCCTCTGGGAGGAACCAGACATCAAGAGGGGGTTCTGCCATTTTCGGTGGATCATATCTTGGCACAACATGGAAGGTCAGTACTAGCATGTGGGATGATTGACATAGATGTCATTAGACCTTTGGTCTTGACTACAAAAAGGTCTCCCCTGCTCTTTGTAGTTCGTTTGCGGCAATGGGACTCATGGCTTATATGTCTGGTGTTAGAGCTTATATGCCTGAGGGGCTGGAAGGCAAATCAGGCATTTATCTTGCTAACCACCCAGACTGGTGGTTCCTTTGTGGTCAGTTTGCCTGTAAATCTTTGCCACCTTACTAGTCTGGTACATGTACCATAGGGATTATCTTTCCCTCTGTTCATATTATCCAACATAAGGATACCATTCATCTCATGGAGGAAAGAATTAGGAATTACCCTAAAGATCTGAAGATTACTACTGATACTGTATGGGGAAGGTTTAGGGAATTATTCTTGGTACTCTCTTTGTAATGTTCCTTGTTCTTGTATCCTGTTGTGTCATTCACTTTTTGTCCCTATTCACCTCTGCCTGTCCTCAATAATGTGGCCCACATACTGCAGAAGCCTATCCCATGTTCATACTTTTGCGCACTACTCTAAGTATGAAAGGGGGTATTATGTTGACCCGAAATTAGGGGACAGTCTAGGAAATATCAATTGTGAATGTGCAGATGGCCCTACTGTCTTTGGGCTCTTGCAAAGTGCAGGATGCAGGGTCATGAAAGGCCAGCAAGGAAAATACCCAATGTTCTAACCCACCCGAGAACATACGATATCTTTAGGGAAACACCCAAAAGGGAACATGTTCTGCTCTCTTTTCTACAGTATGCCAGACTTACTGGGTGAAATCTTTATCATATGTGTGTCAGCTTTGCTGGATGGCCTGCTTATGTAACCAGAAAGAATAAATACAAGGATTTCTTGTCTTTCGGGGCTGCTCTCATTTAGAGGAGCCCGTCTTTGTTCAGCTGAATAAAAATGTAAAGCTTAAAGACAACTTCTGGTTTCCTGTATTTTTTATCAAGCAAAACCTCAGAACCTGCATATCAAGGTAGCTTTAACTAGACATGCAATCTTCCATGGAATTTCCCTTCAATTAATTTTCACAAGAGGGAGAATAGCTTTTTTTAAAATTCAAGCAGTAGTCAGATCATATAAAAAACAATAAATACAGTTCTTGTTTCTGGAAATTCCATGAGTTCCCACTTTCTTAGCTGGGCTGCCTACCCATAATGTAATGGGAAATATTTTGCAGGAGCGTCTGTGATGTTTGAGTTAAACCACAAGCACTGAGTAAAAAGCAACTAGCATGGCAGTCAGATTGTCTGCTTTCCTCTATAACCTCGGGTAGATGTTTAATTCTGGTTGTGAAATTAGCTCTGTCACAATGTACATTTGACATCTCCTGGCCTTTGGTTTTAAGTGTACTACATTTCCAGTTTCTTTCAAGGTTAATTTACTGTCCATGGTCAGCTATAAAATACTTTGCCTCTGCCCTTTGCAGATGAAATGAGAAAGAAGTTTCATCCATCAATCCTGTTGAACCACCATCCTTATCAGGTCTCTCTCTCCTTGGTTTGTATCCAGCTAGTGATTATTAGAGGACAGGAACTGATCTTTAGTAACTGGTAACTGAATTGTTTTTATTTTTATTTTACCTTGCTCCCATCTCTTTTCATCTCTATCATCCCCACCCACCCCCTGCCGCTGGGCTGCAGAGGTGACCAGGTGGTTCTGCCCCAGGCGCCTAATGGACCTGGAACGGTTCCAGATGGTGCTTGGGTCTTTACCTATCTCCCTCACTCACAGCCCAGCCGATGCCTTGGTGGATGCCTGGGAAAGGGTGGCCACCGAGGCACTTGACCATGTTGTACCCTTGCGACCCCTGACCCGGCACAGATCCCGTTGGGCCCCATGGTTTTCTGTGGAGCTCTGGGAGATGAAGCATTGGAGACGGGGTCTAGAGAGCGGTTGGAGGTCCACCCGGTCTGAATCGGATCGATTGCAACTAAGAACCTTTACAAGGTCTTATCTCGCGGCGATGAGGACGGCGAAGTCTAATTACTTCGCTGCCCTCATCGCATCTGCAGATAATTGCCCGGCCGCCCTGTTTAGGGTGACTCGCTCTCTCCTTAATCAAGAGATGAGGGAGGAGCCCTTACAGGGGCGGGCCGAGGAGTTTAGTCATCATCTGGCAGACAAAATCGCTCAGATCCGGGACGGTTTGGACTCTGGGCAGAGTCTGACATGGAGGAATCGAGCGGTCTTGAGCATGTTATCTGGACTGAGTTCGATCCTGTGACCCCCGATAACGTGGACAGGATCATGAGGAGACTGAGCTCCACCACTTGTTTATTGGACCCGTGCCCCTCCTGGCTGGTTTATGCGGCCCGGGAGGAGACACGAGGCTGGTTCCAGGCAGTAATAAATGCTTCTTTGAGGGAGGGTGTATTCCCCACCACCTTGAAGGAGGTGGTGGTGAGGCCCCTTCTCAAGAAGCCTGTCCTGGACCCAGCGATTTTGAACAACTATCGTCCGGTCTCCAACCTTCGCTTTTTGGCAAAGGTTGTTGAGAGTGTGGTGGCGCATCAGCTTCCTCTGTTCCTGGAGGAAACTGATTATCTGGACCCGTACCAATCGGGTTTCAGGCCTGGGTACAGCACGGAGACGGCATTGGTCACGCTGGTGAATGATCTCTGGCGGGCACGGGACAGGGGATGTTCCTCTGTCCTAGTCCTATTAGACCTCTCAGCGGCTTTTGATAACATCGACCATGGTATCCTACTGCGGCGTCTCAGGGGGCTGGGAGTGGGAGGCACTGTTTTACAGTGGTTCTCCTATCTGCCGTTCGCAGTCGGTGTTGACGGGAGGGCAGAGGTCCGCCCCACGGTCTCTCATTTGTGAAGTCCCTCAGGGGTCGGTCCTCTCTCCCCTCTTGTTCAACATCTATATGAAGCCGCTGGGCGAGCTCATTCGTGGTTTCGGGGTGGGGTATCATCAGTATGCTGATGATACCCAACTTTTTCTTTCCACCCCGAACCAACCCAGTGATGCCCTCGATGTGATGCCCCGTTGCCTGGAGGCGGTCCGGGTTTGGATGGGGAGAAACAGGCTTCATCTCAATCCTGCCAAGACTGAGTGGCTGTGCATACCGGCATCTCGGGTTAACCAGTTTGTTCCATCGTTAATGATGGGGGGTGAGGTGTTACCCCCCATTGATAGGGCTCGCAACTTGGGCATCCTCCTGGATTCACGGCTCAGTTTTGAAGATCATATAGGAGCCGTGGCCAGGGAGGCTTTTGCCCAGGTTCGCCTGGTGCGCCAGTTGCGGCCCTATCTGGACCGAGATGCCCTACGCACAGTCACCCATGCACTAATGACCTCCTGGCTAGACTACTGCAATGCTCTCTACATGGGGCTGCCCTTGAGGACCACTCAGAGGCTTCAGCTGGTGCAGAATGCAGCCGCGCGAGTTGTGCTGGGAGTCCCCCGATACTCCCGTGTAACACCTCTTCTCCGCGAGCTGCATTGGCTTCCAGTTACCCTCTGGGTGAGATTCAAGGTGCTGGTGATGACCTATGAAGCCCTAAATAGCTTGGGTCCAGATTATCTGATGGAACACCTGCTGCTGACATTAACTCCCCATCGTCCCGTGCGCTCCCACAGGGAGGGCCTTCTTAGGGTACCGCCGGCGCTCCCAGAGAGAGGGCCTTCTCTGTGGGTGCGCCTGCCCTTTGGAACCAACTTCCTATGGAACTTAGGACTGCCCCCGACCTTCGTTCATTTCGTCGGGACCTAAAAACTTGGCTCTTTGAGCTGTCTGGCCTAGACTGAGGAGTTTTTAATTGGGTTTTAAAGTTTTAACTTTTGGGCTTAAATTAATTAATTGTTTTAAATTTATTTTAACTTTTGTATTGTATGGTTTTAATTGCCCTGTAAACTGCCCTGAGTCCTATGGGAATAGGGCGGTATATAAGTCAAATAAATAAATCTTTTAGATGGTAAGCCACTTCAATTACTTTTTTTTCTGAAGAGTATAAAAATGTTCTAAATAAATACATAAATCTTACATTGGTGTAGTATTCCATCCCAGATACAAATTAATAGTCACTTAAATGATACCAATTGGCACAGACATTTCAGGAAGGGAGGTAGCTGTTGAACTCTGCTGCTCAGATGTCTGTCTGCTGTAGGCAACTCCCTCTGCTGTTGTGAAAATGTCATTACTGAAAACAAGTGTGCAACATGGAGTCATGAAAGTATATCTGAAATAGTTGTTAAACAAATCCTATCCAGCACAATAAAGACATTATTTGTATTGTACACTTCCACTATTACATTCTGGAGCAATCCTTTGGGGAGAGGAGGGACAATAAGAACTAAAACATTTATGAATACTCATAATAAACATGTGTTTATACAAAGAATAACCATTATGAAGCTGCTCCCAGTCAGTGCTTTTTTTCTAAAAAAAAAAAAAAAAGGTGCCGGAACTCTCATCTTGTTAATCTTTTATTTATATAATTTTATTTAGATATTTATTTGTATAATTAAAACATTATATATTTACTGATTATCTGGATTTTTGTCACTCAGCCTTAGCTGCACAATCACTGGGAAGCGGGATGTATTAAAATATGACACAAATTCCACCCCTTACATCACAACACCAGTACAAAAGGGGGAATCTTGGGACTTCCGGTGGCGACGCGGCGCCGAAGACAGCCGTCTCCGGGCTGTCCGCTCCGCAGCTGTGTTTATCCATCGTAAACAGCGCCGATCAGCTGTTTAGGTGGATTTGAAGCCCCCTCCTCGGGAGAAGAGGGGGTGAGGCCCCAGGTAGGGATTGAGCTCTCCGGGGCCGCCTGAGCTGTGAGTTTGGGCGGCTGAAGGATTGAGCCCCCCCGAAGCCTGGGTTGCTCCGAGCTGCGCAGCGTCTCTGCTCCGTGATTTTTGGAGCAGAGCCAGGCGTTAGCAACCACCCCTGCCAGAAGGAAATACCTTTGAGTATCAAGATGCAGGCAGAGCGGTACAGGAGGTCATGGTGATGTGGACTTTTATTTTTACTCTCTAGCTCAATGCATTTTATAGCTTTAAAGTGAAAGTGCGCAACAAGTGAAAGTGGGGAAAGATGGCGGCCAAAACTTCTAAAGCTCTTCGGAGTGCGGGGTCTTCCCCGGTGCAGCAAACCTCGTTGCAAGCTTTGCTTCCTCCTGCACCTCCTCCGGCATTGACGCTTAAGGATTTACAAGATGCCTTTGAAAAGCATTCACAATTAATGTCTGATATGATGGATGAAAAGTTGAAAAAGCTGGAGGAGAAATTGGAGAAGAAGATGGAAGAGAAGTTTAGAGCAATGAGGGTAGACATGTTGTCTATAATTGAAAGTGTAGCTGAATGTGTGCAACAGCTGGGGGAAAAAGTGGAGGATCTCAGTCAAAAGAACTCTATATTAGAAGTAAAGGTATTAGAGAATGAAAATATAAGGGACAAAATGGACGGAGAATTGAGCCTTGTTCAGTACCATCAGATGCAGTATGCTATTAGAATCAGGGGCTTAAAAGAGAATCCTAAAGAAGATTTAAAGCAGCTGATCTCTGAGGCTTTGGAAGTGGTATTGGGCCAGCCAGCATCTGAAATTGAGGGAAGCATGGATAAAATTTTTCGTGTAAATTCATGGATTGCAAGACAGAGGAAGTTACCCAGAGATGTGGTGGTCTATTTTACAAAGAGAGTAATTAGAGATGAAGTCATTCAAGCTGCTTATGATACTAAATTGGTAGTTGCTGAGCAAGAAGTCCTGGTTTTAAAAGAGATTCCTCCAAAGATTTTAAGGAGAAGGAAAGATTTTGCATTTCTTACACAGGAACTTAAGAAATGTGATATCAAGTTTAGATGGGAGATTCCAGTCGGACTGGTGGTGATGCACGAAGGTAAAAGACATCGTCTGGTTACTGTGGCCCAGGCACGTGATTTTTACAGCAACGTGTTAAAAGCAACCCCCCTATCACTTCTGGAAGCTGCAAAGGGGTATGGTGAGGGAAAGCCTCAAGATGTTGCAGATAGACAGACAGAGGAGAATGGTGTTGGAGGGGATCAAGTTACAGTCTCATCGGATGCTGCTGGAGAGCAGAGGATGTCGCGTGCCGCCCTAAGACGAGTGGGACGAGAGCAGGAGCGAGACCAGCAGAAAGTTATGGAACCTCCAAAGCGTACTTACAGTGAAGCTGTGGGAGGGGCGCGGTCCAAAGAAGTTACAGGGGCCATTTCAGACGTGCTCCAAAAGCTTTGGGGTGTCAAGATTGGTGACTAAATTTCTAATTTAGAATGTCAGTGGATTAAATTTATCATAGAGGAGAAAGAAAGTCTTTCAATATTCAAAACAATTTAAGACTGATGATATTTGGTTGCAAGGAACGCATATTAGGGTTATGGTCCAAAAGTATTTATTGAATTTAAGATTTGGTACGCAAGCTCCTAATTAACAACAAGTTGACTTTACTTAATTTACTACATATAAAGGGTACTTAATTGGATTATAAATTTTTTTTAAATTTTTTATTTTTTTTTCATTGGAGATTGGAATGGTGTCCTAGACGTATAGATGGATAAAGTGGGTTTTTTTTTAAGCGTCATGAATCATGCTAGATTGCCTAATTTTTTTTTTTATTTGAACTCAAGGATGATCTGGAATTGTGAGACATCTGGCGTGATATACGCAAGAACTATTTTTGATCATAGTTCAGTTTGGTTGAGATTAATAAGGTTAATAGAGATAGGCGCTTTTGGCGCGTAATTGAGAATTTGTTTAGAAATTAGAGGTAAATAGTAGATGAAAGTTTTGTTGTTTTTTTTTGAAATTAATATGAATAAGGATTGGGACTAAGAAATTTCATTTAGCATTTGAGTAAAGCTCCTTTTCTGTTTTTCTTCTTTTTTTATCTGTAATATTAATATTGTTTGTAATCATTTTACATGAGCTAGAGGATGATAGAATTAATAGTTTATTGTAGATAGCATATGGATGCTTATGTTTGTCTTTTGTTTCTATACCCTGTATTTAGCTCTGGGAAGTCGGGGGGGAGGGGGGAATGGGGGAGAGGGATAGGGAGGGTTAGATAGGGGTGGGGGAGGGGGGGATTGATAAAGTTAAAATGTACTGTAAAACTTTTTAAATTAAAAAAAAGGGGGAATCTTGTATTGTGGTAGTTTTATTGGATTATTACTGTATTCTGGAACTGAGTACTGTAGATTATTTTTGAAAACAGGCAAATTCTTGCCTGAAATAATGCTGTTTTTTTATGGATCCACACATTATGCTGAGACATATTGTTTAACTGTAATAAATCTCCATTGGCAGGATTCATACATATGGACCTACAGTCTAGGTATACTATATTTATTCATATTTTATATATACCATAAATTATGCATCTAATCTGGATTCGGCAAATATGCTAAAGTGGATCAATCATTTGCTGCTTAAAGTGATGTTTGAATCCAGTCATTGCAAAGCAACATTTGAAACACACTGTATGTCCTAAATAAGTCAGTTTGGGGCATACTCAGAAAACTATGGCCTAATAATATGATGTGTGAACTTATTTAGAATATCCTCCCCTTCTGCTTGCAGGGAAACCCATTTTTGTCTTGCTTTTGATGTCTGATGAACCTACTGATGCGGCTGGGCCGGGTGTCACTGGCAGAGTCCCCCGGGGCCGGAGCCGGAGCGGCTGGTGCTGTGGGAGCCACGGGACCCACTCTACAGAGGGCTGTGCAGGGTGGGCGGCGTCACTGCCGGAGTGGCTGGGGGCAGGAATGGTGGTGGGCTGCCCCCCAAGGCCAGAGTCAGCACCAAAGCAGGTAGTACGACAGCCACAGAGCCTGCTCTACATGGCAGGGCGGGCAGCACTGCTGGGGCAGCTGTGGGCAGGGGCGCGGGGGCTGGCAGGAGTGGGCTGCCCCCCGAGGCCAGAGTCAGTGCTGGAGCAGCTGCACAGAGTGGGCAGCAGAGGCGGTGGCAGGCATCCAGCACCGGGTAGACCACCATCTGGCCTGGCCCATGAAAGCTCAGCCACCTGCCACACCCCACGTGCGTCACCTCCACGCCCAGCACCTGCAGCTGCCCCAGCAGCGCTGCCCTCTTCGCCGTGTAGAGCGGGCCCCACGGCTGCCACACTAGCTGCTTCAGCGCTGACTCCGGCCTCGGGGGACAGCCCACCGCCGCCACCCCTACGCCTCTGCCTGCAGCCACCCCAGCAGTGCTGCCTGCCTCGCTGTGTAGACCGGGCCCCACAGCTGCCACACTACCTGCTCTGGCGCTGACTCTGGCCTCGGGGGACAGCCCACCACCGCCACCACCGCGCCCCTACCTGCAGCTACCCTGCCAGTGACTCCGCCTGCCCCACACAGCCCCATGTAGAGCAGGCCTTGCGGTTCCCGCAGCACCAGCTGTTCCAACCCCGGGGGGCAGCCCACCACAGATGCCTTCCGTGCCCCTGCCCACAGCAGTGCCACCACCCCTGCCTCCTGATCCTCACTTACCTAGTTGAGATGGTGAAAGTTCCTGCCAACTCACCTTCGCTGCAGAAAACTAGCCTTTGTCTTTTGGTGCGCTCAGCAGCAATTCCTATTGGCTTTCAAAAGCCAATAGAGGAAGTAGCACAGCTTGTGCAAAAGTGTTTTTTGTGTGTGTGTGTGTGTGTGCGCGCGCGCGCAAAAAAAAAATGGTGCCGGAACGCCGTTCTGAGCGTTCTATGAGAAACAAAGCCCTGCTACCAGTATACAGTCTTGTTCATCTAATATAGGCATAACACAGAAGGGAAGTAAAAAAGACATCTCAGAGACAGAGATGAGCCTGCTAGATGGGAGAAAACATTGAAGCAAATACTGAATTGTAAAATGTATAATGAAGCAGGATAAAATTACCATAGCAGTCCAGAACTTGATTAATGTTCAATCATGTGAAAGCAGTCTTTCATATTTCCCATATAAACCTATTGAGCAACAGTTGTTTGCTTGACTTCTCTCCCCACTTCTGCAAGACCAAATCTAGGAGGTCCTATAATGGTGAAGAAAGCCTATTATGTTTGGTTTTGGCTAAAGTTAACTATTTCCTAGCAACACAAACATTTTAACATTTTAAAGTATCATCATCTTCGCCATAAAAATCTCTTGTCTATATTCTCCATTCTCTTCTCAGTCAGGAACCAAATTATTCCCCCCTTCCATGTGAAAATGCTTTCCTACCTTTGGCACATTCTTCCTGTATTCAGGTGCTATGTATAAATTTCATTCTATTTTGTTTCTATTGGCATTTTAAACACTTGCCTGGAACTTTTCTTTGATGTTGTTTTAGAATCTGGGTTAAAAATGCTTACTTATTTTTAGTAACAATGTTTAATGATTTTCTTAAACATCATAGCTAAAAATAAAAAGAAATATAAGACTAGTAAGTACAATTCAAAAAATTCAGAACAGATTCTGAATTACAAACTGGAAGAGCATTTTCAGCATGAAACCACCTTGGCTATTTTGGACCACTCTTTCAGTCCAACTGATGTGTTTTTGTTATCAGAAAAATAGGTAGGAGCATTATGTACAACACTTGAGTTACATAATAAAGACAAGATGAAAATCTCATAAATAAAGTGTATAATACAAATAATGTTATAAGACATTTTGTATTATAATATAAGCAAAAATAAAAGCAAAAATAGGGAAAAATCTACTGTCCTACAACATAAAAATGGTAATTGCATTTTTTATACAAAGTATGACAGTTCCTTTTTTTTTTACAAATTAAACTTCAAGCAATTGGAATCATATTATCCCTTTTGTTCTTTTTTTCTTTTTTTCTTTCCATGGATATAAAGTTAGATCAAAGGCTGAGATTTAGTAAATTTTATCAAGCCAACATTCTCATCCTTCTAAAATAAAAAGATCAACTTTTTTTCAAAAGGCAAACCAGGATATATGCAAAAGTTTTCATAACTGGACAAATTCAATTTTGGGGAAATTTAATACAGTAACAGCATCTTTAAATCTTATCTTCCAACTGTCAAGGCTCTGACTAATGAAACCAAATAAATCAGAACTCTGAGGCTTGAAGTTTATTGGATACATAATATCAGTATGGCCAAAATTGAAACCAACTCTAAAATTTCCCTTAGGGATTCGATATAACTAAATGTAACAATTTCCTCCCCTCTACTATACTATAGATCATGCTACTCAATAAAAGCAATTGGTGGGCTTTTATCATGAAGCCTCTTCTCTCTACCTTCCAGCTCCTGTGGGAATGACTTCGGTTCCCATGGGACTGCTCTGTGTTTAGTCTAGCAAAGCTGTTGTTTTCTTCCCCCCTTCTCCCCCCAACCTGTGGCAACTCAGAACGACATAGGTTGCTTCAGCCAGGTTCATTTCAGATGTTAAGAGCTGGATTTCCCTAAAGAGAAAGCAGTTCCTGAAAATAACAAGAACAGATACACGTTAGTATCTCGCTAATTCCCTATTCTATTATCTGGGGTTTCTCTAGGTTTTGGGGGATGAAACTTCTGTATCAATCTATCTGCCTTTACATCTTTACTCTTCACCCATGTAGCCTCCGACAAAGGATAACCCTTCCATTAAACTTAAGAATTCATTTATTTCACAATGGGTGTCACCCTCTACCATAATGGGACCTGGAGTGGTTCGAGGTACTGGTCTCAATGTTGATTCTACAACTGATTTCAACAAAGTGCAGTGAAAAACTGGATGTATTTTCCAAAGAGTTGTGGGAGCTTTAGCTCCACTGTGACATGGGTTATGATTCTTATGATAGGGAAGGGACAAATATATTTAAGTCCTAGCTTTTTACAGGGTAGTTTTAATCTTAGGTATTTGGTTGAGAGATAGACTTTCTGTCCTATATGAAATGGTTTCTGGGGAAATCGCTTCTTACCTGCTTTCTCCTTTTGAATCTTTGTGGCTTTGGTTAAGACACGTTTAATGTTTGCCCAAGTGCTCTGCAGTGAGTTTACCCACTCAGTCAGTGTTTGTGAGGAGGCAGCTCTTGAGAGTATTCAGGCATGGGAATGAACTCCCTGCCTGTAGCCACTTTGAACGGAGTAAGTCCAGTACTGCTGTGCATAATGTTATTGTATGTCACTTCAACCAAAGGCAGGAGATCTGCCCAGTTAGTTTGTTGATAGTTAACATAGCATCTCAGGTATTTTTCCACCACTGAATTCATATTTTCAGCAGCTCCATTCATATTTGGCCAAAAAGCTAAGCTGATCCTCTGAATGGATCTGATCAGCTTCAGGAACTCCCTCCAGAGTTTTGCTGTGAATTGGATCCCTCGGTTTAATATAATTCTTCTTGGTGCTCCATGAGTCAGTAGATATGCTTTAAAAATAGTTTTGCTAGCTTCTGGGTGGAGGGAAGTCCAGGGCAGGCTATAAAATGAGTCTGCTTTGAATAAACATACTGTTCTGTACCAGCCTGCTACCGGCCCTGCAGAAAAGGCAACCCCTTTATAAACGGCAAGAGGCTGGAATGACGTCTGCCAAATTTATTACTACAAAAAACAAACAAGACACGTACAGGAGCTTTGAAACACTATCTGAGAGGTTGCTTTCAGCAAACCAGCCCTCCCCACACAAGTCCTTTATAAAGAGTTCAGGGTGTGGCCTCTCTCCCCCTTCTTCCGAGAAGCCCCATTGCCTTCCTCTGTTTACTCCTACTTGACTGCCTCCTGTGTCGGGCGTCCTTGAACAGGGCCAGCTGTGGGTCATCTTCATCCACGCTGTCAGGCTCACACAGCTGGGTCTCCACCAGGTAGGAGGGGCCTGGCTGGGGGCTCTGCGGAGCCTCAAAGCCATCATCAGCAAGTTCTTCAACACCCCCCTCCTCCCCCTCATCTGAGTCATCCGACCCAACTGCCGAACCCACAGGCTGACCCTGAATCACAACACATTATTAACAGTCCATATTATGGTATTTCTGCTATTTTCTGGGAGTTCTACGATGAAGTACATTGTGATTACCTCCCAAGGCTGAGATGGTTCTGCAACCTGCTGTAATAGTCCAGGGGCTTTCCTGGTCTTTCTTCATGACAGCACAAATTGCACAGCTCTTTACATAGCTTTCAATATCTTTTTTTATCTACTCTTAGTAAGAACTGGTGCTACGCATTCAGCCGCTTGATGTCTTTGCACCTAAAGTACTTGATAGGGGCCCAGTAGGAGCTCTAGGAGCACTGGTCACTGAGGCCACTGCTGGACATCGTCCAAACTGGCACCTTTCCTGGCTTTGCCTTGGCTTCAATTCAGGAAGCGTTTCTTGTAGTGCTTGAGCTCAATGTCTAGGGTCACTGCCATCCAGTACTGCTCACAGATTTCCTCAGGAGGTAGGTGTATGCATGATGCAGGTCATAGTCCAAGCCCTCCTTAAAGCTCTGAATTAGCAACCGCTCTGGCCATTGCCTTATTCTGCCTATAACTTTTTGGAACTCTCAGACAAATACCTTTGCCAGTCGGCTCCTTTGCTTTAGGTTGCGTATTTCAACTTTGGCTTGTAGGGCTTGGGATTCATCTTCAAATCTGGTGCTCAGCTCTTCCAGGGAAAGGTCTATGTTTCCAAGTTCCAGTGCATCTTCATCGTGAAGACTGGTCACCCACTCTGCAGCCTCCCCCTCTAGATTTGCTGCCACTGCGTTCACCATCACCCTCTTGTCAGGGTAGGCAGAAGAGTAGTGATTGAGGTGAGCCCACACCTGGCTCATTAAGAATGCCAACTTATCAGGATCTCCGTCAAAGATGGCTTTGATTGGTGGTGGGTCCACAGGGGGTGGAGGAGCCCAGTACGCCAGATGCCACTGGTACTGGAACCCTGGCTGAGGTTGAGCCCATCTCTGGAACCCTCACAGTTGCTCTACTGGGCTTGCAGCTCACTGATGGGGTGGAAGGGGGCTTCGCCTGGGTGCTGGGCCAAATGCTGCTGCCAGCCTGGGAAGCAGAGAAGTTGCACAGGCTTCGATGACCAGACTCAGGCTCCGACGGCAAGGAAGCGGTTGCATTGACCTGGCCTTGGCTCCAGCTGAGACCCCGTACCATATTGTGGTCAATGATGTAACCACACCTCAACCAAGACTGGAAGGGCAAGTTACTGTATATAAACAATCAACAAACGCCATTCTCCCATGTGTTGTTGATATTTCCTAGCCTGTTAATGAAAAGTATGTAGGAAAATAAACAAGCTCAAAGGACACCAAGAAACCAATAGTTCAATCTTCTGTTCTCCACAGCCTCTACACATCCTCTCAGCAAATTTGCTACTTGAGATTTTCTTTTATAAAACACTGATTTGTTAAGAGTGATTTTATGGCATTAAATTATGATATGCAAGCCAACATTTTAAAATTATGTGTACCAATAAACATTAAAGATTTTTTGTCTTCATTGTATAAATATGTAAAATACAGTTACTAAATTAAAGCTATTTAAAAAGAGAAAAGATTCATTCAGATAAGGCTAGAAAAGGTTTTTTGTGTCAAGAATGAAGGGCAGTTACTAACACTGAATTGAATACATGCGATTTCTATCAAGCAGTACACTTTTCATACTGAATCTTGCAAGAAAACAGCAAGGGAAGGAAACTAGAATCAGCTAAAAGAAACAGGCTTCTGAGAGTAATCTTGAAGGCAAATGGGCTATTTGGTCCCCTAGGACATTGTGGTTCATTGATGTAATTTTTATGTTATCTCACTGATGTGTACAGCAGGAAAATGATTCCAAAAGGTATTGAAAGATGAGCTGTCATCGACACATAGTTATTGTGAGTATATATTCCATTCACTTCTACAGCAGTTCCTTCTCCCTCATGTATATCTCCTTTAGCCTCTTGTAATTGTTGTATAGCAACCTCTCAAATACTGGAATATTGCTATCATATCCCCCCTAATCCTTCTTTTCTCTGGACTAACCAAGCGCAAATCCTGCAACTGTGTCCAGGCCTTTAATCACCTCAGTTGCTCTCTGTACTTTTTCCAAAGTCTCAACATCTTTTTTGTGACCAAAACTGATTGCCACTTGTGGCCTTACTAAGGCTTTATACAAATACTTCAAGTGGTTTTGATTCTATGCATCTGTTTATACAACAAAGTATTGTATTAGCTTTTTTGGTTGCTGCCGCACACTGCTGACTCAAATGATTGTCCACTAGGACTCCAAGATCCCTATCACAGTTACTGTTTTTGAGCCAGGTTTCACCTAATCTGTACTTGTATCTTTGGTTTTTCCTGCCTAGGTGTAAAACCTTGCTTTTCTCCACATTAAATTTCATTTTGTTGGATACAGCCCATTGTTCAAGTTGTCAAAATCTTTTTGGATCCTGAGCTAGTCTTCTGGAGTGTTGGCTATTCCTGCCAGTTTAGTGTCATCTAAAATTTGATGAGTTCCCTTTCTATTCCCTCATCTAAGTCATTTATGAAGATATTGAAGAGTACTGGGCCTAAGAACCTTGTAGTACCCCACTGCTTACTTTCCTCCATGTAGATGTAGTACCATTAAGGACTACTCATTGACTATGGTTTGTCATCCAGTTACAAATCCATGTGGTGGTGATGTTGCCTATCCCACATTTTTCTAACTTACCAAGTAGTAGGTTGTGGTCTACTTTGTCAAATGCCTTGCTGATGTCTAAATATACTATGTCCACAGTGTTTCACAAGCCTACTAATTTAGTCACTTTATCAAAGAATGAAATAAGATTGGTTTGGCATGATCTGTTTTTAACAAACCTCTGCTGGCTTCTAGATTTATTTGTTTCTAGATGTTCACAGATCTATGTTTTGATTATTTTTTTTCCGTATCTTCCCAGGTATTGATGTTAGGCTGATCAGTCGGTAGCTTCCTGGGTCTGTTCCCCCCCCTTTTTTTAAAGATGGGGACTGCATCAGCTCTTTTCCAATCCTCTGGTAGTTCCCCAGTGTTCCAAAAATTTTTAAAGATATACTATGGTTCTGAGATAACATCTGCCAGCTCCTTCAGAACTCTGGGATGTAATCCATCAGGTCCCAGTGATTTATATTCATCAAGGACAGACAGGTGTTCTCTTACCATTTCCTTGCTTATTTTAATTTTTATTTCTAGTCTGTCTTTTACAATTATGTTTTGATAGGTTGGGCTATAGTTTCTTTTTGCATTAAGACTGATGCAAAGAATGAGTTAAGCAGCTCTGCTTTCTCTTTACTGCCTGTTAATTCCTTGCCATCTTCTCTCTTTAATGGACTGACTGTTTCCCTGACTTTTTTCTTATTTATATGTTGAAAGAAACTTTTTTTTTATTATCTTTGACTTTTGTTGCAAGGCTTTGATCATTCTGAGCCTTTGCTTTTCTGACTTCATCTTTGAAGATTCAGGCTATCTGCTGATATTCTGGCTTTGTTATTTGTTCCTCTTTCCATTTTTTGTACTTATCCTTTTCGTCTTTCAGTTTATCAGAGAGAACGTTGTGCAACTATGCTGGTTTCTTCTTGGATTTCTTGTTTTTCTTTTTTAGTGGTATTGTGTTGGACTGGGCTTTTATGATCATATTTTTCAATGTTTCCCACACTTCTTGGGTTGTTTTCCCCTTTAGGATTTTTATCCATGAAATTTTGTTGAGGGTCTCTCTGAGTTTGTTAACATCAGTTCTTTTGAAGTTTAAGACACTGACTGGATTATATTCTATTGCTTATGTTTGCATTATATTGAATTCCAGTATGGCGTGGTCACTCTCTCCCAAGGTTCTGACAACTTCAACTCCCTCTATCACTTTTCCTCTATTAGTAAGAATTTGGTCCAGTATAGTTTTTCCTCTAGATCCCTCCTCTACCTTTTGCATGACAAAGTTGTTAATTAAGTTGGTTAGGAATCTGATCGATCTCCCATTTGTTGCAGTTTGTCTTCATTTGATATCAGGGTAGTTAAAATCTCCCATTACTACTGTGGTATGTTTCCTACATACATTTGTTAATTGATTAGCAAAGAGTTCATCTATTTCTTCTGCTTGGTTGGATGGCCTCTAGTATACGCCTAAAATACACCTGTTATTTGTGCTCCTTGAGAGGGTTATTTGTGCACCACTTTTGCTTTGGATTCTCTACTATATGTTATTTATAGTGAGTCAAGTTGAAATTCTAAACCTATATACTTGGGGTATGACTTTTACATCTGAGTGGACTGCTATCAGGTAGTATAAGGTATTCAGGCCATCATCCAAGAATAGTTGTGTGAACTCAATCATTGGGGCTCTGTAAACCAGAATTTATGGTTTAAGATGTACAGACATAGTTGGCTATGTGTTATTCAGTGTCTCCATATAAGCGAACCATGAATTGCATGTTGTATGAACCCAGGAATTGTGCTAGTGGGAAGAATATATCTCAACCCACCCAAAGTTTAATTCCAAGTTTAGAATTAAAGAGTGTAAAAAGTATTTTATAAAAAGTATTTTTGCTTTACATTTATATGGATTCTGAAAAAAAGTGTAAGCCTCATTATTAGGTTCTGCTATTTATCAGATCATCTTTATCAACTATTCATTCTTGGAAGCAAAATATAAACTATAGTACTTGAAAGAGTTCCTTATATAATTTTGACCCTAATGCATATTCTAAAAAACAATTTGTGTCTAATTCTTTTGTTTACTTTACAGCTGCATTATGACATTTCAAATATATCAGTAGGAGCCGTGCACCTGTTTTGCCATGGTGAACCTGTGGTTTCAATCCCCTACTTCTGCAAGGTATTGTTTAATGTAGCACACAGTAACTAGTACCCCAACAAGGAGCAATATTCACAGTGAACTCTGTTTTGACTAGGTATATGAATTGATATATATAACCTAAGTCTGTTAATTACAACAAATTTCCAAATGCCTCTTTATAAATAGACCAGATAAGTTTAGGAAATTAGCTATCTCCAGACATTGCAAGAAGTATCTTACTAGGAATTCATATTTATTAATCTTTGCTTGAAGTGCTAGAACATACTAGACTAAAAAAAAATAACTGGCTTTAGAGTGTGTACAAACCCAACTGTTGTGATTGCTTTATGGGTCACTGAGTTGTACAGTTCTGAACAGTGGTTATTTTGAATGGATCATGATTCACTTGACCATGAATTAATGTGCTGTGCAGAGAGTTACCAGATCTGAGTTTCAATACCCAGATAATCACTAGTTGGGAACTAAGAGTCAACCTATGGAGATGTGGCTTGAATTATTGTACCCACATCTGATGGAACCCTTAAATCAGGCATGTCAAACTCATGACTTCACGTGACGTCATGTGACGTATCCCGACTTTTCCCCCATTGTCGGCAATGGAGTGGGCACGGTTTTGGCGTAACGCATCTGGCCCGCGGGCCTCTAGTTTGACATGCCTGCCTTAAATTATAAGCCCAGTAGTTGGATTTCAGTTATCAACACAGAGCAAACAAAACTTTCATAACTGTGATTAGATAATGAAATTTGCATAGATTTAGTGATTTAATTTTGTTGATTTAAAGAGAATTTTTCATTAAAAACTTCCAGATGTACAAGACTGCATGACTGAGCAGCTACCTTGTGTTCACAAGATTTGTTAAGTTCAGTATTTGTGGGTTTTTTAATAGAAAATTCTAATACAATTTTCTTTATTTTTTTTTACTAAGAACTGGACCAAAGAAAAAAATCCTTGGTAGAAGTGCTGGAAACTGTCCAATTTGATAAATGGTGTGTCAAGAGGTTCATCTGACTGTCAGGAACCTATAATAATTACTGTATCTTATACAGTCATGGCCGAAATTGTTGGCACCCCAGAAATTTTTCCAGAAAATCAAGTATTTCTCACAGAAAAGTATTGCAGGAACACATGTTTTGCTATACACAGGTTTATTCCCTTTGTGTGTATTGGAACACAACAAAAAAAGGGAGGAAAAAAAGCAAATTGGACATAATGTCAAACAAAACTCCAAAAATGGGCCGGACAAAATTATTGGCACCCTTAACTTAATATTTGGTTGCACACCCTTTGGAAAAAATAACTGAAATCAGTTGCTTCCTATAACCATCAATAAGCTTCTTACACCTCTCACCCGGAATTTTGGACCACTCTTCCTTTGCAAACTGCTCCAGGTCTCTCTTATTGGAAGGGCGCCTTTTCCCAACAGCAATTTTAAGATCTCTCCACAGGTGTTCAATGGGATTCAGATCTGGACTCATTGCTGGCCACTTCAGAACTCTCCAGCGCTTTCTTGCCATCCATTTCTGGGTGCTTTTTGACGTATGTTTGGGGTCATTGTCTTGCTGGAAGACCCAAGATCTCGGACGCAAACCCAGCTTTCTGGCACTGGGCTCTACAGTGTGACCCAAAATCCTTTGGTAATCCTCAGATTTCATGATGCCTTGCACACATTCAAGGCACCCAGTGCCAGAGGCAGCAAAACAACCCCAAAACATCATTGAAGCTCCACCATATTTCACTGTAGGTACTGTGTTCTTTTCTTTGTAGGCCTCATTTCGTTTTCAGTAAACAGTAGAATGATGTGCTTTACCAAAAAGCTCTATCTTGGTCTCATCTGTCCACAAGACATTTTCCCAGAAGGATTTTGGCTTACTCGAGTACATTTTGGCAAACTGTAATCTTGCTTTTTTATGTCTCTGTGTCAGCAGTGGGGTCCTCCTGGGTCTCCTGCCATAGCGTTTCATTTCATTTAAATGTTGACGGATAGTTCACGCTGACACTGATGCTCCCTGAGCCTGCAGGACAGCTTGCATTCCTTTGGAACTTGTTTGGGGCCGCTTATCCACCATCCGGACTATCCTGCGTTGCAAACTTTCATCAATTTTTCTCTTCCGTCCACGACCCGGGAGATTCGCTACAGTGCAATGGGTTGCAAACTTCTTGATAATGTTGCGCACTGTGGACAAAGGCAAATCTAGATCTCTGGAGATGGACTTGTAACCTTGAGATTGGTGATATTTGTCCACAGTTTTGGTTCTTAAGTCCTCAGACAGTTCTCTTCTCCTCTTTCTGTTGTCCATGCTTAGTGTGGCACACACAGACACACAATGCAAAGACTAAGTGAACTTCTCTCCTTTTTATCTGCTTTCAGGTGTGATTTTTACATTGCCCACACCTGTTACTTGCCCCAGGTGAGTTTCAAGGAGCATTACATGCTTGAAACAATCTTGTTTACCCACAATTTTGAAAGGGTGCCAAAAATTTTGTCCGGCCCATTTTTGGAGTTTTGTTTGACATTATGTCTAATTTGCTTTTTTCCCTCCCTTTTTTGTTGTGTTCCAACACACACAAAGGGAATAAACCTGTGTATAGCAAAACATGTGTTCCTGCAATACCTTTCTGTGAGAAATACTTGATTTTCTGGAAAAATTTCTGGGGTGCCAACAATTTCGGCCATGACTGTATAGTACTGCACTCTTGAAAGGTGAATTATTCTTATGGTGTACTCATAACACCATTTAAAAGCATTATGTCAGGACCCACCTCAATCCACATCTTAGGAAATAAGAACTCTTGGATGCAAGTTTAGTCCAAAAAGAAAATGTTTACTAGGATGGAATCGAATGTGGCAATACAAGACGGAATCTAACAAAGTTACATTTCAATCCTATATAAAGCATTCCCATTTCAGCCCCTCCTCCCCTCATCCATTTGGTCAGGCTCTCATCATTTGCTTAGCTGTCAGGTCCTTCCATGGGAAAGGGAACTCTCCTTGGTTTTATGGTTATTGCTTTTCTTTTTAGTTGTAAATGAAGATGCAATCCAGATCTGTCTCTCCCCCTCCCTTCCCCAGTTCAAATGTTCCCTGTTGTTTGAAGATCGCCTAAAGTCTATCCTCTCCCCCCACCTTCGGAGAGATGGCAGAATCCCCAGAATAAGCACATTGTTCTACCTATACATTTATGAAATGTGATATAAATGGATTCTGACACATTATGTATTTCTTTTTTTCCCTTTTCTTTTTAAATGCTGCAAAAGTCTGGTTCAAATAAAGATTTCCCCACCCAATCATTTCCCACTGAACCTGCAGCTTTTCATTTTAAAAGTTCTTTCTCTTCATTATGGGGATGTTGGCTGATTCTATAATAGTTTGATGGTTATTATTGTAGTGTTTTTGGTTGCAATTTAAGAACAGTGTAGTTGTTTTCAAATGTGATAATTTCATATAGCTTTAAGGTTCTCTGAATTCTGATGAGCCAGAGAGAAAGTAGTAAAGAAAAAAAATGAAGCAGATGCCCAAGAAAATCCCATGTAGATTGGATTTAAAGAAACAATACAATCCACAAGTGCTCTCCAAGTTTGAGTTGGTTTATAAAAATGAAGCCAGACATAATTGGTGTAATAATTATTTTTACAACCTGCTTCCTGTTTTTTCCAATATCATTTGCAAACTTGTGCTCACCATTAATTTCCTCCAAATGAGAAGCAGCTTGGTAGATAATTGAGAAGATGCAGTTGTCCTTCAAATTACACCTGTGAATGTCCATCCTGTCTTTTAACTGAAGGAGTTGGCAGTTTCCTGCAAGTCTGATTGGGCACACCTTCAGAAGAAGAATATATAATTTTTAACTTGTAGGGTGTGACTCAGCTAAATAACAGCATATTGTGCAACAGCTTTGGTGAAAGAAAAATCTTCATTAGGGTCCAGTCAAGCCAGGAATAATAAAATGGAGACTGCTTTAGGAAAGAAGGTTCTTGTTTATTGAGTTGCAGAACCAGACAGAAATATGGCTCTGGAGCAGCTGATGACATGATCCTGGGAGTGGTGGGTTTTTATACCTTCTTGGGCTTTTCTGTTTGGAGTTGTTCCTGTTTCTCTGGCATGACTTGAGCTTTTAACCATTGTGCCACTACAGCTCTTACTCCCAAGCACTGGTATCACCACTTATGATGACTGATTGTTGGAATGCCTCTCTTCCCAAGTTTTAAAGAGGGAAATAGAGGAGAGAGATTTGAGAGTTTTAGAGAGGAGGTTTGTCTAAATGGAATTCAAAGTTTTAGACTGGGAATACATTCCCTCTGTTTTTATGACCAACAGAGAAATATTTTAGAAATGTTAGAAATATTTTAATGCTGGGAAAAGCTGGTATTTTTGGGATATAGAAGATTACCAAATTAAATGAAACTTTTTAAAATAGTAGAATTTATTAATAAAATATTATGAAGATAATCTTAGGGAAATTATTTACAAGGCTTTACAAAAATAAAACGTGCAGGGAGGGAAAAGTGTGCTGACTCTGTAAACTGCATAGAGAGAGCTGTAAAACACTAGGAAGCACTATATAAGTCTAAGTAAAGGGTCAGCAACCTGCAGCTCCGGAACTGCATGCAGCTCTTTCATCCCCCCGCTGTGGCTCCCAGTCCTCCACCCAGTCCTCCGCCACCTAAAAAAAAAACAAAAGTTCAATCAATCAATTCCAACTTCTCATGGAAAAAAAAGATCTTGTAAAGTTGGAATTGATTGATTGAACTTTTTTTTAGTCCCACAAACAAAAAAAGTTTGTGGGGCTGCCCACAAGCTTCTTTTGTTTGTAAGATGTACAGGGCGGTGGAGGAAGTGACGGAGGACCACGTCGGAGCTGGAAAGAAGGTGCTTTGTGGGTCCGATTGGGGGTGCAGGGGAGGGGTTCTGCCAAGCATCTTGTATG
The DNA here is from genome assembly GCF_964194415.1 of Vipera berus. NCBI lineage: Eukaryota > Metazoa > Chordata > Lepidosauria > Squamata > Viperidae > Vipera > Vipera berus. The sequence continues at coordinate 37,062,845 of NC_138208.1, read as the reverse complement.
GAGCCGAGGAAACAGGCCGGGTGGGGGGAGCTGCTAATTCCACTGCCATGAGGTTTGTCAGATTCCCTCCAGTGGCCATGATCTCCCCAGCCAGCCAGCCACCATCGCCCGACCTACCCCTCACCTGGCCGGCCATCTGGCACAAAGCCTCACCACTCTTCTCCTCATTCTCCTCCCCACTCTGCTCCATCTGAGTTGAAGAAAGCAGAGGTGCAGCAGCGAGATTGCTCTCAATAAGTTGGGCACACATGAGTGAGCATTGCACTCTTATTGTTTGAGAGCAATCCCTCTGTTGTGCCTCTGCTTTCTTCAACTCGGATGGAGCTGAGGAGCTGCTGGGGGTCTCTTGAGTGGGAAGGATGAGATTTGCTGCTGGGCCATGCCTGGTCTATGCCCTGCCGCTGCCTCCCAAACTCCACCTTTGCTCCTGGGGAAAGCCACAGTGGTAGGATGCTCTGCGCAGGGGAGATAGGGAAAAGCGGTGGCAGGATGTGCTCCACGCGGGGGAGGTAGGAGGGAAAAGTGGCGGCAGGGCATGCTTCACATGGGGGAGGTAGGAGAGAAAAGCAGCGGCAGGGTGTGCTCCATGTGGGGGAGGTAGAAGGGAAAAGCGGCAGCAGGGCGTGTTCCACGTGGGGGAGGTAGAGGAAGAAAGCAGCAATGGCAGGGTGTTCTGTGCAGGAGGGGGGTTAAGCAGCAGCAGCGGTGGAGTACTGGGGGGGGGAGAAGCAGCAGGGTTTTGTGGCTCCTGGTGTTTTCTGTGGGAAAGGGGTCCAAATGGCTCTTTGAGTGTTTAAGATTGCCGACCCCTGGTCTAAGTGCTATTGCTATTGCTAAATAACAGTATTGTTGATGTACATTGCAGTTGAAAAGGAATGTGAAGGTAGAGCTTCTTTCATGAAGATGTGACTTATGTGGAAAAACTAAAACGTCAAGGATATTCATGGGGATCTGAATATTTTCTCATACCATGTCATAATGTTTTTTATCTTTTCAAAATTTTACTGCATACAGACCTATTTGTGTTGTTACAATTCTATATAACCAAACTTCATATACAGCAATCACAAAAGAAGGCCATCAACACCTAAAAATGATATAACAAATTATGCAAATCCATACTCTTATGAAGTTGTTATATGTCACAGATAAGTGTCAAGGTTCCAGCTGATGATTCCAATGAAGTAACTAAAGCTGAGACATTCCAATCTCTAATGCAAAACTTTATTGAGTACGTCATACTGGCACTGATGAATAGAAAATCAGCTCTGGCAATTTGGCAGAAGAATGACATATTAAAAGTATAGAAACTCCCTTCCCCCTTGACAGTGCAGGTCACATTGCCCAATTAATCTTCAGACAGTTGTTATGAGAAAAAGTCTCTGCTTGTAATAAACAAAACTGGAACAACCTTGATTCCCATGCAGACCATTAGGCAGCTGCACCTCACATTCCATTCAACCCCCTCCCCTCCGTGTCTGTTGGCAAGCTAGGAAGAAACATGGCTGCAGCAGCATAAATGTCTTTTGTAGCTTGGTAATAAGCGGTGGCTCAGTGGGTTAGGACGCTGAGCTTGTCGATTGGAAGGTCGGCAGTTTGGCGGGTCGAATCCCGAGTGCCGCATAGCAGAGTGAGCGCCTGTTACTCGTCCCAGCTTCTGCCAACCTAGCAGTTCGAAAGCATGTAAAAATGCAAGTAGAAAAATAGGGACCGCTCCAGTGGGAAGGTAACAGCGTTCCGTGCGCCTTTGGCGTCTAGTCATGCTGGCCACATGACCACGGAGATGTCCTCGGACAAGCGCTGGCTCTTCGGCTTTGAAACGGAGATGAGCACCGGCCCCTAGAGTTGGAAACGACTAGCACGCATGTGCGGGGGAACCTTTACCTTTACCTTTTTTTAATAAGCTTATGAAGTGCACAGCTACCTCTTAATTTAGATCTGTGTTTTTTTCCATACTGCTTTATATCTAATGCAGAAATACAGTAAACATAATAAAATACCGTTAGGTTGTATATAATTCATAGCACTTATATGACGTTTTCTACACTCTAGAATAGTAATTGAGTCAAATTTGCTGTAACTCATTTTTACAAGCTTCTATTGTAAACATTTGGAAGATACATGTCTCTTTCTAGTATGTCACCTGCCAGTTTATATTAATTCATCTTTATCTATTGTGCTCTATTTCATACTGCTCCAGGAGATTTTTGCATGATTTCATCTGACAGCATACATCCCACTATAGTAGAAAACTGACTTGAAATTCAACTACTTTATCCCTCCTGTCCAACAGACACTGAAATACAAAATAAAATTTTATATGAAGATGGAAACAATAACAGATAATTGATTTTTCCAACTGGAGAAGTATTCATGAACTAAGAGGATATTTGATTGGGTGGATTAATAATATATATCAAGACTTTTAAGAGGAACTTTCCAAGCTTTCCCAAACTTGGGAATGTGTGAGTGAGAATGTCATGGTTCCGATGAATGAGACAAATCAAACAAAATGCAAGCATTGTTTATCTAAAAAGTCTTAATCATAAAATGAAACATCGGCACTCATGGAGGGATGCCAGAATTTGAAATCTCCTCCCCCCAAACCCATCGTAACACACACACAATCCCCGCCCTTATCTACACATCATAAATCACATTATCCAATTAGTTTCACATATGAGGTCTCTCTTCCCATTCTGTACATGGGCTTCTTATCTTCTCAAAATAGACGTTAGAAAAATTCCCTCCCTTCAAGATTCAAAGTGAAGCAGTTTAAACAAAAGGCTGTCTCTTACATTGTCAGTGCAAAAACATGTCAATGTTTGCAGCATTGACAGAGAATATATAGTACATATGAAAATTATATGTTCTGCTCATGTTTAGAGGTTATAGCTAACCAGCATTTATTTACATTTAGGTCGTAAAGTAGTATCTGCTCCTTTTAATGATTTGTCAGCGATGTTTCCCATGTTTTTTTTAATAATTTTTAGAGGATTTTCATAAAGAAGTATTTGTGTTAGGTATTTCTCCCGTTTAATTTTGCTCTTAGTTTTCCTTGAAATATCTGGAATGGTATATGAAATGACAAGCTTCACAAAGTAGACGACATGCTGGAAAAAGTCAATAGATAGACAATCAGTTTCTTACAAGTATTATTGGAGGGGGGGAAAATTCGGCAACATTGTTGATGTATCCCAGTTTGTAATTCTCTGATCAATCTGAAAGGTATATAATGCTGTTTCTTATTATTCATTGTGATAGAGGAATCTGATCTCCAGACAAAAAAACAAAATGTGCCCAACAGAGCAATTGTCTCAGCTCAACTGAAAAGGGAAATATTTCTTTATGCAATGTTGCAGGATGGTTAAAAAAAGAGGGTATTTAGTTGGCAATTTTTGTTCCTTTAATTCAGCACTTGATTACTAGTAAACTACTGGCATTGTGGCCATTATTATGTATATAAGTGTGGGAGCATAGTATTCTAATACCATCTCCTTAACATTAACATTAAATTTGCAGGAAAAGTTTTTTTAAAATACAAATTTCATTCTCATTGAACATTTTTTCACAAAGTGCATATATCATACATCTTTAACAACAGTGAAAAAATTAAATTGATTTAGAGTCTTTTCATTTAAATAAAAAAATCTGCAAATTTTTAGTATCCATTTTTAACTAAAGAAGGAACATAAATTTGATAGTGAGAATCAGAAATGAATTATGGATGGAGTGAATAGGTTAAAAAACTATAGTAAAACTGGATGAAGAGTTAATGATAACAGAGATAATGCTTAAAGTATAGAATTGAATTTAGCATGGGTCAAAGTAGCAGTGAATATTTCCATACGTTCATTTTGTTATGAATTGTTATGAGAGTTGACATCTTTAATCCTGCTTGCTAGCTTTTATAGTTATATAAAATAGAATCTGTACATGAGTAAGTGTGGGTAACAAACTATTGGGACAGACCCTAATAGCACGATCTCGTAGAGTCCCCTTAAATAACATACTCTTATTAATAATTTTCACTGATAGCATATTATAATTTCTGGTGGCTGGCAGAGGGAATAGGTTGTGACAGGTTCATACAAGGATAGAGGAAGCGAAACTGGATAGTTGTAAAGAATATACAACAGATAACTGACAGGGCTTTTAATACCAAATATTGAAAAAACCCTCTTAAGATTTAGAAATAAATATACTGACCTCCATCACAAGGATGAATGCTAACTTGGCTGCAATAACATGCCAGTAATAAATATTATGTTCATATTGATGTTTATGTCCAGGAGGGTATCGGAAATCTCGATATCTAACATAGTTAAAGAAAGTAATTCAAACAATTATTTCAAATGTCTCTGCAATAATGTACATAGACCAGAAGAGGGAGCAAAAGTTACCTGTTGCTCTGATTTTAACATAACACACTAAGTAAATGTAATCAGAATAAATTACAACCAAATATGCAACCATATCAGATTTGCAGAATTACATCATGCTACTTTTATATTATTATGTAAGATAATAAAAATAGTTGTGTAGAATTAAAAGACTTTGATTTTCCTTCTAGCAATTTTAATTCCATTATTTTACATAATTTAACAAGTAAAAGCATTCTAATTTTGTTCCTATTTAGTTACTTTAACTAGGATATAGACTTGCCTGCATATTGTTAAATTGGCAAATACGGAAAGAACATGTGGCTTGTTTTCATTTCGGAAATCTGATATAGCAAAAATAGAAAGAGTATTGTTTATATATCCCTTCATGGTATAGCTACTGTGATCTCCATAGGGTGGGATTGAAAATGACCAGAAGTAAACCAGGCGTGGAATCATATCTGATGTAAAAGCAATTATCATTGCCTATATTGAAAACAGGAATAACAGAACATTTGCTTGCTGAGATGGTTGGCTATAGAAATCAAATAAATAAAAACAGATTGTCTAAATCTTCCTAAACAGAGATATGCACAGATAAACATTATACAAATTATATGTGATCTTGGTAGAAGGGTAGAGTACAAATATAGAATTCCTATTTATTATTTCTACTGTCACAGTAAAACACATTGCTTTCAGGAAAATCTGTTATAACATATCCCTTCTTTCTTTATGATTGCACCTCCTTCTTTATGTCTCACCACTTTAAATTATTGCAATGTATTCTATTAATCAAAGGCATTTTCTAATTAGTGTTACTAATAATCTAACATTATTCTTTCTATAAAGTTTTTTTTTGCAACAAGAATTAGTAGCCTCTCTGACTGGTTGAATTTTAAAAAAAGATGATTTAACTATTTATTTAGTTTTAAGATGTATAAATCTACCCAACTCAGTCAGTGTGAATCTGAGGGTACAGAGTACAAGATAAATGCAATAATGTTCCTATTATTGCTGTATCTCTGTATAATATTTTTTTTAGAAAAACAGTATGATATTCATTTAGCTGATCTAAGTCACGACATATGGGTTTATTTATTTATTAAAATTATATGCCACCCATCTGGCCTAGAAGTGATTCTAGGAGGCTTACAAATTGATAAAAAGTCCTTCACAAATTTAGTAACCAATTATCAATTTTGTGTTTGTAACGGATACACTAAGTATGTTGGTGTTATCCTGTGTAATATTTCAGGCAATCATTTTAAATAGGAATAAAAGATATAAGGAGATATCCTTGGATTTCAGTAGATAGACATAGTTCAAAAATCTTGGTATATTACACACTTCATGTGGATTTTTTTTCTTTCGTTCAATCATATCCAAATCTCAGAGACTGCCTGAACAAGTCCCTGCAGGATTCTTGGCAAGTTTTTTTCAGAAGTGTTTGCCATTGCCTCCTTCCTAGGGCTATGAGTGAGTGACTGGCCCAAGGTGTTTTTGTGTGTAAGGCAGGAGTACAATTCACAGACTCCCAGTTTCTAGCCTGATGTCATAACCACTACACAAATTCCTGGCCTGCAACCAGAGTGGAATGAATCTTGATAATTTGCTTTCTCCCAGCCAATACCCTTCTAAGCACCTTGCACTCAAGTGGCATATCTCATATATCTCTGTGCCCAGGAAATTATTTAGGAGAGCTACTAGTATGTCTCTTTCAAGGCACCCAGATGGTCTCCTGACGTAATAGGCATCCAGTCACTTTTCTCTGCTAGCTGCAGTCTTTCCTGGTCACAGTATTTCATGTCCTAGTAGCTTCCTGTCAAGATAAATTCAATATGCTGCATATGGAGCTGCATTTGAGCATGACAAAAGGCTACAGACAATTGTCAGGAATAGTTATTAAACCATCATTTCTAATAAATTCACATGGTGAAGAGAACTAAATATTAATTTAACAGAGGAGATTGATGGCTCTTAATAAGAGGAGATTATTTTTCACTCTCTCACACCAATAATAATGGAATAGATAGAGGTAGTTTGGGGTTTTGATTTTAAATATTTGGCTAAATAGGTACCCTCAGATTTCTAGTGCAGAGTTAGTGATTGAGTTGCCTACTGAAGCCTATTTGTAGCAGACTCAGCTTTTAGATTTGTGATGAGTCAAATATTACAAAGGCACCTTAAGTCTCTCATGGTTCTTAATCAAAAGGACAACACATGAAAACTTTTCATCCAGACTATTTATCCTGTATTTGGGGGAGGATGACTGAAAATTCTATTCATTGCATATGATGTCTTTTGAATGAGGATCTATTAACTGAGGTTGTCCTGAATTATTTAAAGATTTAAATCCCATCTTTTTTCTAACATCTCTATTTCCACAAAAAAATAACTGTGAAATGGATTGTAGACAGACAGACAGACAGACAGAGGTCCAAGTGATCCCATGAGTTTTGGTGGCTGAGGGTGAATCTGAATCTCTCCAGTCCAATTACTGTTTAATCATGGTTTGGTTTTTTTTTAATATCTAGCAATTGTATTACTAAGAAGTACAAATTGTTTTAATGTTTATAAGCAGGTAATGATTGTTGTAAATGTGTACTTACATTGGTTGCCACAGCCAGAATAGCTATTCCTTGCATGATAGGTTGCCATGCCCCTATATGTTGAGCTTTTTGAGAAACCATGCGTCTATACTGAGTGGTAATCTTCCAAGCATCTACGTGAATTTCCAATAAATTGTTAATAAGGGCCAGAAGGGGTGCCAATGGGAATGATGTCACAAATAATGTTACAAATCCAAACTGTATAACTGGAAATAATACATTATTATATCATTGATGAAACAATGTAATAAAGTAATTGATGATAAAGTAGTGCTTTATCAGTTTTCAAATGTTATATCAGCCAAAATTGTAGCTACTCAAGATTAGCCAAAATCCATCATTTCCTAATAAATGCAAATCAATTGAACACAACAATCTGGTATGCATATTTAGATATATTTATTAACAATTTGTATCCATCAAGTATCAAGGCAACAATTAAAAGATTCTTATTGCTAATTTTTTTAAAAAATAAAGTTTTTGAATTGAGCTCAAATTTCAGTGATGGAAATGCATGCAATACATGAAGTTTCTGGCTAGCTTTAGAGATGGAGTTGCCAAGCCTTTTAAGGAATGTTCTGACATCTTTCCAATCCAACCCACAGCCCTGAAAGTCCTAGTTTGTCTTTATTAAGCAGGACTGACCTTGGTTAGCTTTTTATATCAGCAGAAGTCATCTAAGTGCCACCATTTGTTGACTTATTTTGTTAATTAGGAAGTTTTCTTTTTTTAAAAAAAATACAGCTAAAGTATTTTATTGCTATATACTTCTCTCTTGCTAGAATAGACCAAAACATACAGGAGATATTCACAACATGTTGCATATCATTCCAGGTTTATTCAATTATTTACAGTATCTTATTCAATACATTTCCAACATGTTACTCAGTATTTCAACAAAAGAATATTTACATTATTAATGTGATTATCTATCTATCTATCTATCTATCTATCTATCTATCTATCTATCTATCTATCTATCTATCTATCATCTAATATATACATATATAATGCATTCAGAAAGTATTCAGACCCTTCACTTTTGTCAATTTTGTTATGCCTGTCACTACAGTTGTGGAAATTATTTTTTTCTCATTAATCTACGTACCCCATAATGACTAAGTGAAAACAGAATTATAGAAATGTCTGTAAATTTATTAAAAAGAAGAAAACTGAAATATCACATTGGCATAAGTATTCAGACCCTTGGTAACACTTGAAATTTAGCTCAGGTGCCTCCCATTTCTCTTGATTGTTGCTGACATGTTTCAACACCTTTATTGGAATCCACTTGTGGTCAATTAAATTGATTGAACATGATTTGGAAAGAACACACCTCTCTATAGAAGGCCTCTATAGATGTACATACACATTTTCTTTTCTTTTCTTTTCCTCTATTCTGTGTTAATTGTTTAACAGAATCTGGAAGCAAAATTTTATACAATATATAATATGACAACAAGAAATAAAATGGTTGGCCTACCCATTTCAAGGTATTCATAAAACAATCCAAGCTTGCCAATGGGCTGCAAATGGTAGTCCTGCTCCCAGTAAGGAACAATAGTTTCTGCTCGTGTAACTGAGCGGCATGTCCCAATCAGATTCTTAAGCCACCTGTACATTTGGAGAATCAGCAAGATTTATTCTATCTGGTAGAGCAGAGGTGTAACATTTGAACCCTATCAGCATTTCTTTGTAGCTTCCAAAGTTCCTCAAAACAGTAGAGATAAACATTTCGTTTTTTTCCACACTGGAAGGATTTAATCCATTTATTTCCAATTGAAAAAATAAAACACAATCCTTTTATGATTTCTATTGTTCAAAATCATCCCAAATTATCTAACTATCAACTCTGGGCTGCAAAACTTCAGATGACCACAAAATGATAACAATGGCTTATGGTTTTCTGTTATCTCTTTGTTACCATCTAGATTACCTGGATTGTGGGTGGGGCCAATGGGATAGCCGTAATTTAGCTCAAATTGAGTTATAGATTTAGTCGACTTCAAGATAAGTACAAGATATAGAACTACTACTAATTTTAAAAAAATCCTTTAATTCTCTTTATTGATTTCTTTGCTATTTCCTAGATCTTCACTATTTTTCTGAGCATTTGACAATTAAATCTATTTTACTGATAAAAAGCTCTGTTTCTTAATTCAGAGACTGCTTACAGTGCAAACCAGTTGTTCAGGTTTCTTTCAACTTCAGCTATCAATGCTATTTACTTACGGAAAAAGCACTTCTTGAATGTTATTCCAGATGGCTTTGCCTCCCATTATTATTGCTAGTTGTGTTGTCAGTTCAAGAAGACACCCACCTGGATCACACTTTGAAAGAAAGCATGTTATAACTTATTCCCTGCAAAAAATGTTCATAATAGTTTCTTCAACTAAATTATGCTAAACTTTATGAAAATGTTTTTATACTAAAATCTGCTTAACTGGAATTACATAATATTTTTATATAGTCAATTTTATCCAACTATTCAGACAATAACTTTCTGTTCATCCTAGTAGATTAAACTGAGCACTAAAGAATTCTGGAAATCTATTTTTTTTCAGTTTTTCAGTTTTATTGATCAGTAATGAGATTGTTGTTGTTGTTGTTAGCTGCGAAGTCGTGTCCGACCCATCGTGACCCTATGGACAACATTCCTCCAGGCCTTCCTGTCTTCTACCATCTTCTGGAGTCCATTTAAGCTCACGCCTACTGTTTCAGTGACTCCATCCAGCCACCTCATTCTCTGTCGTCCCCTTCTTCTATTGCCCTCGATCTTTCCCAGCATTAGGCTCTTCTCCAGTGAGTCCTTCCTTCTCATTAGGTGGCCAAAGTATTTGAGTTTTAGCTTCAGGATCTGGCCTTCTAAAGAGCAGTCAGGATTGATCTCCTCTAGGACTGACCGGTTTGATCGCCTTGCAGTCCAAGGGACTCGCAGGAGTCTTCTCCAGCACCATAGTTCAAAGGCCTCAATTCTTTGGCGCTCAGCCTTTCTTATGGTCCAACTTTCACTGCCATACATTGCAACTGGGAAGACCATAGCCTTGACTATACGCACTTTTGTTGACAGGGTGATGTCTCTGCTTTTTAGTGTGCTGTCTAGATTTGCCATGGCTTTCCTCCCCAGGAGCAAGCGTCTTTTAATTTCTTGGCTACAGAGATTAGCAGGCCTGAAATTACATATCCCACATCTGAATATAAACAGAGATTAAATGATCTCTAGTCCACTGTCTTGTTTTTCACAAGCCCTAGAAGCTTCTTGGATGAGATGTGAAACATTTTCAAGGAAAATTATGTCATCTTTTGAAAAAGCATGGGACAACCATGACCTGGATGACTGAGAATCTCCATAGACATACAGTTGTGTTGTTGCTTCCTAGAGTTGATAATTCAGTGATATAATAATAGTAATAATAATAATAATAATAATAATAATAAGAAGAAGAAGAAGAAGAAGAAGAAGAAGAAGAAGAAGAAGAAGAAGAAGAAGAAGAAGAAGAAGAAGAAGAAGAAGAAGAAGAAGAAGAAGAAGTAGTTGGAAGGGACCTTGGAGGTCATCTAGTCCACCCCCTTGCTCAGGCAGGAAACTCTATACCATTTCAGGCAAATGGATGTCCAGTCTCTTCTTAAAAACCTCCAGTGTTGGAGCATTGTAAGGGCCTGCCTCAGTTAAACCTCCCAAGAAAGTAGAACTCTTGAAACTTGCATGATTTCAACAGGAGCTTTTATTGGGGGGTGCTGACTACAGGGAAGTAAGGCACGATCTAAGGGTTTCCCGCACAAAGCAGTACATTCAAAGTTGGAATCCAAAACCCCACTCCAACTGTCCATCCGGTAGTTTCAAATAGAGTCAGTCCAAAGGTGTCAAATTGTTGTGGGAACGAACCAATAATGCGCCACCCTCAAGGTTGTCAGGTCTCTTTGCGCCGCCTTACCCCCGCCCAGAGATAAGGCAGATGGGCAGAGACACATTTCTTTCTCACCCCAAGAAAGGGATGGGACATTTCAAAGAGAAAGAACAAAGCAAAGGAAGCTGAAAGCCCATATGCCCACTCTTCCCCAATAGAATGTCAGAACCCGAAAAGGGAAAAGGGGATTAAGGGAAAAAGGGGTTTAAGGGTTCTGACAGATATATTGCTTGCTTGTCCTATCTAGTTCTAACTAATGACAGATATTTTTGATGTCTTGATGTCATGACGGGATGGGTGGAAGAAATTGGAGCTCTGGCTTCTTAGCCCAATTTCGCTCTGTCTGGGGACCCTAAGAGGTCCGAAGGTTTCCCTGGAGAGATAAATTTATTAATACCCTTCTGCCACTCATCCAAATTAGCATCTTTTTTCAAAATAGGTATCATTTGAAACAGAAAAAGAAACTTTGGTAAAAACATTCATTTTAACAGCTGCAATTTTTCCCAACAAAGATAATTGTAATTATTTCCAATTATTTAAATCCTTTTGTACTTTTAACCATAACGTCTCATAATTATTCTTATATAATTTCACATTAGAAGCTGTAATATATACCCCCAAATATTTAACCTTTTTCACAATTTCATAACCTGTCAATTTTACTAACGTATGCTTCTCATTCATAGTCATATTTTTAGATAATATTTTAGTCTTATTATTATTCACCTTAAAGCCCGAAACTTTCCCATATTGTTTTATAATTTCCATCAAATCTATAACCGATTGAATCGGTTGAGATAGTGTAACAACCAAGTCATCTGCAAACGCTCTTAATCTATAATCATTCTGTTTTATTTTTATTCCCTGTATTTTAGGTGATTCCTGAATTTTAATCAATAAAATCTCCAATGTTAAAACAAACAATAATGGTGACAGAGGACACCCTTGTCTTGTACCTTTTTCAATTTTAAATGCATCTGTTAATCCCCCATTAATTATAATTTGCGCTGATTGTTGTTGATATATGGCCTTAATAGATTGCAGAAATTCATCCCCAAAGTTCATCTTTTCCACAACTTTCAATAAAAATTGCCAATTCAATTGATCAAAAGCTTTTTCAGCATCCAAAAATATCAATGCCGCAGGGACTTGGTTATTCTTATCCAAATACTCAATTAACTAATTGTCTTACATTATATTTCATATATCTTCCAGTTATAAATCCAGACTGATCTGTATGAACCATCTGTTTCAAAACTGACATTAATCTATTTGCCAATATTTTTGCAAAAATCTTATAATCTGTATTTAAAAGCGATATAGATCTATAATTCTTAGGCTGAGTAAGATCTTGATCCTCCTTTGGGATCAACGATATAAAAGCCCTTCTCCAAGATGGAGGCACCTCCCCTCCAGCCTGGATATTGTTAAATAGTTCCTTTAAAGGTTCTACCATCTCTGTAAGTAAAGTTTTGTAATAAATTGCTGTTAAACCATCTGTACCCGGAGCCTTACCCACTTTTAACTGTTTAATTACTGATATAATTTCTTCAGAAGTGATTAAACAATTCATCCCTTCCCTTTGTTCATGTGAAAGCATAGGAATATGTGCTTCCTGTAAATATTTATCTATATCTAAGGTATGTGGGGACGCGGTGGCTCAGTGGGTTAAGATGCTGAGCTTGTTGATCAGAAGGTCGGCAGTTTGGCGGGTCGAATCCCAAGTGCCGCGTAACAGAGTGAGCGCCTGTTACTCGTCCCAGCTTCTGCCAACCTAGCAGTTCGAAAGCACGTAAAAATGCAAGTAGAAAAATAGGGACCACTACGGTGGGAAGGTAACAGCGTTCCGTGCGCCTTTGGCGTCTAGTCATGCCAGCCACATGACCACGTAGACGTCCTCGGACAAGCGCTGGCTCTTCGGCTTTGAAACGGAGATGAGCACCGGCCCCTAGAGTTGGAAACGACTAGCATGCATGTGCGGGGGAACCTTTACCTTTACCTAAGGTATGTACATTCTCACTAGCATATAACTTTTGATAAAAATCAAAAAAAACTTTTTTAATCAAATTTTGTTGATATGTTTCTTTACCCTTATATTCTATTTTCTCTATTGTACGTAACTTCCTTAATTGATAAGCTAACCACCTACCAGGCTTGTTTGCATTACAAAAAGTATTATGCTTCGCATATCTCAAATTAGTTGCAACCTGATCTGCCATTAACATATTAAATTGCTCTTTCAACAAATTTATTGAAATCCTTAATCTCTTATCTAATGGATTCAAAATAAAAGCTTTCTCCTTCAATTTAATCTCTTCTTCCAATTCTTTACATTTTTGCATCTGCTTACACCTATGACCATTGTTCATATGAATCAAAATCCCCCTCATATAAGCTTTACTGGCATCCCAAACCATTTCAATCGGTGTTCCTTTATGCATATTCAGAACAAAAAACTCTTTCAAATAATCTTTACATTTTTCTGAAAGTACATCATATCTAAATAAATTTTCATTCAACCTCCAAGATCTTCTTATCCCATCTTCCCTAAATAATTCCATCCATACAGGACTATGATCCGACAACGTTCTAGGAAAAATCTTGACATTCTTGACCCTGGAAGTAAGATCACCAGTAACTAAAAAAAGTCAATTCTAGAAAACGATTGATGCCTGTCCGAAAAGAAAGTAAAATCTCTATCCTCCAAGTTCCGCTCCCGCCAGATATCTCTTAGCTCCAAGTCTTCTTTCAAATCAAAAAAAACTTTTAGGCAATCTAGAATAGATAGGAGAGTTTTTAGACCTCTTCTTGTCCTTATTTGAGTCCAAAACACCATTCCAATCACCCATCAAAATAACAGATTTATAATCCAATTGAATTAGTTTATCATGTAAAAACTTGTAAAACTTTCCTTGCTGTTGATTAGGAGCATATAATCCAATAATGAGAATCTTCTTGCCTTGTAACAATAGTTCAATAATAACATATCTTCCCTGTGGATCAGATTCAATTAACGTAGCAGATAAATCTCTTCTAAAGTAGATAACCACTCCACTCTTTTTATCTGGAGCAGATGCTATAAAATGAAGTCCCAACTGAGAATTAATCAAGTATTTTTGATCTTTTGCACAAATATGAGTTTCTTGTAGGCAAACAATATCATTTTTATGTTGCTTCAAATAATGAAACACTTTCTATTCTTTTTTGTGGTGAATTTAAGCCATTAACATTCCATGTCAAAAGCTTTATCGCCATCCTCAGCGACCTGGAACCTCTGGAACGGCACCTGGAGATCTGCAGTTGGTCTCTTTGGTCGCGCCCCTCCCACCGGCTCCATAATAACAGGGCCTTGTATCATAGGCCCAGAATTTTATTTTTTATTTTAATCCCATTTATATCCCACCCTTCTCCGAAGACTCAGGGCGGCTTACAATTTAAGCACAAAGCAATGTGCTTAGCAATAGACTTCATTCTATGTATATGCCTGCTTATTAGGGCTTTCGCCCCCCCAAGCGGCATTATTACAAAGTCAGCTTATTGCCCCCAACAATCTGGGTCCTCATTTTACCTACCTCGGAAGGATGGAAGGCTGAGTCAACCTTGAGCCTGGTGGGATGCAAACCTGCACTAATTGCAGGCAGCTGGTGTTACTTAAGGAGGCATTAGCCCACTGCTCCACCAAACAGACTCCATCTTCTGTTTCAGTTGTTCCTTTTCTCTCCGCTTATGCGCCGCACGTATCATTCTCTGGTCTTTTGGTTCAGCCTTTAACATCAAACTTTGTTCAGTAGGTTCAACCAATTGTGCCTCTCCAACAAACTGTGCTGATGCACCTTCAACTTGTTGTTTATCTTCTTCCGCTCTCTTAGGCAATGGAGATGGTGGTGAACCTGCTTTCAGGACATAAGTATAAAATTCTTTTGCCTTAGCAATCGTATTAAGCCTATATCGTGTCCCTGCAAGATTCACCACTATTCCAACAGGGATCTCCCATTTGAACTGAATTTGTCGATTTTTAAGTTCATCAGACAAAAAACCAAAATCCTTTCTTTTTCTCAACATCTTAGGAGGTATTTTTTTCAAAATTATAATATCTTGACCTGCAATTTGAAATCTCTGTTGATAAAAGGCCTGGATCATCTCATTTCGAAGTGACCTCTTAGAGAAATAAATCACCACATCTCTAGGTAAATTCTTCTGCCTCGCAATCTAGGAATTGACCCTGAAAATTTTTTCCACCTCCCTTGATAACTCCTTAGGATCCCATCCCAAGATGGGAGCAATGACCTTAATCACCTCTTCCAGTAAGTCCTCACGGGGGGTTTCTCTCAACCCTCTTATTCTCAGAGCAAATTCCATTTCTTTAAATTGCGAAATCATCAGCTCATCCTCAGTTTTGTCAATTTTATTTTCTGCTTTAGCAATTCTATTTTCAAGTCTGTCACTATTTTCCACAACCTCATCCACGCAGTCATCTAAACATTCAATATGTGCAGCCAGGCCTTGAAATGCAAACAAAATATCTTCTCTCATCTCTCTATTTTTAAGTTCAAGAAGATCAGCTACCTCTTCCTTTATTTGTAAAGTCATTTCTTGTGCCTGCAACTTCAAAGCATCCTGCAGGTCTTTAAGTGTAAGTGCTGGTGGTGGAGGAGAGGGTGGAGGGGATCTGGGTTTTGCAGTAGGCTGAATGACAGGAGAAGAGATTGAGGTTTTAGAAACAACAGGAACTGCCTGCCGTCTTGAAGCCATTTTCACTTGCTACAAATCACTTTGTCTTATCACTTTCACTTTCCCCAAAAAAAGGAGATGAACCCTTATTAGCAATAATAATAAAAAAGAGAAAAAATTCCAATATATTATTTAAATTTTAACAAAATCCTCGTAATTTATTCTTTTAAAAAGAAAAAACATTTCAGCGCCATTTTTTTTCTTTCTTCAAAGTCTAATTTATAAATGGAGAAGATTAAAGCACCTCGAGTTAAAGTTCTGAATACTTGCAACTTTACTCCTCCTGGTCAGCTCGTTCTGCTTTAAAGGCACACATAAATCACTATAATCCGCAGATGTGGATGCAGCCTCTAGCTTCGCTCCTGCACAGAGCAAAGGCGTCCTGGACTCGGAGAAAGCCTCGGACTCTGTGGGGGCTCTCACCCTCCGACCCCCAGATAATTCTGGGAGGTCTTGGGGAGCTCTTCCACTATCCGAGAAAACTCACTTCCCCTTCTTCTCCCGAAGGGGAAGTTTACGAGCCACGGAACAGCTGATTGTCACTGTCTCCGCGGCTCCAACGAAGCCTCAGGGCGGGCGGCCAGGGAAAAGCTGCCATTCGGCGCGGTGTAGCCACCGGAAGTCAAAATCTAGTTAATTCTTATGGTGTGGAAAATCTTTTTATATTTAACTTTTATGAGAAAACAGCTTGAAAAAAACTTTTAAAAGAAGGAAAAAACTTTTAAAATTTGGATATAGACAAAACAGTAAATAAGGACATATAGTAGTGAAAGGAGATACTACAGCAATACCAAATACTAAAATAACTTGAAAAGCTCTTGACCTTGAAACAACACCTGGTGTAAACAAAGAGCTTTATATGACTTTACACTAGAAAAGGCTCCCCACAATCATATCTTTTGACCCTGGATATAACTACAACAGAAACTTTGGAAACAGAGGGCTTTTTACATCTTTAAACTAACTGGAGCATCTGGATTTAGCTTAAAGTAGTTGGATCATTTTATGGTTGGATTTTAGCCTAAGAGAGTTGGCTTCCCCCCCCCCTTTTTAATCTTGCTTTTTCTCCTTGTGGATTTATAAAATTCACTCAATTAAAAATGAGTGCACCAAATCTCACTATAATTATGAAAAAAATGTCCTCTGCACCCTTGGTTGGAACATCTAGCCCAACAAACCAGGGATCTATTGAAACAATGTTGCAGCAAGAAAAAATAAATACTGCTCAAACTGAGATGCAGACTACATTAAAATTAATTCAGGAATCAACACAGAGAAATCATGAAGAGACAAAAAGTAACTTTGATAAATTAAATGAACAAATGCTGGATATAAAGACACAATTTGAGGCTCATCAGCAAATGATTGCTGAAAATGAACAAAGAATTCAGAGAATGGAAAATAAATCAGATGATATTGACAAAAAATGGAAACACTAATGCAAGAAAATGAAAAATTAGAACAAGCAAACCAATTTTAGAAGGAGCAATTACAGCTTTGGAAAGGGAGAAAGCTGTACTCTCCTTAAGATTCCAAAATATTCCTGAAGACAGAGAAGAAGATATAGCAGAAGTGATTATTAATCTACTGGCAGAGGCTTTAAAAACAGACCAAGCAGAGATACAAATGGAGATATATGAATGAATTCAAGCTATGCAAGGAAATACAAACTACCCAGAGAAGTCCATGTCAGATTTATAAAGAAAACAATAAGAGATAAGATACTGAGAAGAGTCAGAGATGAACCATTACAATATAAGAATAAAGAAATTGTGGTGTTAGACTTCCGGTCCTGTGCAGCAGCGCGGCAAGTCAAGGTGTTCGGGACTCCGTGCCCTTTGGCTGAGTTTCTTCCTCAAAGAGGCAGCAAAGAAGGAAGGAAGTCCCGGGGACCTCAGAGAGATGGCAGTCGACCCGATCAGTCCAGGAGAAACCTTCCAGAAACCAACAGGAGAAAGGCTAACCTAATTTCAGAGTCTAGCCCAAGCTGCAAGCAACCGAAGTCAAAAGCACTATTTTAAACTGATTCTAAACAACACGTTTGAATCTGGGTAAGAACATCGATTTTCTCTATCCTACTTATCAACTTTCCTGAAGGAAAAAAAATCCCAAGAAGCAAAAAAACTTAGAAAGTAAAGGAGGGGGATTTTTGCCCCACCCTTTTACTAACAGAAGTGGTAAATTAAACCTTTTATGGAGGACCAAAACATATTGAAATGAAATGACTATAAAACCTAAATTTGGATAAGTTTGAAGTTAATGAATGGTTAAGATTCTAATTTTAAAGGCAATTTGTTCATTTAGAAAATTTGAAAAATAAACCAGTGCTGACATCTAGTGGTGCATGAAGACTACAACAGCTATGGCTTTCATGCAGGACTGGAAAAAACTAATCTCTACTTGTGACTTTCAAAGCTCTACAAAAGAGAACAGCTGTGACGAAAAAGAAAACAATCTGGGCTGCAGACAAAGTGAGACTTACAAACTTCAGGGAACAAAAAAAAAAACATTTTTGAACTTTCTGGATTACAAGTATCTATTTAACTCTCTGACCCCAAAGCTATTTGCAGAGAAAAGAAAATTTAGATTCTTGGTCATTATGGAAAATCAGAGACTTATAGAAAGAACATATCAAGAAAAAATAAATACTTTTCAAGAGGAGACATACGATATGTTGCAACTAATTCAAATAACAATGATTTCAAACCACAAAGAAATCCAAAATAACTTTGAAAATATAAACCAATTCATCTCCAATTTAACTTTATAACAAAAAAAATCCCAGGAAACAACAACAGAGAAGGAACAGATAAAATAGACAACTGAATACAAATTTGAGTATAGAGACTAAAAGATGGAACCTAACAAAACAAAGAAGTATGATTTAATCCAAGTGGGAAAAAAATTACAAGAATGCTGGATTGGAAAAGACAACTTATACTTTAACACCACAAAACAAATTTGAGGATAAGAAAAAAGATTGGACAAAATGGACTGCAAAGATGCCAGAAAACAAACTAGAACTGGAGAGACAAAAAATGATAAGCAGAGAGAAAAAGAAAGAAAAATATTTTCAACAAAAATGAATGGGCAAATGCCTCTCACATAGATATTGTACTTGATCCCCTCAAGTAACATAGTACTTTCTTTTTCTTCTTTTTTTTAAATTTTATTTTTGATATGAGTAACATAAAAGAGTTGGAATGGCTATATAAAGGAAATGTTTTAGATATCTAAAGGTAATTGACTTTAAGAAAAATTACAATGGATTAAAAAAGGAGTTAAAAGACTAGAGGACTAGTTTTATTAAATGGAATATTTAAAGATTAATTATATATTTTAATTATGGTAAAAAAGAACAATTTTTTGGAAATAAATATGTATTAGCTTATAGGAAATAGGGATTTTAAGTAACATACTATCTTTTTTAATTCTTATTTTTTTCTTTTTTTTAGTCTTATTTATTCCTTAAGAAAGGTAAAAGTATTGGGTTGGCTTACATGAGAAAAAATAGACTTAAATATTTAAATGTAATTAACTTTGAGAAAATCTTAACCAGCAAGAATGTGGGAACATTGTGGGAAAAACAAATGTAAACAAGAACTGTAAACAGGATCTATGAGCCAGCTTGGTGTTGTCTGCAAATTTGATGAGTTCCCCATCTATCCCCTCCTCCAAGTCGTTGATGAAGATGTTGAAGAGCACTGGGCCTGCCTTACACTGAGGGCGCTCTTAATTCAACATTTTTTCAATGTTGCAAGTGATTGTGGAGATCTTTTTGGGAAAAAGGAAACAATAAAAGCAAGCTAAGGCATGGAAAGAGGTTCTTATTTTGAACAAGACTCATGAGGAGCACACGTTATCATTATAGTAACCATATACTGAGATTTTACAGTCACCATTCATAATTTTAAACTGTAGCAGGTAATTATATTCAGTTCACTAAGTGGCTGGATTGAGGATCAAGCTTGATGTTGCATAGGAAAGTTGCAAACATCTACAATAAAGTAGTAACAGCAATAGCAGAGGAATAATTACCGGTAATACCTTTCTTTTGGCAGTTTTTCTGCTCAAAATTGGTCACTGACATACTTTTCATTTTCAGGACTACAAATTCATGTTGTGGGGAGAAATAGCAATAGCACTTAGACTTATATACCACTTCACAGTGCTTTACAGCACTCTCTAAGCAGTTTACAGAGTCAGCATATTGCCCCCAACAATCTGGGAAGGCTGAGTCAACCTTGAGCCAGTGAGAATCGAATTAACCTACACTTTAACCACTGTGCCACCAGCCCTGGTCCCCACAGAAGACAAACGATGGTCGACAAGGTAGCTGTCAAAGCAGGAACGGTCTGACCAGTGTTTAATGATGGCAAACAAAGTCAGTGCTGGGAGTGATCTTCTCCTAGGGCCTTACATACAGTCAGTCCCCTCACTTCCACCCCCCATCCAGCTAGCCAGCATCCGGCTAGCATTTTCAAAAGCAGTAATGCCGCCCCCTGGTTCCTTCCTCCGGCTTGCTATGCAGTCCCCTGCATCCATTTCTGCGCCGATCAGCTGTTTGTCAGCAGCGCAGCCACCTGGCTGTTCAGCAGCGTGGGATGCAGGTAGGATCTCCCCCTTCTTTTCCCTGGGTGCCATTCTTGCTGTTCGCCGCTGTTGGGGCTCCAGCCCCAGCCAGCTGCTCCGCAGTTGAGCCAGAGACTCCCTGGGCATTCAGCGTCATTGACAGCCTAGCACCATGCCAAGGAGCCTCTCAGGTGTTCAGCGGTCGAGCCGAGGGATTCCCCAGGTGTTCAGCATCATCACCAGCCTGGCACCAGGCCGCGAAGCCTCATGGCTGTCTCCCTTGCCCCTCCCTCAAGTGGCAAGCCCACGGGGCTTGACACATGGCACTTATATATAATGTAACCAAAAGGAAGATAATTCCTTGACACCAGCCTTCCTCCCCCTCTTAAAAAAGAAAGAACATCTGGAAACAGAAGTAAAAAAATCCATAACCTACTATTTGAAAAAACCAGAACCTACTACTTGATAAGATAGAAAAATGTAGGTTAGATAGCATCATCACCAGATGGATTCCTAACTGCCTGACCAATCGCATTCATGAGGTCCTTAATGGAACTGCATCTATATGGAGAGAAATGGGTACCTCAAGGCTCTATCTTAGGCCCAGTACTCTTCTCAATATCTTCATAAATTATTTAGACAAGGGGATAGAAGGTAAATTCATCCAATCTGCAGATGACAGCAAGCTGGCACGAGTAGCCAACACTCCAGAAGATAGGCTTAAGATACAGAAGAATCTCAACAGACTTAAACACTGGGCCCTGTCTAACAAAATGAAATTCAGTGGTGAGAAAATTAAGGTTCTACATTTAGGCAACAAAAAACCAAATGCACAGGTATAGAATAGGTGGTACCTGGCTCAACAGTAGTAACTGCAAGAGGGATCTTGGAGTCCTAGTGGACAATCACTTAAATACCAGCCAGCAGTGTGCTGCAGCTGCCAAAAAATGCAGTCCTAGGTTGCATTAACAAAGGGATAGAATTGAGATCATGTGAAATGTTAGTACCACTTTATAGTACCTTGCTAACACCACACTTGAAATATTGCATCCAGTTTTGGTCACCACAACATAAAAAAGTTGAATGCAGAAAGAGCAACAAAGATGATTAGAGGCTTCATAAAATATATGAAGAATGGTTGTAGGAATTGGGTATGTCTAGTTTAATGAAAAGAAGGACTTGGAATGACATGATAGCAGTGTTTCCAATATCTAAGGGGCTACCACAAAGAAGAATAGCTCAATCTATTCTCCAAAGCACCTGAAGGCAGAACAAGAAGCAATGGATGGAAACTAATGAAGGAGATAACCAACCTAGAACTATGGTTGGGCATAGATAGGGGCCTCTGGTGGAGATATATTAAGAGGCCCCTAATATGTTTTCTAGCCGGCTGTTTTAAAGGGTTAGGGAGGGGGGGAATGGTAGGGTTGGGAGGGAATTGGGGTGTACCCCACCAACCGGTCGTCAGTCCAGGCCTGAAATGGTTCCCGGCGAGATGGGGTTAGGGTTGGGGTCTCCTGGTTTCCCTGGCATTGGGGTGGGGTTTCAAATCCCCACGACGATTGGGAACGGCTGCAGGCAGTTACACGGAGGGCCATATCAACACCTGGGATCGCGCCCCCGCTGTCTTCAAGCGGTAGCGTGCTCCGACCCTCCAGTTGGTACCCATTTATCCGGGGGTGAGAGGGATCAGGCCCCTGAGCTCAGGCTGGTGTACTTTAATGCCAGATCCGTTGTGAACAAGGCTCCCCTCGTCCGTGATTTGATCGAGGAGGAACACGCGGATCTGGCATGCATTACAGAAACCTGGTTGGGCTCAGAGGGAGGTGTCCCTCTGACTGAGCTTTGCCCTCCAGGTTTCTGTGTGTTACATCGGCCACGGGCTCACGGCAGGGGTGGTGGGGTGGCAGTAGTTATACGGGAGACCTTATGTCCGCGGGAGACCACTATTATACAGATAGGCGGGAGTGAATCCCTCCTCCTGAGGTGTGGCCCTGGGGCTCAGTTGGGCTTGTTGCTAACATACCTGGTGCCCAGCTGTGTAGCAACGGCCCTGCCTGAACTTCTCGACGTCCTCTCAGGGTTGACGGTTGAGTTTCCCAGACTTATAGTTCTGGGTGACTTTAACCTGCCTTCTCTGGGAGGGTCATCTGAGTTGGCCCAGGAGTTCATGGCCTCCATGACAGCCATGGACCTGACCCAAGTAATTCAGGGTCCGACTCATGGGGGAGGACACACTCTCGACCTAGTTTTCTTATCTGGGCAGTGGTTTGATGATCTGGGAGGGGGCTCGCTATCTATTGTCCCCCTGTCATGGTCTGATCATCACCTCCTGCGGTTGGTCTTCCACTATGTCACCCCCCGCTGCTGGGCTGCGGAACCGACCAGGTGGTTCTGCCCCAGGCGCCTAATGGATCCAGAACGGTTCCAGATGGCACTTGGGTCTATACCTATCCCCCTCGCTCACAGCCCGGCCGACACCTTGGTGGATGCCTGGGAAAGGGCTGCCACCAGGGTGCTCGACCGTGTTGTACCCTTGCGACCCCTGACCCGGCGCAGATCCTGGTGGGCTCCATGGTTTTCTGTGGAGCTCCGGGAGATGAAGCGTCGGAGACGAGGTCTAGAGAGATGTTGGAGATCCAGCCGGTCTGAGTCTGACCGGTTGCGGTTAAAAAACTTTACAAGGTCTTATCTCACGGTGATGAGGACAGCGAAGTCTAATTACTTCGCTGCCCTCATCGCATCCGCAGATAATCGCCCGGCCGCCCTGTTTAGGGTGACTCACTCCCTCCTTAATCAGGAGGTGAAGGAGGAGCCCTTACAGGGGTGAGCCGAGGACTTTAGCTATCACCTGACGGACAAAATCGCTCAGATTCGAGCTGGTTTGGATTCTGACTGGGCAGAGACTGACGGGGAGGAATCGAGCAGTCTAGAGAATGTTACCTGGAGTGAATTCGATCCTGTGACCCCAGATGAGGTGGACAGGATCATGAGGAGACTGAGTTCCGTCATGTGTTTATTAGACCCGTGCCCCTCCTGGCTGGTATATGCAGCCCGGGAGGAGACACGAAGCTGGTTCCAGGCAGTAATAACTGCTTCTTTGAAGGAGGGTACCTTCCCTGCCGCCTTGAAGGAGGCAGTGGTGAGGCCCCTCCTCAAGAAGCCTACCCTGGACCCAGCTATTTTGAACAACTACCGTCCAGTCTCCAACCTTCACTTTCTTGCGAAGGTGGTTGAGAGCGTGGTGGCACTTCAGCTCCCTCTGTTCCTGGAGGAAACTGATTATCTGGACCTATACCAATCGGGCTTCAGGACCGGGTACAGCACGGAGACGGCATTGGTTGCACTGGTGAATGATCTCTGCCGGGCTCGGGATAGGGGTTGTTCTTCTGTCCTAGTCCTATTAGACCTCTCAGCGGCTTTTGATACCATCGACCATGGTATCCTACCGCGACGTCTCAGGGGGTTGGGAGTGGGAGGCACTGTTTTGCGGTGGTTTTCCTACCTCCTGGGCCGCTCGCAGTCGGTGTTGACGGGAGGGCAGAGGTCTGCCTCGAGGCCTCTCGTTTGTGGAGTTCCTCAGGTTTCGGTCCTCTCTCCCCTCTTGTTCAACATCTATATGAAGCCGCTGGGTGAGCTCATTCGTGGTTTCGGGGTGGGGTATCATCAGTATGCTGATGATACCCAGCTTTTTCTTTCCACCCCGAACCAACCCAGTGATGCCCTCGACGTGATGTCCCGTTGCCTGGAAGCGGTCCGGGTTTGGATGGGGAGAAACAGGCTTCGTCTCAATCCTGCCAAGACTGAGTGGCTGTGCATATCGGCATCTCAGACTAACCAATCTTTTCCATTGTTAACTATGGGGGGTGAGGTGTTACCCCCTGTTGATAGGGCCCGCAACCTGAGTGTCCTCCTGGATTCACGGCTCAGTTTGGAAGATCATATAGGAGCCGTGGCCAGGGGGGCTTTTGCCCAGGTTCGCCTGGTGCGCCAGTTACGGCCCTATCTGGACCGAGATGCGCTATGAACAGTCACCCATGCGCTCGTGACCTCCCGGCTAGACTACTGCAATACTCTCTACATGGGGCTGCCCCTGAGGACCACTTGGAGGCTTCAGCTGGTGCAGAATGCAGCCGCGTGAGTTGTGATGGGAGTCTCCCAATACTCCCATGTAACACCTCTTCTCCGCGAGCTGCATTGGCTTCCGGTTGCCCTCCGGGTGAGATTCAAGGTGCTGGTGATGACCTATAAAGCCCTAAATGACATGGGCCCAGATTATCTAAGGGAACACCTGCCAGCGTCAATTTCCCATCGTCCTGTGCGCTCCCACAGGGAGGGCCTCCTCAGGGTACCGCCGGTCAAGGATTGCCAACGGGCGATCCACAGGGGGAGGGCATTCTCTGTGGGCGCGCCTGCCCTATGGAATCAACTGCCAACGGAACTCCGGACTGCCCCCGACCTTCGTTCTTTTTGCCGGGACCTAAAAACCTGGCTCTTTGAGCTATCTGGTCTGGACTGAGGGGTTTAATGTTTTTAAATTGTGATTTAATTTTTGCGGCTAGACTTAATTTAATTTTATTTTAATTTTATATTGGATTGTTTTTAAATTTTGCCTTGTAAACCGCCCTGAGTCCTTTGGGAATAGGGCGGTATATAAACCGAATAAACAAACAAACAAACAAACAAACAAACAAATAAATAAATAAATAAATAAATAAGAAGAAATATCCTGACAGTTAGAACAATTACTGAATGGAATGACCTGCCTCCAGAAGTTGTGGGTGATTCAAAACTTGAGGTTTTTAAGAAGAAATTGTACAACCATTTGTGTCAGAATCCATTTACATCACATTTCATAATTGTATAGGTAGAACAACGTGCTATTACTGGGGATTCTGCCATCTCTCCGAGGGGGGGGGAGAGGATGGTTACTAAAGCGATTTTCAAACAACAGGGGATGTTTTAACGGGGGAAGGGAGGGGGACAGACAGATCTGGTTTGTGTCTTCATTTACAACTGAAAAAGGGAAGCAATAACCATAAAACCAAGGAGAGTTCCCTTTCCCATGGAAGGACCTGACACCTAGCAACTGACGACAGCCTGACCAAATGGATGAGGGGAGGGACTGGAATGGGAATGGTTTATATAGGATTGAAATGTAACTTTTCTCAGATTCCGTCTTGTATTCCCACAATCGATTCCTTCCTAGTAAACATTTTCCTTTTGGACTAAACTTGCATCCAAGAGTTCTTATTTCCTAAGATGTGGATTGAGGTGGGTCCTGACAGTAGACGGAATCTGCTTTAAGAGTCAACCTGGAAGGGAAAAACCTTACCGGGGGACTTTGCAACAAATGCAAATGTCTGGCGACGAAGCAAGAGAGGAGGGAAGCCCCATGGAGGGGGAGTCTTCCCCCCAAATGGAATCCCAGAGACAATGGGAAACTGAAGCAGCATATTCCCCCGGGGAAGAAGCGGTGGAGCAGTACGACCGAAAACCCCGGTGGTCGATGGGCG
Source organism: Vipera berus (assembly GCF_964194415.1). Taxonomy (NCBI): domain Eukaryota; kingdom Metazoa; phylum Chordata; class Lepidosauria; order Squamata; family Viperidae; genus Vipera; species Vipera berus. Next base: position 37,037,124 of record NC_138208.1, on the reverse strand, counting down.
TTGGAAGGAAAAGTGAGTGGGAAAAGGCTTTGGGAGAAAAGACCCTGAGGCGTAGTAACCACCAACCGGAATGGAGGCAAGAGATGGAGAGTTCCCTGCACGCCAGCGAGGAGGAGCGGATCCTGGAAAAGGCCATTGATCTGATGAAAGCAACCCTGAGTTCACTCAGGGAGGAGAGAGCTGAAAATCGCAACCGAGGCAGCGCCTGGGGACGCAACTGGAAAGGTAACGGAGGGGATCCAACACCTGAAACCCCGGGGCCATCCCCGGGGCCCCCCAGAACCACAGATGGGGACCAGGATGACCAGGATGAGGAGCGATACCGGCCACGGCGCAGACAACGCTCCAGCCAAAGACTCCCGCCCCTGGAAGTCAAATTCAAGGGGGAGCCATCACGACTGGGATTTTTCCTAACCCAAGTCCTCAGCTACATGGAAGAGTATGGACGGGACATCCCCAGTGACAAAACACGCATCCGAATTGTGCAATCTGCCCTGGACGGGATGGCTGCAGACTGGGTGGTGAACTTGCATGACTCCAACGCCCCAGAACTCAACGACTTCAACCGATTCATGTCATCTTTGAGGCGACGGTTCGAGGATCCTTTGGCTGACCGTAAGGCCCGGGAGAGAATCAAAACGGTGAGGCAGGGCAGGCGAGCAGTGGCTGATTATACCCAAGAATTCCGAGCCATTGCCAGCAAGCTGAACTGGCCAGAAGACATCCTCCTTAGCCATTTCAAAGACGGTCTGAACTACGACCTGTATGATGCTTGCCTGCCTCGAGGAGACCCACCCCACCTTGACGACTGGTACATCCTGGCGGAGGAAGTGGAAATAGACCTACTGAAGAGACACCGCAGAGGAAAACCATGGGGCCGCCTGCCACCCGAGCAAACACGCGAGGGGGAAAACCCACCAGCCACAGCCAAAAAATCAACAAGTTGCTTCAACTGCGGGAGAGAGGGCCACCGTGCTGCAGAATGTCGTTCAAAAGCCCCCCCACGAAAACCAGAGGCATCATCCTCCAAGAAGCCGGGGAAGCCCCAAGGCAACACAAAAGAATCTTCCATGAAGGGGACAGAGGCTGTAGAGTCCACAATTCCTGCCAGGAACTGGGACTGGACTCCGGCCTGCACCGCAGGGACGGTGGACAACTCGGAAGACAGCTCAGAGGGAGAACCATTGGTAAGTGGACCCCTTCCACCCATACTTAAGACAGTGACTATATTAGCTTTCCCTATGCCTGAAGCAGCCAAAATAAAAGCTCTGATAGACTCTGGGTGCATCCGCTGCCTTATCAGCCCAACGCTGGTGGAGAGATTGAGCATCCCAGTGAGGAGGCTAAAACATCCAATCTCTTTTAGTCAATTAGATGGGACAATAGCAGGGGGAGGACCAGCCACCCTAGCCACTTTACCAATCCACCTATCACTGGGGCCCCATGAGGAGGACATAACGTTTATAGTGGCCCCAGGCATGGAATGCCCAATGATCCTAGGACTGGAATGGCTGAAGAAATGGAACCCCAGGATAAACTGGAGGACAGCAGAACTCAACTTCCCAAAGGGGGGGCAGAAGAACGTAGACTCCAAAAGCATCCCCCCAACCCAGAGGGAGGAGACAGCAGCAGTGGGGAAAGAGAAGGGATTACCAGAGATACCAGAGGAATACAGGGACCTGGCTGAGGTTTTCAGTGAGGAAAGAGCAGATGAGCTTCCCCCCCACCGCCCCACAGACTGCACCATAGAATTCAAACCTGGGGCAAAACTCCCAAAACCCAGGATGTATGCCATGAGCCCAAGGGAAATGGCAGAAATGGAGAGATTCATAAAGAAAAACTTAGAAAGAGGATTTATTGAGCCTGCCAAACCCAAAGTGGCCGCCCCGGTTCTGTTCAGGGAGAAGAAGGATGGGTCCTTTCGTTTGGTTGTGGACTATAGAAATTTGAACACAATTAGTGAATGTAATCTGTACCCCCTTCCCCTAATGAAGGATATGTTATCCCACCTATCGAAAGGAAAGATTTTTACCAAACTAGACCTGAGGGAAGCATACTACCGTATTAGGATTAAGGAAGGAGACGAATGGAAGACTGCATTCAACTGCCCAATGGGGTGCTATCAATTCAAAGTATTGCCATTCGGACTGCAAGGGGCCCCCGCAGTCTTTATGCAATTAATTAATGACGTGCTGAGAGAGCACCTATATAAGGGGGTCCTGGTTTACCTCGATGACATCCTTATCTTCACAGAAACCAAAGAGGAACATATCAAACTAGTCAGAGCAGTCCTGAAGAAGTTGCGAGCTGCCCACTTATATGCTAAATTATCGAAGTGTGAATTCCATCAGGAAAAAATCGACTACCTGGGATATCGCATATCTCCAGAGGGCATCGAAATGGACCCTGAGAAGGTCAGGGCAGTACTAGAGTGGGCACCCCCCCGCACACGGAAGCAATTGCAAAGTTTCCTGGGGTTTGCAAACTTCTACCGCCAATTCATCCCCGCATTTGGTCAAATAGCCATGCCCCTCACAAATTTGTTGAAAACGAAGGGGGGGTCACCCGTGAAACCCAGCCAGCCTCTGAAATGGTCAATGGAATGTCAAGCAGCATTTGAGAGGCTAAAGAGACTTTTTTCTGCTGAACCTGTCCTAAAACACCCAGATCCCGACAAACCTTTTGTAATACAGGCAGATGCGAGTGATGTAGCGGTAGGAGCCGTACTATTACAAGAAAATGATGGGGGAACATTGCAACCATGCGCATACACATCCAGAAAACTCACAGAAACAGAACAACGCTGGCCAATATGGGAAAAAGAGGCATTCTCGTTGAGGTGGGCATTACTAACATGGCGCCAATTTTTAGAAGGAAATAAAATACCTTTCCAGGTCTGGACAGACCACAAAAATTTGGAAGCACTAAAAACGCCCAGGAAGCTCACTCCTAAGCAAGCCCGCTGGTCCCAACATTTTCACCGATTCAATTTCACTCTCAAACACTTACCGGGGGGAAAGAACTTCCTGGCAGATGCATTATCCCGCATGCCCCAATATAACAGCACAAGAGTTACTGACTTTAAACCACTTGTACCGGAACAACAACTGGCAGCACCAGTCACCACCAGGGCACAAGAAAAAATGAAGCCGAAGGTAGATAGCCAAACTGGAATAGAATTCAGGAAATCTTTGGAAAGTGATGAATGGTTCCAGAAAAATAAACATGTGTGCACAATTAAAGATGGACTGCCGTGGGTGGGGGAGAAGCTATATATACCTGCCACACAGAGAATCAATTTCATGCAACTGTGCCATGATACAAAATCAGCAGGACACTTTGGCTTTGTAAAAACCTTACACTTAACTAAAAGGCAATTTTGGTGGCCATCTATGAAAAAGGACATAGAAAGCTATGTGGGTAGCTGTCAAATTTGCGCGATGGCCAAAAGACTGCAAGGGAAACCGCCAGGCCTGTTACAACCGGTGGCAAACCCCTCAGCCCCATGGAAAGAAATAGCCATGGATTTTATCGTAGAACTGCCAGAAAGTAATGGAAACACCGTAGTCTGGACTGTCACAGATCTGTTCTCTAAGCAAGTACATTTCATACCTTGCCAAAAAATCCCGACTGCAAAAGCATTAGCAAAACTTTTTGTACAGCATATTTACAGATTGCACGGGGTACCACAACGCATCATATCTGACAGAGGGGTGCAATTTACATCGGCATTTTGGAAAGAATTTTTATCCCTCTTAGGAACCACCCAAGGACTGTCATCTAGTCACCATCCTCAGACAGACGGAGCTTCTGAAAGACTTAATAATATACTTGAACAATATCTGAGATGCTATATTAATTTTCAGCAGTCCGACTGGGCGGACCTACTGCCTTTTGCAGAAGTAGCATATAATAATGCAGTCCACTCAAGCACAGGTTACACTCCTTTTCAAGTAGCTACAGGCCAGAGTTTCAACCCAATACCAGAACTAACCCCAAAAGAACCGGTTATCCCTGATCTGAAGGAATGGATTGCTCAATTACAAAATACATGGCCAATCGTTAGGAAAGCGTTGGAAGATGCCAGAAAAGCATACAAGACACAGGCAGACAAAAAAAGAACCGATCCCACACCATTTAGGGTAGGAGAGATGGTATATTTATCCACAAAATACCTGAAATCACTCCAACCCTGTAAAAAACTAGGACCAAAATATATTGGACCCTTTCCAATTAAAAGAATCATAAACCCAGTAACAGTTGAATTAGAACTACCCAAAAATCTTAGACGAATACACCCAACCTTCCACTGCAGTCTATTAAAGAGAGAACAACAATCTCCACTACGAGAAAAAATCCCACCACCACCACCCCCCATCATGGTGGAAGGAGAACAACATTTTGAAGTGAAAGAAATCTTAGATTCCAGAAAACACCATGGAACGATACAATATTTAGTGGCATGGAAACACCTCCCCTCCTCAGAAAACGAGTGGGTTAACAAACTCCATGTTAAAGCACCTAAGTTGCTTAAGAGGTTTCATACAGAATATCCAAACAAACCAGGCTAACATTTATATGTTTTCTTTCCCCACAGATGGACTCATCTTTTTTCTGAAAGGAGAGCCGAATGTCAGAATCCATTTATATCACATTTCATAATTGTATAGGTAGAACAACGTGCTATTACTGGGGATTCTGCCATCTCTCCGAGGGGGGGGGAGAGGATGGTTACTAAAGCAATTTTCAAACAACAGGGGATGTTTTAACGGGGGAAGGGAGGGGGACAGACAGATCTGGTTTGTGTCTTCATTTACAACTGAAAAAGGGAAGCAATAACCATAAAACCAAGGAGAGTTCCCTTTCCCATGGAAGGACCTGACACCTAGCAACTGACGACAGCCTGACCAAATGGATGAGGGGAGGGACTGGAATGGGAATGGTTTATATAGGATTGAAATGTAACTTTTCTCAGATTCCGTCTTGTATTCCCACAATCGATTCCTTCCTAGTAAACATTTTCCTTTTGGACTAAACTTGCATCCAAGAGTTCTTATTTCCTAAGATGTGGATTGAGGTGGGTCCTGACAATTTGTCTGAAATGGTATAGGGTTTCCTGCTTGAGCTGGGGATTGAACTGGAAGACTTTCAAGGTCCCTTCCAATTCTGTTAAATTATTCTGTGCAATGCCTAACCCTCCCATCGTATTCACCTACAGTTGCCAAGTCCACCTGAACTCAGAGATTACTCCCCTCAATCAATATATAGAAGGAAGAGAGAATAACCAAGATAAAAATAAAGCAAGGGTAAGGAATAGTGGATAGACATAGAAAGAGAGAGAAGCTGATATAAAAGAGTTCAATCCACCAGGCAATCAGTTGTTTCCAAGTGATGGTTAATCATACGACTAATACAGCCACGTGAGTGGTGATGGGGGTCTCCCAATACTCCCATATAACACCTCTGCTCCGCGAGCTGCATTAGCTTCCAGTTGCCCTCTGGGTATTTGTATTTGTATTTTTGTATTTTATTAAATTTGTATACCGCCCTTCTCCCGAAGGACCCAGGGCGGTGAACAGGGTGAGATTCAAGGTGCTGGTGATGACCTATAAAGCCCTAAATGGCATAGGTCCAGATTATTTATGGGAGCACCTTCTGCTGGCGTTAACTTCCCATCGTCCTGTGCGCTCCCACAGAGAGGGCCTCCTCAGGGTGCCGTCAGCCAGGGAATGCCGACTGGCAGCCCCCAGGGGGAGAGCATTCTCTGTGGGTGCGCCTGCCCTCTGGAACCAGCTCCCTGTTGAGCTCCGGATGGCTCCCGACCTTTGCTCCTTTCGCCGCGACCTGAAAACTTGGTTATTTGAGCTTGCCGGCCTGGACTGAGGGATTGAAATTTTAAATTTTTAGAATGTGATTTATTTGTTGGGGCTAATTTAATTTAATTTATTTTTAACTTTGTATATTGTGTTTTAATTGCCCTGTACACCGCCCCGAGTCCTTCGGGAGAAGGGTGGTATATAAATCCAATAAAATAAATAAATAAAAATAAATAATGTCTCATAGCTTTTCAGTAGAATATCTGCGGCCATTTGTACTTCCTACCCATTACTTTGTTTTCAGTAGCTTTTTCTATTTTTATGAGGGATTGTTAGATCAATTCACAGACACTTATTTTTTGGGGGAAAACCCTAGTCTTCATATTTGTAAGCAAATCTAAAATTGTTGAGTTTCTCATTTTGCCTATGCCCAAACTGGGACACTTTATCTGCAAATAATATCATTAGGATTAGTATTTATTAAATTTATATTCCGCCCTTCTCCCTAAGGACTCAGGGTGGCTCACAACAATAAAAATTAAGAGACATAAAATACAAAAATTAAAGAATTAAACAATGAATATAAGAAATACGGGACAATTTACACAATAAAAACCAAATTAAAAACCATGGTCAGTCCAGGCCCGCTTGTTGGAACAACCATGTCTTCAGGTCACAGTGGAAGGATCGAAGGTCAGGGGCCATCCGCAGCTCTGGAGGCAGTTCATTCCAGAGGGTTGGCGCGCCCACAGAGAAGGCTCTCCCCCTGGGAGTCGCCAGCCGGTATTACCTGGCCGATGGAACCCTGAGGAGGCTGACTCTGAGTCATTCTCTAGTTGTTAAAGTTTCTAGTTATGAAAAAAACAAAAACACATGGAATCTTCATTCATACCTCCTCATTTCTGTATTTTCCCATCCAATAAACTGGATCACCAGGAAAACCTATAAATTTACCCTTAAAGAATGCAATGTAGAAACACGAAGAATAATAGTTGACAAATTGAAATAAAAACATCTTCGTAGTTAGGCTATTTTCATAATCAGTCTGCGTCCTTGGTATTTCTGCAGTTTACAAGCAAAGGAGAGAGAAATTGTTAATCCAAGAACAATTTTGTGCCAAATATATTGTGTTATAGCCTAAATACATTATTTGGGCTATTCCAATATGTAATTGAGGGACGCGGTGAGTCAGTGGGTTAGGATGCTGAGCTTGTCGATCAGAAGGTCGGCAGTTTGGCGGGTCGAATCCCAAGTGCCGCGTAACAGAGTGAGCGCCTGTTACTCGCCCCAGCTTCTGCCAACCTAGCAGTTCGAAAGCACGTAAAAATGCAAGTAGAAAAATAGGGACCACTACGGTGGGAAGGTAACAGTGTTCCGTGCGCCTTTGGCATCTAGTCATGCCGGCCACATGACCACGGAGACGTCCTCAGACAAGCGCTGGCTCTTCGGCTTTGAAACGGATATTAGCACCGGTCCCTAGAATTGGAAACAAGTAGCATGCATGTGCGGGGGAACCTTTACCTTTACCTTTTTAATATTTAATTATTACGATGTTATTATCTTTTCTTCTTTTACCATGTGATCAACTGGTAAAAGTTATACATGTGTGTTCTCGCTAGCATCGTTTAGGATAGGCATTCTATTAAGAGCCATGGTGGCGCAGTGGTTAGAATGCAGTATTGCAAGTTAGCTCTGCCCACAGGCAATGTTTGATCCTAACTAGCTCAAGGGTGACTCCTCCTTCCCTAACCCTAACCCTAACCCTTCTGAGATTAGTAAAATGAGGACCCAGATTGTTGGGGGCAATATGCTGACTCTGTGAACCACTTAGGGAGTGCTATAAAGCACTATGAAATGATATATAAGTCTAAATGATATTGCAATTGCTAACTGTGCACCTTTCAAAAATTGATTCCAAAGAAGAGTTTTAGACCAGGCACAAAGATGAAGACAGCATACTTAGATATTCATAAAAGCAACTCAACTTTTTTTTTTAGATTTCTTCATCTGCCTGAAAAATATTGTTGTTGCTTTAAGGAATTTACTTTTTAAAGTTGAAGCTTTTGACAGGTTACTGGTATTACTTAATACATTTTACTCTGGATATTGTATAGAATGTTATAACCTTACCAAAGTCAGTAATCATGATTGCTACTTTCTCATAAATAATGTTCAGAATCATAATAATGATGAAGTTGAGCACTGAAGCAGATACTGAAGTTGCTAATTGTGGAGTCAAGTACTTTTGTATTGTGTCTGTTCCATTGATGTGCCTTGGCAGCGTTGCAGAAAACACCAGGAAAACAGAAAGTCTGTAAACAATTATACCAACAACAGATGCAAGAATGAGCAGAATCTAAAAGAAAAAGGCAAAAGATACATTCTTAACTTAGACATACTTTCCTAGACATAACAACTTCCTTCATAAGCATATCCATTTTTCTTAGTTTCATAAGAGACTCCCAAATAAATTCTAGGAGAAATTATATAGAAAACCTCCAAGGTCCTTTACAATTCTATTATGCTATTATGCCGTTACTCTTTTTTTCTAATTTTTCAAAACTTTTTTCTAATTTTTTCATTGTTCAAGTAAGATTTCCCCCCCACACACATTTCAATGTTTTTTCTTTGGTATTCCACAATATGTTTCGTGCTCAACTTACATTCTCTTAACTTTTAACTGAAGCAGAAATATGGGTAAGATTAAAAACTAATGGAGATGAACAGGCAAAAAAAGCTATTCATGCATAACAAGATACTCTGTGGGTCTTCAAGTTAGTGATTCCTGGCAACTGCCCAAACAAATCTCTCTGGTTTTTTCTTGGCAAAATTTTTGAAAGTGGCTTGCCCTTGCCTGCTTCCTAGGACTGAGTGGGTATGACTGGCTCAAAGTCAGCCATCTGGATTTGTGCCTAAGGTGGCACTAGAACTCATGACTTCCCATTATCTAGCCTCATGCCTTAACTACTACACCAAACTGACTGTCAGAACAAGGTATTCTTTCCTAAATGTGCTTGGAAAAAGACAATTTCTCAAATCTATTTGGGAACAATTTAGCATTTTTTGATACTGAACCACACAAATTGAACAAGAAATAAATAGGGAAATAGAGAAAAAAGGAATGTGATTTATCTTTAAAATTACTCACTTTGCATTCACTACAAGCAATAACAAGCTTAATAAAATGTTTTAAAATGTTTAAAAAACACTACACTAAAATTTAAAACAGAGACTTCTAAGTACATTTTTTTCCTGAGAACAAATTGGAAGAGCAAATAGCTATTGTGCAAAAGCATAACATCTGTTCATTCACACACACACACACACACACACACACGACTAAATCAGCTAATGCAAAGATTGCTGTACTGTGTTTCTAAAAAATTAAGCTGATATACAATCTGTACCAAGAGGAAGAAAGAGAGGATCTGAAATTAAGAAATCAAGCAGAAGAAACGAGGCAAAACCCCAGAAACAGTCATCATGGGTAGTTTAGCAATGAAGAAATATAGCAGATTGCAGAAAGAAACAAGAATAAGAAATAAGAAGAAAAAGAAAAGAAAATAATAAGAAATCAAAAACAAAAGGAAACAGAGGTCCAAGAAAAAAGGTACCAGACTGCTGGTAAGGGGAAAAGAGACAAGCTGTGCAGGTATGTGAATGGGCATGTATGTATATATATGTTTTTAAAATGTTTAAAAAACACTACACTAAAATTTAAAACAGAGACTTCTAAGTACATTTTTTTCCTGAGAACAAATTGGAAGAGCAAATAGCTATTGTGCAAAAGCATAACATCTGTTCATTCACACACACACACACACACACACACACGACTAAATCAGCTAATGCAAAGATTGCTGTACTGTGTTTCTAAAAAATTAAGCTGATATACAATCTGTACCAAGAGGAAGAAAGAGAGGATCTGAAATTAAGAAATCAAGCAGAAGAAACGAGGCAAAACCCCAGAAACAGTCATCATGGGTAGTTTAGCAATGAAGAAATATAGCAGATTGCAGAAAGAAACAAGAATAAGAAATAAGAAGAAAAAGAAAAGAAAATAATAAGAAATCAAAAACAAAAGGAAACAGAGGTCCAAGAAAAAAGGTACCAGACTGCTGGTAAGGGGAAAAGAGACAAGCTGTGCAGGTATGTGAATGGGCATGTATGTATATATATATACATGTGTGATATGTATTTGTGTATGTATGTGTGTGCATGTATGTATATACAGGTAGTCCTCGACCTACAACAGTTTGTTTAATGACCATTTAAAGTTACAGTGGCACTGAAATTAGTTAGAATGGCACTGAAAAAACCCAGTTATGACCATTGCGGCATCCCCACGGTCACGTGAATAAAATTTGAACCCTTGGCAACTGACTCATATTTATGACAGTTGCAGTGTCCCAGAGTCATGTGATCTTTTTTTTTTAATTTTTAATTTTTATTTTATTCAAAGACAAATAATACAAACATAACACATATAAGTCTAAATAAAAAACAATATAAAAAAGCCACAAATACTACAGTGTACCCACCCCCATGGAGACCATTTTTATTACCTATATTTCTTCTCATATAACAACTAACAATATACAATATATTTCAATTGTGCCCTTATCTCCTCCAAAACAGCATATATTCTTGAGCAAGTTTATTCCCTTTGCCTTCTACCAAGATTGTTTTTATAAAATCATACCATATTTCAAAATTATTTACTTTAATCATCCCTTTTTAAAATTTAATTTCTGTTATTAATATCATTTATTGCCATATTCCATACTTCATTATACCACTCATTTCTTTGAATAACCCAATTCCATCTCCAATATTTAACCATCACTAATCTAGCAGCCATTATCAAATTTACAATCAATTCCTTTTTTGCTTCATTTATATTTTGTTTTTCCACCAGTAACAGTAATGCAATCTTCGGTGACATAGCTAAATTTATCTTCAAAAGTTCTCTAATTTCCCTAAACACCATGTCCCATATCTTTTGTGCGCTATCACAATCCCACTACATATGTTTATATGTTCCAATCTCTTTCTCGCACCTCCATCAAATATTTGTATATTTAACATCTATTTGATTTAATTTATGTGTTGTTAGGTTCCACCTCCATATCACTTTATATCCATTTTCCTTAACTCTAACAGACATATTCTTATATACTCTTCTGTTCCAAATATTTTTCCAATCTTAATCGTTTATTTCTCCTAAATCTGTTTCCCAATTAATTTTAAACCTTTTGCGTGATCTTCTAGTTCAGTTAATATTCTGTAAATTTTGCCAATTCTTCCTTTACCTATATATTCTTCATTTTCCTCACTTTCTTTTATAATATTTCAAATTTTGTTAACTGTCTATCTTTCACCTCGAATTTTTCTTCCATTTTTATCTATTTCTCTAATTGTATTAAATTCAACCACCTCTAGGGCTGCTTCTGTTGTGAGTTAATAAACATGCTTGCAGACTTCCGGGTGGTGCTTCAGCAGCATGGACGGTCAAAATCGACCACCAGCCCTCTGATCCTGTAAAAGCCACGGAGCAGCCGACAATCAGCTGTTCTGTGGCTGAAAACCCTTCCCCTCGGGCGAAGAGGGGAAGGGGAGATTCCAGGTAGGGGTAGAGCTCCCCTAGAGCCCCAGAGTGTTTATTCTGGGGCTTGGAGGGTGAGAGCTCCCCCGAAGCCTGGAAACACTCCGGATCGGAGGATTTCTCTGCTTCAAAGCAGAGCAAGACGCTGAATCCACTCCTGCTGGACTTGACTTTATCTGATGCTGTACTCTCTTATATTAGAACATGCACTGATAGTGTAACAATGGATAAGTGCATTAGAGTTTACGGGAACTGTAAACCCTGGATGACTGCAGAGATACGAACATTCCTGAGAGCCCGGGATTCTGCCTTTAAGGCAGGGGACAGAGACAGAGACAGAGAGGCCAGGGCAAATCTCAGAAGAGGCATTAGGATGGCAAAACAACAATACAAACAAAAGGTGGAGAACCATTTAGCGAACAACGATCCGAGGCAAGTATGGCAGGGACTGCAGCACTTAACCAACTATAAGGGCAGCATGAGGAGCATGGCAAACACCGATGCCTCGTTGGCTGAGGAGCTGAATATCTTCTTCGCCCGCTACAAGGTTAAAAGACCAGACCCCGTAGCCTTTGCTGGCCGGCCTTCTGACTCTCAGCCACTCACCCTGTGTGAACACCAAGTGAGAGCTGTATTGAAGGCTGTGAATCCCAGCAAAGCAGCAGGCCCAGATGGGGTGCTGGGGATAGTGGTCAGGAATTGTGCCGATCAATTAGCAGGGGTCCTGACAAGGATTTTTAGCATCTCCTTGCAAACGGCATGTGTACCATTGTGCTTGAAAGCAGCTACCATTGTCCCAGTCCCCAAGAAAACTGCAGTTGAGTGCCTATTGCATTAACGTCTGTAGTCATGAAATGCTTCAAAAGATTGGTTCGCCAACATCTTAGGACATGCCTCTCACTGGACTTTGATAAACATCAATTTGCCTACAGGGGAAATAGGTCGACAGACGATGCCATAGCTACTGTTTTACACTCTGTAGCAAGTCATCTCGAGAAACCTGGATGTCAGGATGCTTTTTTTTGACTACAGCTCGGCTTTCAACACCATTTTGCCGAGCATTCTCATCGAGAAGCTGACTGACTTGAAATTCTCCCCCGCCATCTGCGATTGGATTCAGGACTTTCTTAGGGATCGGTTACAAACAGTGAGGGTCGGGTCTGCTTTGTCCACCCCCCTGAAGCTTTGCACCAGCACACCACACGGCTGTGTGCTTAGCCCCTACCTGTACTCTTTATACACTTATGATTGTGTATCAACTGACCCATCCACTGCGATAATCAAGTTCGCAGATGTTACAACTGTGGTGGTGTTGTGATTCAGGGTCAGCCTGTGGGTTCGGCAGTTGGGTCGGACGACTCAGAGGAGGAGGAGGAGGGGGGTGTTGAAGAGCTTGCTGAGGGGATTGGACAGCTTGATGAGAGCCCTCAGCCAGGCCCCTCTCATCTAGTCACGACGCAGACCCAGCTGTGTGAGCCTGACAGCATGGATGAAGATGACCCACAGCTGGCCCTGTTCAAGGACGCCCGACGCAGGAGGCAGTCAATCAGGAGTAAACAGAGGAAGGCAATGGGGCTCCTCGGAAGGAGGCAGAGAGAAGCCACGCCCTGAACTGTATTTAAGGGGGAATGCGTGGGAGGGCTGGTTTGCTGAAGGCAACCGCTTGAAAAGCTCCTGTTTCTTGGTTCGTGTCTTGTTCTATTTGTTTTTGTAGCAATAAATTTGGCAGGCGTAATTCCAGCCTCTTGCCTTCTTGTAAAAGGGGTTGTCCCTGCCTTTTCTGCAGGGCTGGTAGCAGGCTGGTACAGAACAGTTTGCCTTCAGCCTCCCACCCCTTACTAATATTATGGAGCAGCTACGTGCTGAGAATGCCCAGCTCACCCAGCAACTCACTTTGCTGGCAGCTCAGGTGGCTCAACTGCAAGCTCAGGTCCATGCTGTACCCCCACCATCACCCCCACCCAGGAGAAAATGCCAAGTTGCAATGCCGGATAAATTTACTGGCAATCCAGAACTGTTTCCTGCTTTCCTGGGACAATGCCAGCTCTTTATCAGCATGAGAGCAGCTGATTTCCCCACTGACCGGGATAAGGTGGGGTTTGTGTTAAGCCTTCTTTCGGGTGATGCAGCTCGTTGGGGCACGCCTCTGCTGGCTCAACCTAGTCCATTGTTGGACAACTTTGTGGGGTTTTGTGATCATATGCGTCTGATGTATGAGAACTCTATAAAGACGCAGACTGCTACTCGTCACCTGAAAGCTCTGAGGCAGGGTCAACGCCCCCTACAGGGCTATATCAGCGATTTTTGGCTGCTTAGCCAGGATTCCGCCTGGAATGAGGCTGCGCTCGTGGATGCCTTCCAGGATGGATTGTCGGAGGAGATGTTGGATGAGCTGGCCCGTGTGGATATTCCCTCAGACCTGAATGGACTGATCCATCTCTGCCTGCGGATCGATGCTCGGTTGCAGCAGCGGAGGAGTCGCCGTGCCACCCCACAGACCCCTGCAGCCCCTGTTGTGTGTGAGCCCCCAGTTCAAAGGGAGGAGACAATGGAGCTGGGTGCCGCCAGGTGTCATCTATCGGTGACTGAAATGAACAGACGACGATTGGAGGGGTTGTGTTTTTACTGCGGGGACCCTGGACATTTGGCTGCTTTTTGCCCAAAGAAGCGACAGCGGGCATCAGTGACCGAGTCTGCCCCGAGAAAGTCCCCTACTTTTCTGTCGGGAAACGCCCCGAGCCCGATCTAGACGGTGTGATAGATCGGGCGTCCCACAACAACACTGAGCGACGTCTTTCCGATGCTGCCTGTGGACCTCCACGGTATCTGATATTGGAGGCACCTCTGATCCTTCCTGCCAAGCCAGAGGGGATTCCAGTCCATGCCTTAATTGACTCTGGGGCCACCACAAATTTTATGGACTCAGCATTTGTGGCCAAATGGGCTGTTCCCCATTGCCCGGTGGATCCGCCCATGTTAGTGGAGACTATCGATGGTTGAGTGCTCCTGTCTGGGTCAATTACGGCCGCCACGCAACCATTATGTATGGCCATCAGTTCCCATGTGGAGGCCATCCAGTTCTATATCACCTCAGATCTGCATTTCCCTGTGGTCTTGGGACTGGCGTGGCTCCGGGCGCATGACCCACAGATCTATTGGACACAGAACCTGGTCACCTTCCCAAGCTTGCAATGCGTGGACCACTCCCGCCATATCTGTGCCGGCCAGGTGGAGGGTTCCCCAGGGGTTTCCTTGCCTCCCGAACTGTCCAACTTTGCTGATGTGTTCAGCGAGACAGAGGCGGATCAATTACCCCCGCACAGGCCCTATGACTGCCCCATTGATTTAGTCCCTGATGCGCCTCTCCCAGTGGGGCGTTTGTACTCCATGTTGGACCCTGAGGTGGCTGCATTGCGGGACTTTCTGGAGAAGAATTTGGCTTGCGGTTTCATCCAGCCCTCGTCCTCGCCAGTGTCTGCACCCGTGCTCTTCGTCAAAAAGAAGTCGGGCAAATTGCGGCTTTGCTGCGATTATAGGAAACTCAACGCCATCACGGTGCGCAATCGTTACCCACTGCCCCTCATCCCCGAACTCTTGGACTGACTCCGGGAGGCTAAGATCTTCACGAAACTGGACCTGCGTGGAGCTTACAACCTCATCAGGGTTCGGCCGGGTGATGAGTGGAAGACGGCGTTTGGTACTCGCTATGGACATTTTGAGTACACGGTGATGCCATTTGGCCTGACCAACGCCCCCGCTGTGTTTCAGCATTTCATGAATGACATTTTCCGGGATTTGTTGGATCAGTTTGTCGTGATCTACTTGGACAACATCCTGATCTACTCCCCGTCATGTGAGGTGCACCATCAGCATCTCCATCAGGTCCTGCAGCGACTCCGAGAACATCGGCTGTTTGCCAAGTTGGATAAGTGCCAGTTCTACTGGGTGACCATCGATTTCCTGAGTCACCGCATTTCTCCTGAGGGCATCGCCATGGAGCCGAGTAAGGTTGAGTCTTTGCAGAGTTGGCAACCCCCGCGTCGCGTGAAGGATGTTCAGCAACTTCTTGGGTTCGCCAAGTATTACCGAACTTTCATCCCTGGGTTTGCTGCCTTGACAGCCCCCCTCACCCGGCTCCTGCAGAAGAAGACTCGGTTCCAGTGGAACGCTCCAGAACAACGGGCTTTCCAGACTTTGAAGGAAGCCTTCATGAAGGAGCCCATCTTGAAGCATCCTGACCCGCAATGGCCGTTTGTCGTGGAGGCGGACGCCTCTGACATTGCCATTGGGGCGGTGTTACTCCAGGCAACGACGCCCAGCGGTACCCTCTTCCCTTGCGCGTACCAGTCACGAAAACTGAACCCTTCAGAGCGCAATTATACAATCTGGGAGAAGGAGCTGTTGGCCATCAAAGTGGCGTTCGAGGCCTGGAGGCATCATCTGGAGGGAGCGAGGCATCAAATCAAGGTCCGGACGGACCATAAGAATTTGGAAAGCCTGCAGACCACTTGGAATTTGAACCAACGCCAGATCCGGTGGTTTCTTTTCTTTGTGAGGTTCGACTTCCGAGTTCGGTACATACATAGCGGGCACAATCAAAGAGCGGATGCTCTGTCCAGGAAGCCCGAATATTCCTGAGTGGAAGACAAGCTTCTGCCCAGGACAGTGATCCCCGTTGAGTCTTTTGCTGCGGTGCGGGAGCCGGTTGATATACGGGCTCGGATCCGGGAGGCACAGCAGCAGGAGGTGTGGGTGGCTCAGCGGAAGGAGGAGGTGGGGCCAGATTCTCCTTGGATGGTCACGGATGGACTCTTGTATTATCGTGACCGGCTCTACGTTCCAGGAGGGCCACTCAGGGGACTCATCCTCAGCCAGTTTCACGATAACCCGGCGGCGGGGCATTTTGGCCTGTTCAAGACCCTGAACCTGGTCTCCCATACCTTCTGGTGGCCCCGAGTCCGACACGACGTCCAGTCCTATGTTACCTCTTGCATCTCATGCAGGCAGGCCAAGTCAGCGACAGGGGCCCCGCCTGGATTACTGCAGCCCTTGCCGACACCCAAAAGACCCTGGGGGGCTGTGTCCATGGACTTTCTGACGGATTTACCCCCATCCTCTGGTTTTACGACAGTGTATGTGGTGGTGGACATGCTGACCAAGATGGCGCACTTCATCCCCTGTCGCGGCTTACCGTCAGCCCATGCCACTAGTCGTATGTTCATTCAGCAGGTGTTTCGGCTGCACGACCTCCCTGATAGAGTCGTCTCTGATAGGGGGGCCCAGTTTACAGCCCACTTTTGGCAGGAGTTGATGCATGCGTTGGATATCAAGATTTGCCTCTCGTCCGCGCATCATCCTCAAACTGACGGGGAAACCGAGAAGGTCATCGGTATCCTGGAACAATATCTGCGCTGCTACGTTAATCTGCAGCAAAACAATTGGGTGGACTATCTGGCCATAGCTGAGTTTGCATTTAACAATACGCAGCACACCTCGACACAGATGACACCGTTCTTGGGCAATGTGGGATATCACCCCCGGTTTTTCCCCCTTTCTCCCGTGGACTCACCGGAGCCGGCAGCAAACGACTTCATGGCAGAGTTACAGGTGATCCATCGATTGGTGCGACGTCAGTTAGAGAAGGCCAAGTCCGATTACAAAAGGTTTGCTGATCGGTCAAGACGGGATACGCCTCCACTATCGGTGGGAGATTGGGTCTGGTTGTCCACCAGGAACCTACCGTCAACACGGCCAGTGAGAAAGTTAGATCACCGATATTTAGGACCGTTCCCAGTCGAGGCTGTCATCAATCCGGTCGCCTATCGCTTAACTCTGCCACATTCCCTGGGTGTGCACCCAGTCTTTCATCGGTCTCTGTTGGTCCCCGAGCAACCGGCCTGTCCACTCCGCCGAGCGGAACCTCCCCCATCAGGACCTCATGATGGAGGCAGCACCCCCGAGTACGAGGTCGCCAGCATCAGGGATTCCCGTTGGCTGAAAGGTCATTTCCAGTACTTGATTGAATGGAAAGGTTACGGACCAGAGGACTTCACCTGGGAAGACGCGACCGCCGTTCATGCCCCTGCGTTGGTGACCGCTTTTCATGAACAATTTCCATCCTGACCGCATCTGGATCGGCAGACCTGGGGGAAGGGCCCTGCGGTGCAGGATAGTGTTGTGATTCAGGGTCAGCCTGTGGGTTCGGCAGTTGGGTCGGACGACTCAGAGGAGGAGGAGGAGGGGGGTGTTGAAGAGCTTGCTGAGGGGATTGGACAGCTTGATGAGAGCCCTCAGCCAGGCCCCTCTCATCTGGTCACGACGCAGACCCAGCTGTGTGAGCCTGACAGCATGGATGAAGATGACCCACAGCTGGCCCTGTTCAAGGACGCCCGACGCAGGAGGCAGTCAATCAGGAGTAAACAGAGGAAGGCAATGGGGCTCCTCGGAAGGAGGCAGAGAGAAGCCACGCCCTGAACTGTATTTAAGGAGGAATGCGTGGGAGGGCTGGTTTGCTGAAGGCAACCGCTTGAAAAGCTTCTGTTTCTTAGTTCGTGTCTTGTTCTATTTGTTTTTGTAGCAATAAATTTGGCAGGCGTAATTCCAGCCTCTTGCCTTCTTGTAAAAGGGGTTGTCCCTGCCTTTTCTGCAGGGCCGGTAGCAGGCTGGTACAGAACAGGTGGGTCTTATTACAGGTGGGGATGAGACAGCATATAGGGTGGAGGTACAAAAACTATCCATATGGTGTAGTGACAACAACTTGCACCTAAACATTGGCAAGACGAAAGAGATGGTGTTAGTCTTCCGGAGAAAAAAGGAGGAACCTGCCCACTTTACATCACGGAGGACTGTGTAGAGAGAGTTTCCTCCTTTAAATTTCTGGGAGTCTACCTCTGTGAAGATCTGACCTGGAAAGTTAACACAACCCAGGTGGCTAGAAAGGCCCAACAGAGGCTTCACTTTCTTAAGGTCTTGCGGAAGAACAGGGTAGAACAACGGCTAATGACCCTCTTTTACCGGTCTACTATAGAGGGCGTCCTCTTGTATGGTATTGTGATTTGGTATGCTGGTCTGACAGCCACGGACAGGAAAGTATTACAGAGGGTAGTGAGCACAGCACAAGACATTGTGGGTTGTTCCCTGACACCACTGGATGACATTGCTAGGTCTCGTTGCCTTGGAAGAGTGAGGAAGATTCTCAGGGATGACTCACACCCTGGACGGTATCTCTTTACTCTCCTACCATTCGGTAGGAGATATAGGAATATAGTCTGCCGTACCAACAGGCTGAAAAATAGCTTTTATCCATGGGCTGTTAGGCTTTTAAATGGGACATAATCTTATGCAGAATTCATTTGGGAGGCCGGTGTGTGGTGTAGTTGGTTCACATGGTGTGGTAGGATAGAGGGTTTGTTGTCACTGTGTGTTGGGGGGAGAGAGCATGGGGGGAGGCTCAGCTAATCTCAATGTACACCTGTTGTACTTTGACAATAAAGGTTTATTATTTATTATTATTGTTATCTTGAGGAATTAATGCAGGCAGAGCGGATGCGTGAGCAGTATAAACAGCAAGTATATAACTCTGGAATCTCAACTTACTTTCTGTCATTTTAAAAAGGGAAGATGGACTTCCGGTGGCGACGCGGTGCCGAAGACAGCCGCCTCCGGGCTGTCCGCTCCGCAGCTGTGTTTTTCCATCGTAAACAGCGCCGATCAGCTGTTTAGATGGATTTGAAGCCCCCTCCTCGGGAGAAGAGGAGGGGGTGAGGCCCCAGGTAGGGGTTGAGCTCTCCGGGGCCGCCTGAACTGAGAGTTTGGGCGGCTGAAGGATTGAGCCCCCCCGAAGCCTGGGTTGCTCCGAGCTGCGCAGTGTCTCTGCTCCGTGATTTTTGGAGCAGAGCCAGGCGTTAGCAACCACCCCTGCCAGAAGGAATACTTTTGAGTATAAAGATGCAGGCAGAGCGGTACAGGAGGTCAAGGTGATGTGGACTTATATTTTTACTCTCTAGCTCAACGGATTTTATAGCTTTAAAGTGAAAGTGCGCAATAAGTGAAAGTGACGAAAGATGGTGGCCAAAACTTCTAAAGCTCTTCGGAAGGCGGGGTTTTCCCCGGTGCAACAGACCTCGTTGCAAGCTTTGCTTCCTCCTGTACCTCCTCCGGCGTTGACGCCTAAGGATTTACAAGATGCCCTTGAAAAGCATTCACAATTAATATCTGATATAATGGATGAAAAGTTGAAAAAGCTGGAGGAGAAGTTGGAGAAGAAGATGGAAGAGAAGTTTAGAGCAATGAGGGTAGACATGTTGTCTATGATTGAAAGTGTAGCTGAATGTGTGCAACAGCTGGATGCAAAAGTGGAGGATCTCAGTCAAAAGAACTCTATATTAGAAGCAAAGGTATTAGAGAATGAAAATATAAGGGATAAAGTGGACGGAGAATTGAGCCTCGCTCAGTATCATCAGATGCAGTATGCTATTAGAATTAGGGGCTTAAAGGAGAATTCTAAAGAAGATTTAAAGCAGCTGATCTCTGAAGCTTTGGAAGCGGTATTGGGCCAGCCAGCATCTGAAATTGAGGGAAGTATGGATAAAATTTTTCGTGTTAATTCATGGATTGCAAGACAGAGGAAGTTACCCAGAGATGTGGTGGTCTATTTTACAAAGAGAGTAATTAGAGATGAAGTCATTCAAGCTGCTTATGATACTAAATTGGTAGTTGCTGAGCAAGAAGTCTTGGTTTTAAAAGAGATTCCTCCAAAGATTTTAAAGAGAAGGAAAGATTTTGCATTTCTTGTACAGGAACTTAAGAAATGTGATATTAAGTTCAGATGGGAGATTCCAGTTGGATTGGTGGTGATGCATGAAGGTAAAAGACATCGTTTGGTTACTGTGGCTCAGGCACGTGATTTTTATAGCAATGTGTTAAAAGCAATCCCCCTACCACTTCTGGAAGCTGCAAAGGGATATGGTGAGGGAAAGCTTCAAGAAGTTGCAGATAGACAGACAGAGGAGAATGGTGCTGGAGGAGATCAAGTTACAGTCTCATCGGTTGCTGCAGGAGAGCAGAGGATGACGCGTGCCGCCCTAAGACGAGCGAGACGAGAGCAAGAGCAAGACCAGCAGAAAGTTATGGAACCTCCAAAGCGTACTTACAGTGAAGCTGTGGGAGGGGCGCAGTCTAAAGAAGTTGAAGGGGTCATTTCAGATATGCTCCAAAAGCTTTGGAGTGTCAAGATTGGTGACTAAATTTCTAATTAGAATGTCAATGGATTGAATTCATCATAGAGGAGAAAGAAAGCTTTTTAATATTTAAAACAATTTAAGACTGATGTTATCTGTTTGCAAGAAACGTATATTAGGGTTGTGGACTAAAAGTATTTGTACGCAAGCTTCTAATCAACAACAAGTTGATTTTTCTTAACTTACTATAAACAAAGGTTACTTAATTGGATTATAATTTTTTTTAAATTTTTTATTTTATTCTTATTGGAGATTGGAATGGTGTCCTAGACGTATAGATGGATGATCTGGAATTGCGAGATATTTGGCGTGATATATGCAAGAACTATTTTTGATTATAGTTCAGTTTGGTTGGAGATTAATAAGGTTAATAGAGATAGGCGCTTTTGGTGCGTAATTGAGAATTTGTCTAGAGATTAGAGAAATGTGGGAGAATGTAAATAGTAGATGAAAGTTTTTTCTTTGAAATTAATATGAATAAGGATTGGGATTAAGAAATTTTATTTAGCATTTGAGTAAAATTCCTTTTCTGTTTTCTTCCTTTTTTTCTTATCTGTAATATTATTACTGTTTGTAATCATTTTACATGAGCCAGAGGGTGATAGAATTAATAGTTTATTGGTGATAGCATATGGATGCTTATGTTTGTTTTTCGTTTTTATACCCTGTATTTAGCTCTGGGAAGTCGGGGGGGAGGTGGGAATGGGGGAGAGGGATAGGGAGGGTTAGATGGGGTGGGTGAGGGGGGGATTAAAGTTAAAATGTATTGTAAAACTTTTTAAATAAAAAAAAGAAAGGGAAGATGGCACCTGAATGATTCTTTGTAACAAAGAATCGAAAGTGCTTTGAAAGTGAAAGTGGCTGTTTGGATATTGAAAACTGTAAAGACTATAAGAAAATTATAAGAACCTAAAAGAATTTTAAGAAGAGAACAGCAAGACTACAAACATTTTGACTTGATTAATCTTTTTAAATACAGAGAATTAAATTGATTTAAGATGTCATTAAAATCGTCAAAACCTGGGGGCCCCAGGAGTGCAGGGACTTCGCCAGCACAGCAATCAAACTTACAGGCTTTAATGCCCCCCCCAAACTTTGACATTAAAAGACCTGCAGGAGGCTTTGAAATCTCAAACTAAAGAAATAGAAAAAGAAATAAATGATAAGATGGAGAAAATAGAAAACAAGATGGAAAAAATAGATGAAAAACTAAATGATAAATTTGAGTTAATGTCAGAAGAGATTGGAGAAATTAAAGAAACTATGCAGATTAAAAATAAAGAAATAAGGGAAGATATTCTATTGGCATTTCAGGGATTGGCACAATATATTCAAAACATGGATGATCGTATGGAAGAATTAACTCAAGGCAATATTGCTTTGGAAGATAAGATGACTGAGGCTCAAAATAAAATGGAAAAGATGGAAGATGAAACTGTAATGCTACAATATAGAGAAATGGAATTTTCTTTAAGAATTAGAGGATTGAAGGAGAACAAACAGGAAAACCTGAGAGAGATACTGGCAAAGGCCTTTGCTCCAATAATGGGTTGGCAAGTTGAGGATTTCATACGGGAAATTGAAAAAGTTTTTAGAGTCAACTCCTGGATTGTGAAGCAGAGGAATTTACCAACAGACGTGGTGATTTATTTTTTGAAGAGGGTGATTCGAAATGAAATTATTCAAGCTTTTTATAATAATAGGTTCCAAGTGGAAAATCAAAAAGTTTTGATATTGAAAGAAATTCCTCCAAAAATTTTAAGAAAAAGGAAAGAGTTTGCTTTTCTGGTAAATGAATTGAAAAAAAGGCAGCATCAGTTCAGATGGGATATACCAGCTGGAATAGTGGTCAACTACCTAGGTACTAGATATCATCTTAATACAATAGGGAAAGCAAAAGAATTTTATTTTAATGTACTGAAAGTAGATTTGCCACTATTTCCTGAAAAAAGAAGAAGTGAAGGAGAGAAAAAAAACAGGCTCAAATGGAAGAGAAACAGATTCATGCGGAAGGTTCAAATTTGTTGGTTGAAGAAGAACTACAATTAGTTGTGGATATGGACCAGCCTTTGAAATCAATAGAGGAACCTAGAGGCCAAAGAGTGACACGAGCAGCAGCCAGACGAAAAACGCAAGAACAGCAGAAACAGCAAGATCAAATTAAAACTCAAGAAGTTACTAAAACGGAAGCAAGACCAAAGCAACAGGTTCATATGAATCTGCAGGAATTGTTCCAAAAGCTTCTAGTCGCAAAAGATGGCGACCAAGTTTCTAACTTGGAATGTTAATGGCTTAAATTCACCACAAAAGAGGAAAAAAGTGTTTCATTATTTGAAACAATACAAAAATGATGTTATTTGTTTGCAAGAGGCACATATTAGAGTAGTAGACCAAAAGTATTTGACAAACTCTAGATTGGGAATACATTTTGTTGCATCTGCCCTGGATAAGAAGAATGGAGTAGTTATATACTTAAAGAAAGATCTAACTGCTAAATTATTTGAGGCAGATGCACAAGGACGATATATTGCAATTGAACTTATAATAGAAGGAAAGATAATACTTTTGGTTGGAATATATGCACCAAATCAACATCAAGAAAAATTTTACAAACTTTTACATGATAGAATAACCCAATGGGATTATAAATCTTGTATTTTAATGGGAGATTGGAATGGAGTTTTGGACATGGGAAAAGACAAAAGAAGATCTTCTAATGGAATATCAAACTGTGTGAAACTGCCTAGATCTTTTTTTGAGCTTATGGATGACCTGGAATTGAGAGACATTTGGAGAGAGCGAAATATGGAAGAGAGGGATTTTACATTTTTTTCAGATAGGCACCAATCTTTTTCAAGGATTGATTTTATACTAATTACCAATGATTTTCTTTCTAGGGTGAAGAAAATTAATATATGCCCAAGAACATAACATATCATAGTCCAGTGTGGATGGAACTGATTCAAGAGAAAAGGGATAGAAGATCTTGGAGATTAAATGAAAATTTGTTTAGATATGAGGAAAGGAAAGATATGTGAATGAATGTAGAAAACAAATGAGAGAATTTTTTGTAACAAATATGCATAAGGGCACCTCAATTGAAATGGTTTGGGATGCAAGTAAAGCTTATATGAGAGGAGTCCTAATACATTTGAATAACAAGTATAGATGTAAAAAGGAACAAAAGCGAAAGGAGTTAGAAGAGGAAATAAAGATGAAGGAGCGGTTACTTATCTTGAACCCAGCTGATAAGAAAGTGAAAGAAACAATTAACTTATTGAAAGGGCAGTTTAATATGTTGATGGCAGACCAGGTGGCAACCAACATATGATACACTAAAAATAATACTTTTTATAACGCTTATAAGCCAGGTAGATGGTTAGCTTACTTGTTAAGGAAGAAAGAAAAGTCTTGGACAATAGAGAAAATAGAATATAAAGGTAAAAAGGTTTATCAACAAGATATTATCAGAAAGGTATTTTCAGAATTTTATTCTAAATTATATGCAAGTGATACAATTCAGAGTATAGATATAGATAAATATTTACAAGAGGTGAATATTCCTAAGGTTACTCAAGAACAGCGGGATGGAATGAATCAGTTAATAACTTCTGAAGAGATTGTTTTAGCAATTAAACAGTTGAAATTGGGTAAATCACCAGGGACAGATGGATTGACAGCTAGTTATTATAAAAATTTGCAGTCAGAAATGGTGGAGCCTTTGAAGGACTTATTTAGAACAATTCAACTTGGGGGAGTAGTGCCCCCATCATGGAGAACAGCTTTCATAACATTGATTCCAAAGGAGGATCAAGATCTTAGTCAACCAAAGAATTATAGACCAATATCTCTTTTAAACACTGATTATAAGATATTTGCTAAAGTATTGGCAAATAGAATAATGAATATAATGCAACAAGTGATACATAATGATCAATCGGGGTTTATAACTGGTAGACAAATGAAGTACAATGTAAGACAAATTGTTAATTTATTGGAATATTTGGAAAGAAACAACCAAGTCTCTGCTGTATTGATATTTTTAGATGCAGAGAAGGCTTTTGATCAATTGAATTGGCAATTTTTATTGAAAGTAATAGAAAAGATGGAATTTGGGGATTATTTTTTACAGGCTATTAAAGCAATATATCAAAAGCAAATGGCACAAATAATTGTTAACAGTAATTTAACAGAAATTTGTAAAATTGAAAAAGGAACAAGGCAGGGATGCCCTTTATCACCATTGTTGTTTGTTCTAACACTGGAAATATTATTGATTAAAGTATGTGAATCAAATAAGATAAAGGGAATTAAAATTAGGCATCAAGATTATAGATTGAAAGCATTTGCAGATGACTTGGTTGTTACTTTGTCAACCTACTCAATCGGTTTCAGAATTATTGGATGTGATAATACAATATGGACAAGTTTCTGGATTTAAAGTTAATAAGCAAAAAACTAAAATATTAACAAAAAATATGACCATAAAACAAAGAGAAGCATTAGAAAAATCAACAGGATTTGAAATAGTAAAAAAGGTTAAATACTTGGGGGTATATATCACAGCATCGAATGTGAAATTATATAAAAACAATTATGAATTGTTATGGCAAAAAGTACAAAAGGAGATTGACAGTTGGAAAAAATTACAATTGTCTTGGTTGGGGAGAATAGCAGCCGTGAAGATGAATGTCTTACCAAAATTTTTATTTTTGTTTCAAATGATACCAATACTTAAGAAAGATGCAAATTTAAATGAGTGGCAAAAAGGTATTAATAAATTTATCTGGGCAGGGAAAAGACCGAGAGTAAATCTTAATGCAAGATGCACGTGAGAGAGGGGGTTTGAAGATGCCCAATTTGAGATTTTATTATGATGCAGTTGTGTTATCAACAATTAGTGATTGGTTCAATTTAATGGATGAAAGAATATTGAATATTGAGGGGTATGATTTATTGTATGGATGGCATGCGTATTTATTTTATGACAAAAAGGTGGATAATATTTTTAAGACTCATATTTTAAGGAACGCTTTGTTCCGAGTTTGGAAAAAGTACCAATATATATTAAATAATAAAATACCTATATGGGCAATACCTAGACATGCAATAGGAAATATAAATGTGGAGCAGAAACAAGATGTGATTACTTATGAAGAACTTCTTAGGATGGAAGGGAATATTTTGAAACTGAAACCTTTAATTGTTTTAAAGGAAGAAAAGATAGTACAGACTTGGTTTCAGTTTATACAATTACAAGCTAGATGGAAAGAAGATCAGAAAATTGGCATAATAAAAGTTGATGAAAATCTGATAAAGCAAATTAGAAATCAAAGTCAATCGCATATAAAAAGGTTATATAATGATCTGATAGAGATTGATTCAGAATCGGAGTTAGTTAAAGATTGTATGATAAAATGGGCTCAGAATATTCAAGAGCCCATAATGATGGATACTTGGGAAAAAATTTGGGTTAGAAATGTAAAATTTACACAAGCACAAAACCTAAGAAAGAATTTTTATAAGATGTTTTATAGATGGCATTTAGATCCTAAAAAGTTAGCATATATGTATCCAAATCAACCACCTAAGTGTTGGAGATGTGGTAGTGAAGAGGCAACTTATTATCATATATGGTGGACATGTAAAAATGTTAAAGCCTTTTGAATAAAAATATGGTGGATTTTTCAGAAAGTTTTTAAGAAAAAAATAAGATTTACTCCACAGCTATTCTTATTGGGGATTATTTTGGATTGTACTGTTATAGAAACTAAATTAATGTTACACTTAATAACGGCAGCCAGACTGTTGGTGGCACAACATTGGAAGAAAGAAGATTTACCTACAATAGAACAATGGATACTTAAAGTAATGGACGTAGCTGAAATGGCAAAAGTTTCAGCATATTTGAAAGAACAGTCACAAGAAAAATATATTTTGGAATGGAAAAGATGGATTGATTATATTCAAAACAAATATGGGACTAAAAAGTTTCAAATAGCATATGAATAATTCTTAACAATTATAGAAGTGTTATTATAATTACTTTAGTTTTGTTATAAGGGAGTTAAAGGGTGGAAGGTTTGTCAACGTTGTAATAGATATTTAGCATATGTTTGCATAAGATTGCTATATGTAATACCTTTGGGAAGTCCGGGGGGGAGGGAAGGGGGGAGGGTTGATGGGGAGGGGGGTTTATTATTAAAATTTTGTAAAACTTTTCAATAAATAAATAAATAAATAAATAAACATGCTTGCTATTTCAACACTCTGCCTCGTCAATGCCTAACCGAACTAAGAACATAACAAAAGGCATAAAAAGGGATGATATGGAAACATTTCTTATAATTCAAGGCTTGATTTATG
Source organism: Vipera berus (assembly GCF_964194415.1). Classification (NCBI taxonomy): domain Eukaryota; kingdom Metazoa; phylum Chordata; class Lepidosauria; order Squamata; family Viperidae; genus Vipera; species Vipera berus. The sequence goes on along the minus strand of NC_138208.1, from coordinate 37,010,098 downwards.
GACAAGAGGTCACTTTAGCAAATTTGTATGCACTTAATACAAATCAAAGAGTTTTATAATAGGGTATATAAAGAAATAGAAGAAATAAAAAAAGGTTATGTGATAATGGCAGGTGATTATAATATGGTTATGGATACAGGAATTGATTAATCCATCAAAAGCGGAAATAAAGTATAATAATACATTTAAGAAAATTTATTAATAGAACTAGATTAAAAGATTTTTGGAGAGAATTACATGGCAATCAAAAGAGTTATAGATATTTTTCTAGTAGACATAAAAAATTTAGAAGAATAGATAATATATTTTAACATCGGAAATATTATCTCAAATAATGAAAGCAGAGATAAAAATAATTAAAATATCAGATCATGCAATGGTAACTATGGAAATGGAAATAGATTGTGATTATAAACAGGCAAGTAGATGGAGAATGGATTCGAGGATTTTTTAAAATAAAGAGATTTTAGAGAAAATGGAAAGAGAATTAAAAGACATATGGACTATAAATGAGAATAAATTGGACAAAATTGGTGATGACGTGGTTATGACACAATATAGAGACATGGAGTTTGCCCTGAGGATAAGAAGCTTAAAAGAAAACCCACAGGAAAATCTGGAGGAGATGTTGGTGGATGCTCTGGCACCTATTTTGGGAATTCAACTGGAAGATTTTTTTGTGGAGATAGATAAAGTATTTCGTGTTGATTCTTGGATTGCTAGGCAAAGGAAACTGCCAAGGGATGTGGTTGTGTATTTTACAAAGAGAAAGATCAGAAATGAGATCATTCAAGCTTTTTACAATAATAGATTTAAAGTGGCTAATCAAGAGGTTTTGATTCTGAAAGAGATTCCCCCAAGAATTTTGAGAAAAAGGAAAGATTTTGTTTTTATGGCAGATGAATTAAAAAAAACAACAGCTTCAGTTCAGATGGGAAATACCAATGGGGATTGTGGTGAATTATGCTGGAATAAGATATCGTCTTAATACAGTCCTGAAAGCACGTGATTTTTGTTCTAATGTATTGAAAGCAGGTTCACTGCCATCTTCAGAAGTTAAAGGAGGGAAAGAAGAAGTTAAAGGAGGAAAAGAAGGAGAGTGACAGGTACAAGAAGCACAGCAAATTTCGGAAACTGTGCAACCCCTGGTTTTATTAGAAGAATCTAAGACTCAAAGAGTGACACGGGCTGCATCTAGACGTAAGGAACAACAACAACAACAACAACAACAACAGAAACAGTCTTCTATAACTACAAGTCAGGAATTTACTAGTGAAGCAGTGGGAGGGGCTAGGCCAAAGAGGCAGTTGCTTGTGGATCTGCAAGAAATGCTCCAAAAGCTTCAAGTCGCAAAAGATGGCGACAAAGTTTCTAACCTGGAATGTTAATGGATTAAATTCACCACAAAACAGAAAGAAAGTATTTCAGTATTTGAAACAATTTAAAAATGATGTTATATGTTTGCAAGAAACGCATATTCGTGCATCTGATCAAAAATATTTGATAAATTCTAGACTGGGCATACAATTTGTTGCATCTACTCCAGAGAAGAAAAATGGAGTGGTTATCTATGTAAAGAAAGACTTAACAGCTAATTTGATTGAAGCAGATAAACAAGGAAGATATATTATAATTGAACTATTAATAGAAGGGAAGAAAACACTTTTAATTGGAGTATACGCACCTAATCAACAGCAAGGAGAATTTTATAAACTGTTACATAATAAAATAACTCAATGGGATTATAAATCGAGTAATAATAATAATAATAATAATAATAATAATAATAATAATAATAATAATAATAATAATAATAATAATAATAATAATAATAAGTTGGAAGGGAACTTGGAGGTCATCTAGTCCAACGCCCTGCTCAGGCAGGGAACCTTATACCATTTCAGGCAAATGGCTGTCCAGTCTCTTCTTAAAAACCTCCAGTGTTGGAGCATTCACCACCTCTGGAGGCAGGTTGTTCCACTGGTTAATTGTTCTAACTGTCAGGAAGTTTCTCCTTAGTTCTAGGTTGCTTCTCTCGTTGACTAGTTTCCATCTGTTGCTTCTTGTCCTGCTTTCAGGTGCTTTGGAGAATAGCTTGACTCCCTTTTCTTTGTGGTAGCCCCTGAGATATTGGAACACTGCTATCATGTGACCCCTCACTCTTCTCTTCGTTAAACTACACATACCCAATTCCAGCAACCGTTCCCTATATATTTTAGCCTCCAGCCCCCTAATCATCTTTGTTGCTCTTCTCTGTACCCTTTCTAGAGTCTCGACATCTTTTTTACATCGTGGTGACCAAAACTGGATGCAGTATTCCAGGTGTGGCCTTACCAAAGCATTGTAAAGTGGTATTAGTACTTCACTTGATCTTGATTCTATCCCTCTGTTAATGCAGCCTAGCACTGTGTTGGCTTTTTTGGCAGCTGCAGCACACTGCTAGCTCATATTGAAGTGATTGTCTACTAGGACTCCGAGATCCCTCTCACAGTTACTACTATTGAGCACGGTACCACCTATACTATACCTGTGCATTTGATTTTTCCTGCCTAAATGTAGAACCTTACTTTTTTCACCATTGAATTTCATTTTGTTAGATAGTGCCCAGTGTTCGAGTCTGTCCAGATCCTTCTGTATCTTAAGCCTATCTTCTGGAGTATTGGCTATTCCTGCCAGAGTATTTTAATGGGAGACTGGAATGGAGTGTTGGATACTCAGAAAGATAAAAAGGGTTTTTTTTTAAAAATACTCCAAGCCATGCTAGATTGCCAAAAAAAAATGATTTGAAAGATGACTTGGAATTGCGTGATGCCTGGAGAGAACAAAATTTGGAAGAAAAGGATTTTACTTTTTTTTCTGACAGACATCAATCTTTTTCTAGGATTGATTTTACATTAACTACTAATGATTTTTTTTTCTAGGATTAAGAAGATTAAGATATGCCCAAGAACTTTATCAGATCATAGTCCAGTTTGGATGGAATTGGATAAGGGCATGAGGGATCATGGAGATTAAATGAAAATTTGTTTAGATATGAAGAAAATGTGGTAGAATGTAAAAAGTATATGTGAGAATTTTTTATCATGAATATGCATAAGGGTACTCCCATTGAAATGGTTTGGGATGCAAGTAAAGCTTATATGAGAGGAGTGCTAATATATTTGAATAATAAACATAGATATAGATTGGAATATAAGCATAAAGAAATAGAGGAGGAAATAAAGTTGAAAGAGAAAGCTTTTATTCTGAACCCATCTGATAAGAGGTTGAAAGAAGTAATTAACTTGTTAAGAGGACAGCTTGATATGTTAATGGCAGATCAAGTGGCAACTAATCTACGATATGCCAAACATAATACTTTTAATAATGCTAATAAACCGGGTAGGTGGTTAGCTTATTTATTAAGGAAAAAACAAAGATCACGTAATATTGACAAGATAGAATATAAGGGTAAAGAGGTGTTTCAGAAAAATCTTATCAAAAAAGCTTTTGTTGAATTTTATTCTAAATTATATGGTAGGGATATAAAGCAAGGTTTAGATATGGATAGTTACTTACAGAACGTGAATATCCCAATTCTTACACAAGAGCAACGGGAAGAGATGAATCAATTGATAACTGCTGAAGAAATTATTTTAGCAATTAAACAATTTAAAGTGGGTAAGGCACCCGGTGCAGATGGTTTATTTATTATAAAAATTTACAATCAGAAATGGTGGAGCCATTAAAAGAATTATTTATTTAGAACAATAGATAGACGGATGTGAATCCCTCCTCTTAAGATGGGGTCCTGGTGGTCAGTTGGGCCTACTTCTGGTATACCTCTCTCCAAGCTGCACAGCAACGGTTCTACCCAAGCTACCTGACGCCATCTCGGGATTGGCGGTCGAATTTCCAAAACTTATGGTACTGGGAGACTTTAATCTACCTTCCCTGGGCAATGCATCAGAAGTGGCCCGAGAGTTCATGGCCTCCATGACGGCCATGGACCTGACACAAATTACTCAGGACCCAACTCACGAGGGAGGAAACATGCCTGATCTTATTTTTGTCTCTGGGCAGTGGCTAAATGGACTGGGTGGGGTTACCCCAACATCACAACCCCTTTCATGGACAGACCATTACCTCCTGCGGTTGGGCCTCCGTCACGTCACCCCCCGCCGTCAGGAGGCGGAACCGACCAGGTGGTTCCGCCCCAGGCGCCTGATGGACCCAGATAAATTCCGGATGGCGCTTGGACCGATTCCCACCTCCCTCTCCCACAACCCGGTCGAGTCCTTAGTTAATGCCTGGCAGCAGGCTGCTTTGGAGGCACTCGACCGCGTTGTCCCTTTGCGGCCACTGACCCGGCGCAAGTCCCGACTCGCTCCTTGGTTCTCCAAGGACCTGCGGGAGATGAAGCGCCAGAGAAGAGGCCTAGAGAGCATTTGGAGAACCAGCCGGTCTGAGTCTGACCGATCACAGTTAAGATCCTTTTCTAGATCTTATCTCGTGGCAATGAGGGTGGCAAAGCGTGCCTACTTCACCACCCTCATTGCGTCCGCAGATAATCGCCCGGCCGCCCTATTTAGAGTGGTCCGCTCCCTTATAAGTCAAGAGACGGGAGAGGACCCCCTACATGGACGGGCTGAGGAATTTAGTAAATATCTGGTGGACAAAATTGCTCAGATTCGGGCTGGTCTGGACTCTGACTGGGCAGTATCTAACGAGAGGAAAGCGATGAAGTTGGCCGAATACATTTGGGAAGAGTTCGATCCTGTGACTCCGGATGAAGTGGACAAGATCATGGGGAAACTAAGTGCCGCCACATGTTTGTTGGACCCGTGTCCCTCCTGGCTAGTCTATGCAGCTCGGGAGGCTACACGAGGCTGGCTCCTAGCAGTTATCAATGCCTCATTGAGTGAAGGGTACTTCCCTGCTGCCTTGAAAGAGGCGGTGGTAAGGCCCCTCCTCAAGAAGCCGGCACTGGACCCAGCTGTTTTAAACAACTTCCGTCCTGTCTCCAACCTTCGCTTCCTTGCGAAGGTCGTTGAGAGCGTGGTGGCACGACAGCTCCCTTTGAACCTGGAGGAAGCTGAATATCTAGATCCGTACCAATCGGGTTTCAGACCCGGGCACAGCACGGAGACGGCATTGGTCGCGCTGGTGAATGATCTCTGGCGGGCCCGAGATAGAGGTTATTCCTCTGTCCTGGTCCTATTAGATCTATCAGCAGCTTTTGATACCATCGACCATGGTATCTTACTGCGTCGTCTTGAGGGGCTGGGAGTGGGAGGCACCGTTTTGCGGTGGTTCTCCTCCTACCTCTCGGACCGTTCGCAGACGGTGTTGGCAGGAGGGCAGAGGTCAAGCCCTAGGCCTCTTAAGTGTGGAGTGCCTCAGGGTTCGGTGCTCTCGCCCCTCCTGTTCAACATCTATATGAACCCGCTGGGAGAGATCATCCGTAGCTTCGGGGTGAAATATCATCAATATGCTGATGATACCCAGCTATTCATCTCCACCCCGAATCAACCCAGTGATGCCCTCGATGTGATGTCCCGTTGCCTGGAAGCGGTACAGATTTGGATGGGAGAAAACAGGCTTCGACTTAACCCGGCCAAGACTGAGTGGCTGTACATACTGTCATCTCGTTTAGTCCAAAATGTTCCATCTCTGACTATTGGAGGAGAGATGTTACCTCCCATTGATAGAGCACGCAATCTGGGCGTCCTCCTAGATTCACGACTCAGTTTTGAAGATCATATTGGAGCTGTGGCTAGGGGGGCATTTGCACAGATTCGTCTTATATACCAGTTGCGCCCCTTTTTGGACCGAGATGCCCTACGTACAGTCACCCATGCACTCGTTACCTCCCGTATTGATTACTGTAATGCTCTCTACATGGGGCTGCCCTTGAAGACCACCCGGAGGCTTCAGCTGGTGCAGAATGCAGCTGCACGGGTTGTGATGGGAGCTCCCCGATACTCCCATATTACACCACTCCTGCGTGAGCTGCATTGGCTACCAGTTGCCCTCCGGGTGAGATTTAAGGTGCTGGTACTTACCTTTAAAGCCCTACATGGCTTAGGTCCGGGATACTTGCAGGACCATCTGCTGCCGGGAACAAATCCCCATCGTCCAGTACGCTCGCACAGAGAAGGCCTCCTCAGGGTACCGTCAGCTAGGCAATGTCGACTGGCGACCCCCAGGGGGAGGGCCTTCTCTGTGGGAGCGCCAGCCCTATGGAATCAGCTCCCCCCTGAGCTTCGGATGGCCCAAAACCTCCAATCCTTTCGCCGCGGCCTCAAAACACTCCTGTTCCACCAGGCCGACCTAGACTGACAGGCATTTTATTTAATTTATATTTAGTATTTTTAATTTATCTCTTAAATTCTCTAATTTAATTTATTTCACAGATGTTCTCAATTTTATTTCTATCTTGATCTCTGTACTTATTATATGTTTTGCTGTTAGCCGCCCTGAGTCCTTCGGGAGATAGGGCGGGATATAAATCCCATCAATAAATGAATAAATAAATAAATTCAATCTGGAGGAGAAGTGCCTCCATCATGGAAAACAGCATTTATAACTTTGATCCCTAAGGAAGATCAAGATCTTGTTCAACTTAAAAATTATAGGCCTGTATCGCTTTTAAATAAGATATAAAATATTTGCAAAGATTTTAGCAAATAGATTAATGAAGGTTATGCAGCAAATGATTTATAGTGATCAAACAGGATTTATAAGTGGTAGACAAATGAAAAATAATGTGAGACATATTGTAAATTTATTAGAATTTTTGGAAAGAAATAATCAAGTCCCCACAGCGTTGATCTTTTTGGATGCCAAAAAGGCCTTTGATCAATTGAATTGGCAATTTTTATTTAAAGTTTTGGAGAAGATGAAGTTTGGTGATAAGTTTTTACAACCTATTAGGGCAATATATCAAAAACAAACAGCTCAAATAATAATTAATGGTAGTTTAACAGAAGCTTGTAAAATTGAAAAGGGTACAAGACAGGGTTGTCTGCTGTCGCCATTATTGTTTGTTTTAACATTTGAAATATTGTTGATCAAGATACGTGATTCAGAGAAAATAAAGGGAATTAAAATTAAAGATCAAAATTATAGACTGAAAGTGTTTGCGGATGACTTGGTAATTACATTAACTCAACCAACTCAATCGGTTATAGATTTAATGGAAATAATTTTACAATATGGACAAGTTTCTGGATTTATGGTAAATAGGCAAAAAACTAAAATATTGTCTAAAAATATGACTAAAGAACAAAAGGAAGCTTTAGGAAAACTAACAGGATTTGAAATAGTTAAGAAGATTAAATACTTGGGGGTTTATCTTTCAGTTTCAAATGCGAAATTATATAAAAATAATTATCAATTGTTATGGTTAAAAATACAAAAAGAATTAGATAGTTGGAAAAAATTACAATTGTCCTTATTGGGAAGAATTGCAGCTGTGAAAATGAATGTTTTACCTAAATTTTTTTTTGTTTCAAATGATACCTATACTTAAAAAAGATTCAAATTTGGAGGAATGGCAGAGAGGTATTAATAAATTTGTTTGGGCAGAGAAGAGACCGAGAGTTAAGATAATGCAAGATGTACGTGAAAGAGGTGGTCTTAAAATGCCCAATTTTAAATTATACTATGAGGCTGCAGCATTATCATCAATTAGTAATTGGTTTAATTTAACACAAGGGAGATTACTGAATATTGAAGGATATGATCTGTTATATGGTTGGCATGCTTATTTATTGTATGATAAAAAAGTGGATAATGTTTTTAAGACACATATATTAAGATATGCCGTGTTGCGAGTTTCGTTATAAGTTGAATTTTAAAATTCCAATTTGGGCAATACCTAAACATGCGATAGAAAATATAAGTGTGGGATTTAAACATGATGTGATCACATATAAAGAAATTCTTAGATTGGAAAGAAAGGTGTGGCAATTAAAGCCATTTAATATTTTAAAAGAAGAAAAGATAGTAGAAACTTGGTTCCAGTATGGGCAGTTACAAGCTACCGTAGATGGAAACAGGATCAGAAAATTGGTATTTCTGTAGTAGATGAAAATTTGGTTAAACAAATTAGAGATCAAAGTCCTGCACATATAAGAAGGATATATAATGCATTGATAGAATTAGATTCAGAAACGGAACTTGTTAAAGATTGTATGATAAAATGGGCCCAGAATATTGAAGAACCAATAACGATGGATACTTTGGAAACAATCTGGGTCAGAAATGTAAAATTTACACAGGCACAAAATTTAAGAGAGAATTTTTATAAGATGTTTTATAGATGGCATTTAGATCCTAAGAAATTGGCATCTATGTATCCAAATTATCAGCCTAAATGGTGTGGTTGTGATGATGCAACGTATTTTCATATATGGTGGACTTGTAAAAAAGTAAAAGCTTTTTGGATTAAAATTTGGTGGAATATGCAGAAGATATTTAAGATCTCACCTCCGGGTGAGATTCAAGGTGTTAGTAATGACTTACAAAGCCCTACATGGCATGGGTCCGGATTACCTACGGCAACACCTGCGGCCGGCGTCAACTTCCCTCCGTCCAGTGTGCTCCCACAGAGAGGGCCTCCTCAGGGTGCCTCTGATCAAAGAATGTCGATTGGTGGCCCCCAGGGGGAGAGTGTTCTCTGTGGGCGCGCCAGACCTATGGAACCGCTTGCCGGTTGAGCTCCGGATGGCCCCCGACCTTCGCTCCTTCTGGCGCGATCTAAAAACGTATCTATTTGAGCAATCTGACCTGGTCTGATGGGTTAGGGTTGGGGTTTTAATATGTTTTAATTATTGTTTTAACCTTGGGCATTTATTTAATCGCTTTTAACTTTTGTATCCTGTTTCTGTATTTATTGCCCTGTACACCGCCCTGAGTCCTTCGGGAGAAGGGCGGTATAAAAATATAATAAATAAATAAATAAGAAAAAAATAAAGTTTTCTCCACAATTATTTTTGCTGGGTATTACTATAGACTCTACTGCTATAGAAACTAAATTGATGTTGAATTTAATAACGGCAGCAAGTCTTTTGGTAGCGCAATATTGGAAGAAGGAGGATTTGCCTACTATAGAAGAATGGACTTTAAAAGTTTCGAACCTGGCAGAAATGGCAAAAATCTCAGCATATTTGAAAGATCATTCGCAACAAAGATATATTTTGGAATGCAGAAGCTGGATTGATTATATCCAGAATAAATATAGGACTAAAAAGTTTCATTTAGCATTTGAATAAGTATTAGATTTTTAAGATTTATTATTATTTAGTTATTTTTAAGGAGAGTTAAAGTGTGATAGGACTTAAAGTGTTATTATAGCTAGTTAGCATATTATAGTTTAAGATTTTTAGGGTTAATACCCTGTATTTGCTCTGGGAAGTCAGGGAGGGGAGGGAGAGGGAGGGATGGGTTTTTATGTTTAAAATGTATTTGTAAAACTCTTTAATAAAAAAAATGGAGAATGGATTCGAGGATTTTTAAAAATAAAGAGATTTTAGAGAAAATGGAAAGAGAATTAAAAGACATATGGACTATAAATGAAGAAGGAGGTAGTAATATAGGTGTAATATGGGATGCAATGAAAGCAGTGGTAAGAGGTTTAGGGATAAAATATTCTTATAATATAAAAAACAAAAAAAGAATAATATAAAAAGGTTGGAGGAGGAAATTAAAGAACTACAGTGTAAATATATAGAAAGTACAGATAATAGGATTATGTTAGAATTATCAGCTAAAAGAAAAGAGTTGCAAAATATTGAGTTAGAACAGGTTCAAAGAAATCTAATTTATTTAAATAGGGAATTTTATGAAAATAGTAATAAAAATTCTAAAATCTTGGCTAGAGCCACACAAGTTAAAAAGGAAAAAAGCCTGATTGGAGCAATAAAGAATGATAAGGGAGAAAGATGTAACATGATGAGATAAAAATTGTTGATATTTCAGAGGTTTTTTGAAAATTTATATAAGGGAAAGGAAATAAAAGTGAATGAAAGTCAGGTATATGTAGAAAAGAATTTAAACTGTAAGATTTGAGAACATGATAAAGAAATAATGGAATCAGAAATAGAAGAGGAAGAGATACTGGAAGTTATTAATAAATTGAAAATAGGTAAAGCACCAGGGTTAGATGGACTAGGTGCAGAATATTATAAAAATTTTAAAGGAGTATTGGTGCCAAAGATGGGATTAATGTTTAATAAAATAATGGAAGGGGAAATTATTCCAAGTTCCTGGAAGCAATCTCTGATAGTATTGATAGCAAAACCTAATAAAGATCTTACAAACCCAAGATCATATAGACCAGGGATGGCGAACCTATGGCACGCGTGCCACAGGTGGCACGCGAAGCCGTCCCTGTGGGCACGCACACCATCACCCCGGAAGGAGGCGGGGCCAGGCTCCTCCCCTCCGCCTCTTCACATGCGCCTGCGCTCTCTTTCTTTCTCTCTGCACTCTGAGTCAGAGCAGGGTTGGATGGTGGAGGCAGCTGCCAGCGCGAGTCCAGGTAAGCCTGCAGAGCAATTTTGCAGGCCCCCCCATGGCCAATCCAGGCAGCAGAGGCCTTTTCCAAGCCTCTGGAGCTCGGATCGGGCCGCTGGGGTGATACAAAATCGCCCCGTGGCCATGGATTTGGGCTCCAGAAGGAAGGCAGGGTGATCTGTGCAGTGGGGGAGAACGGCAGTGGGAGAAAGGGGATATATGTGGCGGGTGGGGGGAGAACGGTGGCGGGAGAAAGAGGATCTGTGTGGTGGGTGGGGGGAATGGCAGGTGCGGTGGGTGGAGGGGAATGGCAGCGAGGGAAAGGAGATTGCGGCGGGTGAGGGGGAATGATGGGAGAAAGGAGATCTGTGCGGGGGGAAATGGACGGTTTTGGCATGGCAAGGATCTTTACCTCCTCTTGGCCTCAGCCCTGGTGGCGTGCTCGCATCCCACCAAAACATGGCCCACCTTGCCCAGAGGCCACCACATGGATGGCCATCGGGTGGCAGCAAGGAGACGGCCCAGCTCCCCTTGTTGCTGCTGGCTGTCCGGGCTCTGCAGCCCAGCGCCTCTCCTCCCCTCGCAGCTCATAAGGTCGGGGTCGTGCCTTGTGTGTCTCAGTTAATGGCCGGTTTCATCGTGGTACGGATCTTTGCCTCCGGCTGGGGCAACTCTAGGCAAGGCGAGCAGCACTTTGGCAGGAGGCAAGCGCACTGCCAGGGATGAGGCCAAGAAGAGGTGCGGATCTCCGGCCGTGACCCCAGCCTTATGAGCTGTGGGAGGAGGGGGGGAGCTGGGCCACAGAGCCCGGACAGCCAGCAGTGACGAGGGGAAGCCAGGCCATCTTCTTGCCGCCACTCGTGGCTGTCTGGGGATTCTGGGCATGGGCGGCTGTCCTGCCCTGCTGGGCTCCCCTCCACAGCCTCAGTCAGGAAGCCTCTGATGGGGCTCCATCCTCCGCGCAGAGCAAGGCTGTAGGCTAAAGACCATGTGGTGAAAAGAAGGTTAGAGTTGAGGAAGTGGTTGGATTTATCTGCTACATGTGCACCTTACTGAGAGGGAAAAATCTGTGCCTCCAAAGGGAAAAAAAGAAAAAAAGCTCCAACTTGGCGGAAGGTAGCAGGGAGAAGCGAATGTGTCGCAACAAGCTTGCTTCACAAAAGGCGGCTGCTCCTTTCTGGTTGTTTTTTTCCACCCCCCTCCAAAGTCGTTCGCCCCTTAGGAGTGACCCTCTCTCAGACTGTATGGATGCAGCGTGTGATGGAAAAGCTGTAGGTCGAATTTGCAAAACCAGTTTGGCCTCTTCTACCGGCTACTGAAGAAGACTCTTTGGGATTTGCTCTTTGGATAAAATTTCCCAAGTAATTAGTTGCAGGGCAGGGGTGTGCAGTGTAAGCAGACAACTCGTTGAATATTTGTGTTGAGAAGGCGAACTGTTTGGGGGGGGGGCGAATGAGTTGGGCTGCCTTTCATTTGAGGACCAGGATTTGCTCTTTGGAGAAAATTTCCCAAGTAATTAGTTGCAGGGCAGGGGTGTGCAGTGTAAGCAGACACCTTGTTGAATATTAGTGTTGAGAAGGCGAACTGTTTGGGGGGGGTGAGCGAGTTGGGCTGCCTTTCGTTTGAGGATCAGGATTTGCTCTTCAGAGAAAATTTCCCAAGTAATTAGTTGCAGGGCAGGGGCATGCAGTGTAAGCAGACACCTCTTTAAATGTTTATGTTGGGAAGGCGAACTGTTGGGGGGGGCGAGCGAGTTGGGCTGCCTTTTGTTTGAGGACCAGGATTTTGCGACCGCTCGGCATGAGAGAAGGCAAAGAGAAACAAACTTGGATTGTCGGATCAGACGACAGCTGGAAAGCAAAGGTTGGGGGGAGGTTTTGCCCTCTGGAATGGGTTTTCCAGCACTTTAAGACTTCTCTGAGCCTCCCACGCTACCTTATGAATCAAACTTAGCAGAGAGGTGCCTTCACGCGTATTTCCCATTCAAAAATGGAAGTTTGTGCCCATCCCCTTTCTTGTCCTAAATGCAAAATGGAGTCCATTTGCGATTTGCAGAAGCTTGCAAGGGAGCGGGTGAGGAGGAGGACGCATGTGTTTGCACCATGGAGAAAGGGAGAGAGAGGGAAAGGAAGGAGGGGAGGGGGAAGGAAGGAAGGAAGGAAGGAAGGGAATGAGAAGGAGGGGAGGCACATGATCTGGGGATGCTGCAACAATCATAAGTGAAAAATGGTCAAAAGCTACTTTATTCAGTGCCTTTGTAACTTCGAACAGTCATTAAGGTAACTGTTGTAAGTCGAGGACTACTGTACTTTATCACTTTTTTCCTTTTTTGGGAGGGGTTGGTCATCAGGTTTTTGACCCCTTGCTAGGCAACTGGAAAAGCCCTGAGCTAGAGTACTCAGATTGCAGCTGCTTTCTTACAGATATGTGGAATGGCTTGGGACCCACAGGTTGTGCAAAGTTAAGTGACGAAGTTGGTTACAGCTTTATCTGTACTTTATCACTTTTTTCCTTTTTTGGGGGGGTGGGTCATCAAGTTTTTAACACCTTGCTAGGCGACTGGAAAAGCCCTGAGTTCTTGCAGGTATGTGGAATGGCGTGGAACCCACAGGTTGTGCAAAGTTAAGTGACGAAGTTGGTTACAGCTTTATCTGTACTTTATCACTTTTTTCCTTTTTTGGGGGGGTGGGTCATCAAGTTTTTAACACCTTGCTAGGCGACTGGAAAAGCCCTGAGTTCTTGCAGGTATGTGGAATGGCATGGAACCCACAGGTTTTGCAAAGTTAAGTGAGGAACTTGGTTACAACTTATTAGGAAAGATAAAATAGACAACCAAGAATGCTTTATTGACCATTCTTCATCCAGATTTTATATCAGTTTCATCTGCTAGTACAGGCATTCTGCTTCATTCTGTTATTTTTCAGCATCTGGTAAAATGAATGAGTAGTTTTTCAACAACCTGTAAAATCCAAGACACTGGTTTCATTGTTTAATTCCCCCCTCATACAGTAGTGGCCAAAATTGTGGAAACCTTTGGGAAAAGTGTACAGTAGAAATGCCACCTTTGGTTAAGTTTCCACCAATTTTCCTTCTAATTTCTTTATAACTGTAGCCTTGTTCACTTAATAATTCTATTTTACATCGCTTTCTGGGCGACCAGTCAACTCTTTGCATCATTACTTTAATTTTATTACGTTTTACAAGCTCACTAAATGAAAGAACACAAAAAAACCCAACCAACTTGATAGCAATCACATAACACACTGACAAATGTCCTCCTCTCAGCTTCCATACATGACAACAATAATTGAATCCTACTGTAATCTGATTGGCTCATTGGTGAAACAAGATGATGAGCCTCCTGCCCACTGTCCCACCTGCCAGAGACCCCCCGGATCTCCCCCAAACCTGCCCGGCCCCCACAAGCATCCCTCCTCAGGAGCGACATCGAGATGGCCATGCCCACCCTGGCCACACCCAACCATGCTGCCATGACTACCATAGCCCTCCGCAGCTCAGACGTGCTACCGTGAGGCCCGTTGAAGGCGGTGTGCTCTGGCTTCCCAGGCTTGGATGGCAGAGGGCAAGTGGTGCCCACAGGCTGCCCAGCGCTACCACCTGCACCAACCAGGCAAGCTCAGGGAAGCGGAGCCGGGCAGCCACCTCCCCTACCTGGCTACAAGGGAGTGGCGCCTGCCCTGCTTCGCCAGGCAGTGGATGCTGATAGTTCCATGTGTTGTAGCCATAGCTCTAGTCATTGCCCGTGTTCTCATACTAGAGGTTCTAAATGGTTGTTGCTCTTCTTCCCTGTGTTCTACATTGCAGGGTGGTTGTGTGTTGGTGCAATCTTGATTTTGATACAATGAGGCACTCTGTGAATGCTTGCGCTGTTTGCCTTCATATCACTCATGTCGTTCCTCTTCCCAATTCTTTAGTGCCTGGTATGCAGTGGGGAGGTCTATGTGCCAGTTGATAGAGGAGTGGTTTGAAAACCAAGCTTTCTTAAACAAGCGGCCGCCTTTAGTGTTGTCACTGGCAATTGCCTCGGTCCCTGTTAGATTAAAGATGTGGTTATGTGTAGCCATGTGTGCCCACACCTGTGAATGTTATTTTTGTCTTCTAATAGCGAGCTTGTGTTCATGCACCCTAGTCCTCAGTCGTTTTGCCGTCTCCCCAATGTAATTGCAATTGCGATTCTGGCATGACATCTTATACACAACTGAGGATTTTTCTTCATTGGGGAGTGGATCTTTAGGGCGCATGACACAAACTTGTAAAGTCCGATCAGGTCTGTGGGCAACACCGACCTTGTGAGGGGCTAGTGTGCACGCTGTGGCCTCGGATACACCGTGGATATAAGGCGTGATGTTAAGGTGTTTTCACATTGATGGCGGGTAGGTTCACCTGGTCTAGTCTAATCAAGATTGCACCAACACACAACCACCCTGCAATGTAGAACACAGGGAAGAAGAGCAACAACCATTTAGAACCTCCGGTATGAGAACACGGGCAATGACTAGAGCTATGGCTACAACACATGGAACTATCAGCAATTCAGTTTTGACAACAGATACCCAGAGACAACTACATCCCCCCAAAACAGATGCGCGACATCTCAAAGAAATACGGCCGACCTCAACAAACAGATAGGTGACACGCTCCATGAGTAGAGTGCAGACACCAACAGTATAAACGCAATCTATCTATCTATCTATCTATCTATCTATCTATCTATCTATCTATCTATCTGTAGATCTTTGGTCATTCGGGTTTTTTCACACGTAGAATTGAAGGTATAAGAGCAACGTTTCGACGAAATCTCATCCGTCATCCTCAGGCTGGTGGCTTCAGCTTCGTTCTTCTGGGAGAAGTGTGTGGTAGTGGCTGTTTGTTCCTCTTTTTTAAACTGCCAGAGGGGGTGTGTTCTGTGGGTGGAGGTGTGCTCTGATTGGGTGGGGGGTTAGCTGTGTTCTTATTGGGTGGGAGTGTGTTTTGAATGGGGGCTGTGTTCTGATTGGGTGGGGATGTGTTTTGAGTGGATGGGCTGGTCTCAGCTGCCAGCCTTAGACCTGAACTGGTGAGTTGTGCTGCTTTTGTTCGGCTCCGTGTTTGTGGTGGTGCCATGTTTTTATAGTGGGTGTCAGTTTGCTTATTGTGTGGTTTGGAGGGGTTTAAAGTGGCTGATGTTGCAGCTGTAGTTAGGTTTCTGTTTTGTGGTTGTGTGTCGTTATCATTGTGGGTTCGGATTTGCTTTTTGAATGGTTGTGTGGTGGTGATGTCATGTGATGTTATCATGAGTTTCGGTCTGGTATCATTCTTGGTGGTTGGGACTCGTCTGTCAATCAAGGCGGGTTTCCAAATGGCTGGTAGGCGAGAGGTATCATCTCGTTTGTTCATGCTGTGGGGGCGTTTTGCTATCTCAATGGCTTCTCTGATTATTCTGTTGTTAAAATGTTCAATTTTGGCAATAGTTTTGGTTTTTTTAAAATCAATTTCATGTCCCATGGCTTTAAAGTGTTTGAACAGGGATGAAGTTTGTTCTCCCTTTCTGAGTGAGTTCCTGTGCTCTTCAATGTGTGCACTTATTCTTCTGTTGGTCTGTCCGATGTATGTGGTGGTGCAGGTGGTGCATGAGATTTCGTATACTCCTTGGTTTTCTAACCCAATTATGTCTTTGGGGTTTCTTAGGATGGTGGATATTTTTCTGTCTGTGTAGAATGCTGTTTTGATGTTGTGTTTTTGGAGGATCTTGCTGATTCTGTCTGTGGTCCCTTTTAAGTATGGGAGGAGGGCTTTGCCATTTTCTTGTTCTCTGTCTTGGGTTTTTGTGGGTGTCTCTCTTCGGATTAAGTTGGTAATCATGTTTCTTTGGAATCCATTGGCTGTTAGTACATTAGTGAGAGTGTGTAGTTCGGTTTTTAGGTGTTGTTCGTCAGCTAGGTGTTTTGTTCTGGAGATGAGTGTCTTGGTAACGGAGTTGATCTGTGCTGGGTGGTGGTGTGAGAGTGCGTTCAGATAGCGGTTTGTGTGTGTTTTTTTATGGTAGATAGTGAGTCCTAGGGAGCCGTTGGATTTCTTGTAGACTAAGACATCAAGAAAGGGAAGTTTATTTATTTATTTATTTATTTATTTATTTATTTATTTATTATATTTTTATACCGCCCTTCTCCCGAAGGACTCAGGGCGGTGTACAGGGCAATAATTATAAAAATGGAATACAAAAGTTAAAAAACAATTAAATATTATGTCCAGGTTTAAAACAGTAATTAAAAGACATATTAAAACCCCAACCCTAACCCATCAAACCAGGTCAAATTGCTCAAATAAATAAGTTTTTAGATCGCGCCGGAAGGAGTGAAGGTTGGGGGCCATCCAGAGCTCAACCGGCAAGCGGTTCCACAGGTCTGGCGCGCCCACAGAGAACGCCCTCCACCTAGGGGCCACCAATCGACATTCTTTGATTGGAGGCACCCTGAGGAGGCCCTCTCTGTGGGAGTGCACTGGACGGAGGGAAGTTGACGCCGGCCACAGGTGTTGCCGTAGGTAATCCGGACCCATGCCATGTAGGGCTTTGTAAGTCATTACCAACACCTTGAATCTCACCCGGAGGACAACTGGCAGCCAATGCAGCTTGCGGAGCAAAGGTGTAACATGGGAGTATCGGGAGACTCCCAGCACAACTCGCGCGGCTGCATTCTGCACCAGTTGGAGCCTCCGAGTGGTCTTCAAGGGCAGCCCCATGTAGAGAGCATTACAGTAGTCTAGACGAGTGGTCACGAGCGCATGAGTGACTGTACGCAAGGCATCCCGGTCCAGATAGGGTCACAACTGGCGCACCAGGTGAACCTGGGCAAAGGCCCCCCTAGTCACAGCTCCAATATGCTCTTCTAAAGAGAGCTGTGAGTCTAGAACAGGGGTCGGCAACCGGAAAAAGGAAAAGAGCCACTCAGAACCGGTTCCATCACACAAACAAAAAAGTAGGAGCTGCAAAAAGTGCGCGCGCGTGCGACGGGTCTCCAAACCGCCGCCATCCCGTCCAGAGATCTGCCGCGTTCATCAAACATTGACGAACACGGCAGCTGTGCAAACGGGATGGCGGCGGTTTGGAGAGTGCGCGCGCACCTCTCCCAAGCCGCCGCCGTCCGTCGGCAGGTCTCCGGACGGCGGCGGCTTGGGAGAGGTGCGCGCGCACGCTCCAAAACGCCACCATCCCGTTTGCACAGCTGCCGTGTTCGTCAATGTTTGACGAACGCAGCAGGTCTCCGGACGGGATGGCGGTTTGGAGAGGTGCGCGCGCACTCTCCAAACCGCCGCCATCCCGTTTGCACAGCTGCCGTGTTCGTCAATGTTTGACGAACACGGCAGGTCTCCATCCGGGATGGCGGCGGTTTGGAGAGGTGCGTGCGCACTCTCCAAACCGCCGCCATCCCGTTTGCACAGCTGCCGTGTTCGTCAATGTTTGACGAACGCGGCAGGTCTCCGGACGGGATGGCGGCGGCTTGGGAGAGGTGCGCGCGCACTCTCCAAACCGCTGCCATCCCGTTTACACAGCTGCCGTGTTCGTCAATGTTTGACGAACATGGCAGGTCTCCGGACGGGATGGCGGTGGCTTGGGAGAGGTGCGCGCGCACTCTCCAAACCGCTGCCATCCCGTTTGCACAGCTGCCGTGTTCGTCAATGTTTGACGAACGCGGCAGGTTTCCGGACGGGATGGCAGCGGTTTGGCGAGTGCGCGCGAACCTCTCCCAAGCCGCCGCTGTCCGTCGGTAGGTCTCTGGACGGCGGCGGCTTGGGTGAGGTGCGCGCGCACTCTCCAAACCGCCGCCATCCCGTTTGCACAGCTGCCGTGTTCGTCAATGTTTGACAAACGCGGCAGGTCTCCGGACGGGATGGCGGCGGTTTGGAGAGGTGCGCACGCACCTCCACCCTTCGGAAAGGTGCGCGCGCACCTCTCGGAATGGGCAGTGCCACTCTCCATTTGGAGAGGTGCGCGCGCACCACTGCCCGTTCGAAGAGGTGCGCGCGCACCGGGCGGCTGGGAGCCGCAGGAGACGGCTCAAAGAGCCGCATGCGGCTCCGGAGACGCGGGTTGCCGACCCGTGGTCTAGAAGGACCCCAAAGTTGCGCGCCCTATCTACGGGGGGTAATAGCTCACCCCCCATGGCAAGAGATGGAATAATCGGAATTTCCCGGGATGCCGGCACGAACAGCCACTCAGTCTTGTCAGGGTTGAGCCGAAGCCTGTTCCTCCCCATCCAGACCCGGACCGCCTCAAGGCAATGGGACATCACATCGAGGGCATCACTGGGGTGGTTTGGGGTCAAAATAAAAAGCAGGGTATCATCAGCATACTGATGATACCCAACTCCAAAACCACGAATGATCTCACCCAGCGGCTTCATATAGATGTTGAACAGGAGAGGCGAGAGGACCAATCCCTGAGGGACTCCACAAATGAGAGGCCTCAAGGTCGACCTCTGCCCCCCTGCCAACATCGACTGAGAGGTCTAAAAGGACTAGGACAGAGGAGCAACCCCTGTCCCGAGCCCGCCAGAGATCATTCACCAGCGCGACCAATGCCGTCTCCGTGCTGTACCTGGGCCTGAAGCCCGATTGGTACGGGTCTAGATAATCAGCTTCATCCAAGAACAAAGGGAGCTGCTGCGCCATCACGCTCTCAACAACCTTCGCCAGAAAGCGAAGGTTGTAGACCAGACGAAAGTTGTTTAATATTGCTGGGTCCAAGGCAGGCTTCTTGAGGAGGGGTCTCACCACCGCCTCCTTCAAGGTGGCGGGAAAGCTACCCTCACTCAAAGAGGCAGTAATCACTGCCTGGAGCCAGCCTCGTGTCCCATCCCGGGCCGCATAAATCAGCCAGGAGGGACACGGGTCCAACAAACACGTGGTGGAGCTCAGCTTCCCCATGATCCTGTCCACTTCTTCAGGAGTCACAGGATCGAACTCCTCCCAGATAACATCGACAAGACTGCCCGTATCCTCATCGTCAGACTCTGCCCAGTCGGAGTCCAGACCGGTCCGGATCCGAGCGATTTTGTCCAACAGAAATCGACTAAACTCCTCGGCACGACCCTGTAAGGGCTCCTCCCTCACCTTCTGATTAAGGAGGGAGCGAGTTACTCTAAACAGGGCGGCCAGGCGATTATCTGCGGACGCGATGAGGGTGGCAAAGTGGTTAGACCTTGCCACCCTCATCGCCACGAGATACGTTATCATGAACGATCTTAGTCGTAACCGGTCGGATTCGGATCGGCTGGATCTCCAACAGCTCTCTAGGCCCCGTCTCCGATGCTTCATCTCCCGGAACTCCATGGAGAACCATGGAGCCCATTGGGATCTGCGCCGGGTCAGGGGCCGCATGGGTACAACTTGGTCGAGTGCCTCTGTGGCCGCTCTTTCCCAGGCTTCCACTAGGGCATCGACCAAGCTGTGGGCAAAGGAGGCAGGTGGGGGCCCAAGCACCGCCTGGAACCGCTCAGGGTCCATCAGGCGCCTAGTGTGGAACCATCTCGTTGGCTCAGCAACCCCACGAGAGGGAGTGGCAAAATGGAAGTCCAGCCGCAGGAGATGATGATCGGTCCATGACAGGGGTGTAATAATTGGGGAACCCCCCCCCAAGATCATCTAACCACCGTCCGGATAGAAAAACCAAATCGAGCGTGTGACCCCCCCATGAGTTGGGCCCTGAATAACCTGCATCAGGTCCATGGCCGTCATGGAAGCCATGAACTCCCAAGCTAACTCAGATAATCCCCCCAGGGATGGTAGGTTGAAGTCACCCAAAACCATAAGTTTGGGGAACTCAACCACAAACCCTGAGAGGATATTGAGAAGCTCAGGCAGGGCTGCTGCTATGCGACTAGGCGAAAAGTACACCAGCAGCAAGCCCAACTGAGCTCTAGGGCCACATCTCAGGAGGAGGGACTCACACCCGACTATCTGGACTATGGTGGCCTCCCGCAGACATAAGGTCTCCCTTGCAACTACTGCCACTCCACCGCCCCTACCCTGAGCCCGAGGCTGGTGCAGCACCCGGAAGCCTGATGGGCAAAGATCAACCAGGGGGACCCCGCCCTCTGGGCCCAACCAGGTCTCCGTAATGCAAGCCAGGTCCGCATGCTCCTCCTCAATCAACTCACGAATGAGAGGAGCCTTATTCATTACAGACCTGGCATTGAAATACACGAGCCTGAGCTCAGGTGGCTGCTCATCCTCGCTCCCGGTACTACGGGCTGAAATCAGAGGGTTGGAGCGCATCACTGCTTGGAGGCAGCGGGGACGCACTCCCGGATATTGATACGGCCCTCTGTTCATACACCTGCGGCCATTCCCTACCGCCATGGGAATAGGCAATCCCACACCCCGCTCCGGGGCCCCGTAGGCCCCCAACCCAACCCCCACCACGGCGCGATCAATCCCTGACCTGGTCTGAGAAACAGTTGGTTAAACCCCCCCAGTTTCCAATCGAACCTGTAAACCCACCCCCCTCCCTAACCCCACAAAATATTTTGCTAAAAAACATGCCAGGGGCCTCTTGTTAAATTTGCGATAGAGGGTCCTGTCCCTGCCCAACCATCTCTCGGGGTCCCAATAATTGGGCCCGTCATCAAGAGGAACGATGGAAAGGAAGCGGGTCATGCCCAGGAAAGGGGGGCACCCCTGAGCGCAAATAAGTCTGTGCTGGAGTAGGATAGATAAACCATTTGTCCGGGTAAGTCCAGTCAGGCAGTCCCATAGTCCATCAGTCTAGAGATGAAAACTGGAAGGTCAAAAGTGTCCAGTCCACCAGCTCCCTGCCACTGAGCTGGGTACCATTCAGGTGACATCCAAAGTAGGACAGGCACCTCCCTCTCACGAAGGGCCCGAATCTATCCTGGAATGGACGAAATACCAACCCAATAAGGCATACCTCCCTAGATCTCTCACCTCTAGGGAGGCAGATGGTATAGGTTGGTATCGGTGATAATACATACAAGCCGCCCTCTCATGGAGGCTTGTCCAAGACCTTCTTAGACCAGTAGGGTCCATAGGGAGAGGAGGAAAAGAGCAGCAGTTATCAGGCGTAACCTGAAGGTAATAATATTCAGGTTGGAGAGCACGGTTCTTCTCAAGGCGGGGAGAGCAGGAAACGCCAGACGGCACATAGATGGACCCCAATGCAGGCAGCTGAAGTCCGAATGGCGAAAAGCATAAAAGGCATAACTAACCCATATCGTCTGGTCAGCCACACACAGCGCCAAAAGTCAGACGGTCCCGCGCCAGCCGTAGGTCTCCCTGGTCGAAAACAGGCAAAGAACAGCCTCAGATAATCTCCAACAGAACCATGCAGAAACCATGAACTGGCAAAACGCTCCCATTCCGCTCACTGCCGATCACTCCACCGCTCTACCACAACGCCGAGTCAACCTCCATTACAGAGCATACGGGAGTTTCGGAGGCCACTCTAGGCCGTGGCTCTATCAGCTCCGAAGATCCACTACTCAGAGCCCTCCAAGCCGCGGCTCCTCCCAGCTGCACCGGGACCTCTGAGAAGAAAACACCGAAGCTCAGATGGAAATGGAGGGCTGCAACTCCAACGACGTGCCGACCCTTCTTCCTTCTCAGCTCAATCGTCCCTCCGAGCCGTGATACAGAGGAAAAACATCTCTGCGGGCTCGTTGGATCCCCAGAAGACCATTAAGGATGCCAAAACTGGGAACACTCCACGGAGCTCAGCCCAGCACGTCCGCCATCTTGGGCATGCATAGAAGGTTGATTGTTAGCTTCTGTTTCCATGGTGAATTGTATTTATATATTAATTGTGTGTGTGTGTGTGTCCTCCAAAAACGCAACATCAAAACAGCATTCTACACAGACAGAAAAATATCCACCATCCTAAGAAACCCCAAGGACATAATTGGGTTAGAAAACCAAGGAGTATACGAAATCCCATGCACCACCTGCCCCACCACATACATCGGACAGACCAACAGAAGAGTAAGTGCACGCATTGAAGAGCACAAAAACTCACTCAGAAAGGGAGAACAAACTTCATCCCTGGTCCAACACTTTGAAGCCATGGGACATGAAATTGATTTCAAAAAAACCAAAACTATTGCCAAAATTGAACATTTTAACAACAGAATAAACAGAGAAGCCATTGAGATAGAAAAACGCCCCCACAGCATGAACAAACGAGATGATACCTCTCGCCTACCAGCCATTTGGAAACCCACCTTGATTGACAGACGAGTCCCAACCACCACACAACCATTCAAAAAGCAAATCCGAACCCACAATGATAACGAGGCACAACCACAAAACAGAAACCTAACTACAGCTGCAACATCAGCCACTTTAAACCCCTCCAAACCACACAATAAGCAAACTGACACCCACTATAAAAACATGACACCACCACAAACATGAAGCCGAACAAAAGCAGCACAACTCACCAGCTCAGGTCTAAGGCTGGCAGCTGAGACCAGCCCATCCACTCAAAACACACCCCCACCCAATCAGAACACACCCACCATTCAAAACACACTCCCACCCAATCAGAACACACTTAATCCCCCACCCAATCAGAGCACACCTCCACCCACAGAACACACCCCCTCTGGCAGTTTAAAAAAGAGGAACAAACAGCCACTACCACATGCTTCTCCCAGAAGAAGGAAGCTGAAGCCACAAGCCTGATGATGACGGATGGGATTCCGTCGAAACGTTGCGCCTACACCTTTAGTTCTACGCGGGGGAAAAACCCGAATAACCAAAGATCCACATACAAACACCCGCGAAAACCTCAGAAAACATATATATATATATATATATATATATACATACATATAAAAAAAATAAAGGGAACACTTAAACAACACAATGTACTGTATTTAATAGTAGGATGTCATATATATATATGTAAATTAATATATATATATATATATATATATATATACACACACACAGTCATGGCCGAAATTGTTGGCACCCCAGAACTTTTTCCAGAAAATCAAGTATTTCTCACAGAAAAGTATTGCAGGAACACATGTTTTGCTATACACAGGTTTATTCCCTTTGTGTGTGTTGGAACACAACAAAAAAGGGAGGAAAAAAAGCAAATTAGACATAATGTTAAACAAAACTCCAAAAATGGGCCGGACAAAATTATTGGCACCCTTTCAAAATTGTGGGTAAACAAGATTGTTTCAAGCACGTGATGCTCCTTTAAACTCACCTAGGGCAAGTAACAGGTGTGGGCAATATAAAAATCACACCTGAAAGCAGATAAAAAGGAGAGAAGTTCACTTAGTCTTTGCATTGTGTGTCTGTGTGTGCCACGCTAAGCATGGACAACAGAAAGAGGAGAAGAGAACTGTCTAAGGACTTGAGAACCAAAATTGTGGACAAATATCAACAATCTCAAGGTTACAAGTCCATCTCCAGAGATCTAGATTTTCCTTTGTCCACAGTGCGCAACATTATCAAGAAGTTTGCAACCCATGGCACTGTAGCGAATCTCCCTGGTCATGGACAGAAGAGAAAAATTGATGAAAAGTTGCAACGCAGGATAGTCTGGATGGTGGATAAGCAGCCCCAAACAAGTTCCAAAGGAATGCAAGCTGTCCTGCAGGCTCAGGGACCATCAGTGTCAGCGCGAACTATCTGTCGACATTTAAATGAAATGAAACGCTATGGCAGGAGACTCAGGAGGACCCCACTGCTGACACAGAGACATAAAAAAGCAAGATTACAGTTTGCCAAAATGTACTCGAGTAAGCCAAAATCCTTCTGGGAAAACATCTTGTGGACAGATGAGACCAAGATAGAGCTTTTTGCTAAAGCACATCATTCTACTGTTTACCGAAAACGAAATGAGGCCTACAGAGAAAAGAACACAGTACCTACAGTGAAATATGGTGGAGGTTCAATGATGTTTTGGGGTTGTTTTGCTGCCTCTGGCACTGGGTGCCTTGAATGTGTGCAAGGCATCATGAAATCTGAGGATTACCGAAGGATTTTGGGTCGCACTGTAGAGCCCAGTGTCAGAAAGCTGGGTTCGCGTCCAAGATCTTGGGTCTTCCAGCAGGACAATGACCCCAAACATACGTCAAAAAGCACCCAGAAATGGATGGCAAGAAAGCGCTGGAGAGTTCTGAAGTGGCCAGCAATGAGTCCAGATCTGAATCCCATTGAACACCTGTGGAGAGATCTTAAAATTGCTGTTGGGAAAAGGCGCCCTTCCAATAAGAGAGACCTGGAGCAGTTTGCAAAGGAAGAGTGGTCCAAAATTCCGGGTGAGAGGTGTAAGAAGCTTATTGATGGTTATAGGAAGTGACTGATTTCAGTTATTTTTTCCAAAGGGTGTGCAACCAAATATTAAGTTAAGGGTGCCAATAATTTTGTCCGGCCCATTTTTGGAGTTTTGTTTGACATTATGTTCAATTTGCTTTTTTTCCTCCCTTTTTTGTTGTGTTCCAATACACACAAAGGGAATAAACCTGTGTATAGCAAAACATGTGTTCCTGCAATACTTTTCTGTGAGAAATACTTGATTTTCTGGAAAAATTTCTGGGGTGCCAACAAAATTTTTAGAATAATTATGGATATGTGTGTGTGTGTGTGTGTGCACATACACACACACTTACTAGACTGCTTATGTTGGCCTTATATATGGAGTGCTGTATTCCAAAGCACACCTCCTACTCCAATCTATAAAAAAAAATTACACTATTGCAGTAATTGTCATAGGAGAAATCAACGTTTTCTAAATAATATGAACCAAATAATTTTACCCAGAATAAGACAGCACATGTACAGAAGACGATCCGTACACACTTTCCACAGGTTGTATAAGGAACATGCTCTTCTTGCTGTATAAATGAAGTTAATTGAAACAGGATTATTAAGACAAGTATCTATATCCATGTAATTGCACTTACATTCTAATTTATGTCTAAACTAAAAACTTCAATCCTGTCTAATTGATTCTTCTTCCACTCCCGGGGGATTTTTCATATCTCATTAATTGGTGGAAATAGTTTTTCATTAACAGCAAGGTTTTTTTTTATTTCCAAACAGTTATTTCATTTTTACATTCATTAGTTTTATTTATTAAAAATAGAACACAAAATAACTTTGTTGAAAGAATTACTTTTCATATACAAATCTAGCAATTAAACAATAAGAAAAATGCAGTGTGTTAATATACTTTATTTTGGCATACACCATCATTAGCAGAATGAAATTGAATATAGTAATAATTTGCACATGACAGATACCCCAGATGATCTTTTTGCTATAATGAAGAAAAACAAAGGGTTTTTATAGCTTTAACAGAGAGAGAGAAAGAGAGAGAAAAGAAAAGAAAAAAAGGAAAATTGGGTTTATACATTTCCCCCCCAGTAGTTTTAACTAAGTTTTTAAAGCTGAAGATTGAAATACAGGTACTCCTTATTTAGCAACTGCCACATTGAGCAACCATTTGCAATTACCATTAATCATTGATGGTAATAAACAATAGTACAAATATCATTTTATGGCCAATGTGTGTACTTATGCTCAAATTTCTGCACCTGACAACCACTGTCAGAACCCATTTTTTTAGTGTGTGTGTGGGACTTCTGCTGGTACAGTCTTTTTCTTTCTGTGGGTTCTGCCATACTCCTGGAGGGAGGGGGGAAGCTTTAGGGAACTATTCTGTATCTTCTTCCTTTCGCTTAGCTGCTACAATGTATCCCCTCCGCTTCCTCTATCTGCTTGCTCTTTGAACTGTTTTCCCCTTGATGCCAACCTGGGGTGAGAAAGGAATGTGCCTCTGGCCATCTGGCTTATCTCTCACTGCGGAAGAGAAAGTGCGAAGACCCAACAATGTTTTCACAGCCTTGGGAATGGCATCTTATCAGCTCCGTTCCCACAGCGGGACTGGCCCGTTTGAACCAACCGGATGAACTATTGAGGTGGGGTTTGCTTTTTGCACCTTTAACCTATTGATTTGAGTGGGAAGCCCTCAGCAGAGTTCTGCTTTCTTGGGAAGAAGTTTTGAAGTGGGTCCTTACAACCATGCCAGAATGAGAGTAAATTGAGATGGCAGCAGTTAGAAATCTTCATGGTCTCTCTGTCTCTTTCTCTCATATGTGATTTGCTTATCAGGTCAGAAGAGCCCATTTTTAACTTCAAATATCATCACCCCTACTGTGTAATCTGTGGTCATAGCAGGATACCATATCCATAGTAGCAGTGCTACCACAGGAACTCTGCCACCAAAGAGCCTATGATCCAGGAAAACCCCAAACTTGGCATCTGAAAGACGTTTATTGCTATGCAACATTGCATAGCCATGTGCCACTTTAATTCATATAAAGAAATAAAATGAAAATGTAAATAGCATACAGTTCACACAAGAAGTAAGTGGCCTACACTGTCTGCCTATTTCCCATGTAATTTTAAAAGGAAGATCTGATCATTTTAGACAAGTCAATCTAAAGTTCACACATTTGTTGCCCCGTCAATTGGCACTTTTACAATGCAGATCAACTGGCAAGGAGATGTTGCTTCTATCACCACCATGATTATTTACATAGGTAAAAGAGAAAAAAGGTCATAGTGCACTAAATAAGACTGTGGTAGAAGAAGTCAAGAGAAAAGTTTTCTAAGAAGCTGCCTTTTGTTCAGCATTATTGAAACTTGTCCCTCTGTTGCAACAAGTTTGTATATTGCATAACTATACACAAAGCCCTGGTAATTAGAAAAAAAGAATTGAGTGAATTCATTCAAACTATTTTTTAATTAAAAATTTAAAACTGTAAAATACAATTACCTGTGTAATTTCATTCACTATTACATGGTGGCATTTTGCCTCATACTCTGGACGTATTTGTTCTTCTTGCTCTAAAAACTCAACTGTGTTCCATTCGTATTCTAATTCAACCTGTCGTCGTTTCCAAAACTCCAAAAACAAGCTAACTAAAGAATAAGTCAAGAAAAACAATCAGTATATTCTGTATGAGTGAAAGTCAAATTGCTGCCACCTGCAACAGTTTCATGCCATTTTATGTAGTTTCCCACTCTTCTTTTTTTTTTAAAAAAAATTCAAAACATGTTCACTTACATCTTCCCTAGCTTATGAATGCAATTTCCTGTAGCTTACTTTTTGAAGAGAGAAAGATGAACTAGGAATTTGATGCAACAAGGCATTTTCTATCAAGGATATATTGCATCTGGATTGAGGCAATTCCAGAATGGAATAGCTGGGCAATTCTGGTTGTTGAAGTCTTAACAAAGTTGGACACCCTGTTCTAGGCCATATCCCCTTTTTTATAGGAAGAGTTGTAAGTACCGGAGAAAGATTGTTACAGGATTTAGATCTGTTTTCTTCTCTCTTTTTTCAGGAGTGCCATGGAGGGCGAACTAGGGAAATTGAGAAGCTTTTAGGCTGATTAATTTCTGTGTATACAGTTGTGCAGGAGAAAGTGATGGCACATGCCCCCAGTTTTCCTTTTATGTGCCCAAGCCCTTAGGCTGGTTTGCTGACATTTGTATATTGATATACAAATTCAAATATTATACCAATTCTGCAATAATGATTGAGGTGTCTCATAAGCATAAATGACACCCTGTCCCATTTGATTGAATTAATCACCTCAGTATGCAAAACAAACAAAGAAGTTAGCTTACCCCAAATCCCCATAAACACTGCAAACACTAATGTTCCAAAGCTGTCAAATATACAGAGTTTCTGAAAAACGTGAAGGAAAAATGGCTTAACATATAATATAGTATTCTTTCAGAAAAATAACACTAGCTGTTCTGTTGTTATTACAGATTTTGTCCTTTGGTTGTCATGTGCATATATTCTTTTATTACATTTTATTACATTATGCACCTAAGAATCTGCATTCAATCATTGCTGCACTGCACTATATACACAGTGACAGACAACATTCCTTCACTATGGAAATGGCTGAATCTTATCCTGGGGCCCCAGCTGATAGCTGACAGCCCTGTACATCTGTTTGCTTGAGGAAAATATGTAAGCAAAGTAGGCTAAAAGGGTGTGCTCTTTGTTGCTGTATATACAATTCTATCAAAAGATAGCATGAATCCATAAAAATAATGCCACATATCAGCTTTTCTAACTATTTTATTCTTAATCATATAAACAGATGACAGTTGACACCAATCAATCTCTCACATCAAATAATTTTGCTGGACTGATGTGAGATAAAATGGTTTTTAGTTTCTTGGAAGTGAAATCCAAATAATCTTTTTATAACTCCAATCATAAAAATCAGATTTATGTATTTGGGCAAATGGCACAAAAAGGAAATCTGTTAAAGAAAAATGATTTGCAAAAAAATATATGTTACAAAGATGCACTAAAATAGTTCTATTTAAGAAAAATGCATATAAAATATTAGAATTTGATACTATTTCCTATACTTTTTTAAAATTCCAAACTTATGTTCAATGCATGAAACAAATTTAAGATTGGAAAAATGGGAAACTGAATGAAATTAACTTGATATTTCCCTTAATCCCTATTCATGTTCACCATACTAAAGGAAAAAAAAGGTTATTCTTTTATAAATGGTACCAAATGTAACATCAAATGTAACACCAATGAATTGTATCAAATGTAACACTAAGATCTATTTCCTGCTTAGACAGAGAATTCACACATGGTAATCAACAAAGCTCCTTTGAAATGTTAAAGAGGATACTCACCTCAAGAAGGTGAATAAAACAAGATAGTATAGTGATGGATGAAAGGAAGTTGTTACAATGAGTCTTTTGGAAGTAAAGGTTCAAAGAAGATCTTTTTGACTTCAAAGACTGACTTAAGTTTCTTAAAAGGGGGGGACATGTATCGAGAAAAGAAAGTATAAATACTTGCTTTGAAACTTGCTCAGCGCGCTCTTCGAACCCAATCCAACTTGGGAAGGGTCTAAGAGGCCACGTTTGCAAACGTCTTTTCTTTTTTTTTTATTAATTTTCTTTATTATTTTCAATTTCTTTTCAATAAATCTTTGTTTTTGTTAACCAGACTTGTCTTTGAGTTGTGAGTATCAAATTTTGGGTTTTTAAATCTCACAATCTTGGCGCCCAAACGTGGGGCTTGAAAGAGCCTCTTGGGGCGAGCTGTTCTCAGTAAAGTCCAGGGGCGCGCCTGTTGATTTCAACTGCCTGGAGTTGTCTGAGATCTAGCTTCCCATTGCAGGCTCCGAGCCAAACTAAATTAACATTTCTGGTCTATCAAATCAAAGAATAGGAAAAAGGAAGAGAGTCAACAACTGAGGCCCAGGACCAGGTAACCCAGTGCACTGGCCCAGGTAAGAAACTTTTGCCCCGAAGGAGGGAAGCACGCAATTGTACCTGGGTGGTCAGGAGAGCGATTGTGGGAGGTTTCTGCGATAATGGCTGTGTGAGTGTGATGGGCTGTGTTCTGGGAACACTGGTAAGTCCAAAGCGAGTGCGGACCTGAAAGGTTGCATTTCCTTAACCCGCGAGGGGAGAGGACAGCCTGAAGGGAAGCGAAGTGGTGTTGAAAATTTTGAGTGGCCATAAAATCGAGAACCTCAGGGAACCATAATCAGGGAAACTCTCAAAGAAGATGGGCAATTGTTGTAGTTGTTGTTGCAAACCTGAAGAAAAGAAAAAAACTATAAAATTAACTAATCGAGATGTAGAAATTCCTTCTGATAGTCCATTAGGACAATTACTAAGTCAGTGGGATGATGAAAATTTGGAAGCATGGACTTGTAAGATAACAAAGAGCAGAATGATAACTTTGTGTTTAAAGAAATGGCCTCATTATGTAATTAGTCCACCGGATTATCATTGGGACCGGTTGGGAGAGCCAAATAAATATTGGATAGGAAAGTTAGAGCAATATATTCTTAAAAGGCCTACCCTAAGCAGTGAAATACCATACGTAAAGCCATGGTATTTTGTGAATTGGGAAGGACCAGTACCACCAGAAGAAGATAAGATTTTTAAATTGAAGGAGGAAAGACCAGGATGGGATCCTTTAGAATGCCTCCCTTTCTCACCTCCTCCTCTTGCTCCCCCTCTACAAGTAATACCAAATGCTCCAGCCTTAGAGGATGATCAAGGAGCAGTAGGGGGAGTTGAAGAACAACCTATAGCCGAAAGAACACAAAAAAGAGAGAGAGAGAGAGAGAAAATGAAAAAGAAGAAAAATTATATCCTTTGCGGCAAGTCCCTCAGGGCATAAATGCACAGGGACAGCCAGTGATGGGTTATGTAGCAGTAAATATCACAGCTACTGAATTAAGGGAATTTAAGCAAAGAATAAAAAAGGTTCAAGAGGAACCCCAAACAGTAGCTGAGGAGTTCTCTGCCTTTTTAGGTCCCAATACATACACGTGGGATGAACTCCAGTATTCTCTGGGTTTTCTATTTACTCCGGAAGAGAGGGATCTAATCCGAAATGCTGCTATGGCATATTGGAAAGACCATCATTCGGGGGCAAATGATCCAACTCCTGAGGAAAAGTTTCCATTACAAAGACCAGATTGGGATAATAACAATCCCGCCCATAGGCAGCAAATGGATGATTTAAAACAAATGATTATAGAGGGCATTCGGAACTGTGTGCCGAAAGCAAAAATATCAGTAAAGCTTTTAATGTGAAACAGAAGAAGGAAGAGTCACCAGGGGAATACTTAGAGAGACTTAGAGACCAGATGAGAAAATATGGAGGAATGAGAGAAGAAAGTGAAGGTTTTAGACAATTATTAAAGAGTCAGTTTGTGATTGGAGCATATGGAGATATACAAAGAAAAATACAGAAGATGGAAGGATGGGGAGAAAAGAGTATAATGGATTTGTTAGCAGAGGCTCAGAAAGTTTTTGTGAATCGTGATATACAAGAGCGAAGAGAAGATAAGAAAGTGTTATTGTCAGCAGTAGGACAAATGATGGATAAGAAGATAGGAGATCAGAGGGGACAAAGAAGAGAATTTGGGAATCAAGAGAGAGGAAGAGGAAGAGGGAGAGGCAGGAAAACTATGGGATTGGGTAGCAAGAACCAGTGTTTCAGTTGTGGAAAGGAAGGGCATTTCACAAGAAATTGCCCACAGCAAATGAGAGAAAGGGAAAGAGAGCAGCAAGTATATAGGCTAATGGATGAGGATGAAGAATAGGGAGGTCAGGGGCCCTTGATATTAAGGTTCCACCAAGAGCCCTTGATAAACATACAAGTGGGACCCGAAAAACAGGAATTAGTGTTCCTAATAGATACCGGGGCTTCTAGGACATCTCTGACAAATATACCCCAAGGCTGCCATTTAATGAATAGTACAATAAGAATTTCGGGGGTAGCCGGACAATCTTTTGAAGTCCCTCAAATAGAAGAAATAACTCTTAAATGGAAAAACTATGAAACCAAGATTCAACCATTATATGTCCCAGCGGCTGGAGTAAATTTGTTAGGAAGAGACGTACTCAAATGTTGGGAGTGGGGAATACAAATACTTAGGGAACAGATGTTAATATTGACTGAACAAAATGAGGAAGAAATAACTCCAATAGTTTGGGCCACAAAGGGAAACCGGGGAGGATTGCAAATAACTCCTATAAAGATTACTCTTAAAAACACAGAGCCCATAAGGCAGAAGCAATATGAGATTAGTTTGGAAGGAAGAAGAGGGTTAAAACCAGTAATAGAAGAATTAATACAAGACGGATTGTTGGAACCAGCCATGTCTCCATATAATTCTCCTATCTTAGCAGTTCAAAAACCTGATGGGAATTACCGCTTAGTGGAGGATTTGAGAAAAATCAATAAGATAATTGTATCTCGACACCCTGTAGTCGCTAATCCCTACACATTATTGAGTAGAATCCCTCCAGAGCATCAATTGTTTAGTGTAATTGATTTAAAGGATGCTTTTTGGGCTTGTCCACTCGATCCTGAATCTCGGGATGTGTTTGCATTTGAGTGGGAAGATCCAGATACAGGAAGAAAAAGCCAACTCAGATGGACAGTGTTGCCCCAAGGGTATACTGAAAGCCCTAACTTATTCGGCCAAATCCTAGAACAAATTCTGGAAAAATTTGAAAAAGATCCAAAATTATCTTTGATACAATATGTGGATGACTTATTGCTCTCAGGGGAAAAGAAACAGGATGTAGAGAAAGGAACTAACGACTTGCTAAATTATTTAGCATCTCAAGGGTTGAGAGTATCTAAAAACAAACTCCAGTATGTAGAAAGGGAAGTGAAATATTTAGGGCACTTGATAAGTAAAGGCAGCAGAAAACTTACTCCCTCTAGAATAGAAGGAATAATAACACAACCACTGCCAAAGGATAAAAAAGCCCTTAGGAATTTTTTGGGATTAGTAGGGTATTGTAGACAATGGATTGTAAATTATGCAGAAACAACTAAACCATTGTACGCAAAACTGATAGATTCCGAACCATGGGAAATCCAATGGTCGGAGGAAGAGAAAGGAAAATTTCAGGAACTAAAGGAGAAATTAGAAAAGGCACCTGTCTTATCGTTACCAGACTTAGAAAAAACATTTCATCTTTTTGTCGCTGTAGAGAATGGAGTAGCTAAAGGGGTTCTAGCCCAGAAATGGGGAGGACTGAAGAAACCTGTGGCATTTTTATCAAAACTGATGGATCCAGTAATAAAGGGGTGGCCGGTCTGTGTACAAGCAATTGCAGCTACTGCCTTGCTAGTTCAAGAAAGCAGGAAGATAAGTTTTGGAGGGGCAATTGTGGTGAGTAGTCCACACCAAGTAAGGAATATTTTGAATCAGCAAGCTCAAAAGTGGATGACAAATTCTAGGTTAATGAAATATGAAAGCATTTTATTAGAAGATCCAAGCTTAGTGATCGTGACTGAAGCTAATGTAAACCCAGCTCAGTTTCTAAGTGGAGAGAGAGATTCACAAGAAATAGAACATGATTGTCTAGAAGCAATTGATTATCAGACCAAAGTGAGGGATGATCTAAAAGAAAGTCGAATAGGAGGATTAAGGACTTTGTTTATAGATGGAAGCTCCAGGGTAATAGAGGGGGAGCGAAGAAGTGCCTATGCCATAGTTGAAGGGGAAACATGGAAAACTGTGCTAGCCGAGAGATTACCAAGTCAGTGGTCTGCTCAGACTTGTGAATTATATGCATTAAAAATGGCTCTGAAGGAACTGGGAAAGGAAGGTGGTAACATATACACAGATTCTATGTATACTTTTGGAATAGCGCACACTTTTGGAAAAATATGGAAAGAAAGGGGATTGGTGAATAGTAAGGGGAAGAGATTAGCAAAGGAAGAGTTAGTCATTGACATTTTAAATTTAATAACTATACCTCAGGCATTAGCCATAATACATGTAGAAGCACACCAAAAGGGAGAGAGATTTGAAGTCTATGGCAACAATTTAGCAGATGAAAGAGCTAAAGAAGCAGGACTCATGGAAAAGGAAAAAGTTTTCATAATGGTACCTGAAATAGAAGAACAAAGGGTACCAAAGTTTTCCAAGGAAGAGGAGGAAAAAATGGAAAAAGGGGATAGTTCAAAATGCAGATGGGGAGTGGATATTGCCAGATGGGAGAAAGATGTTAAACAAACCTATCATGAGAAATCTGATTGAGAGGTTACATGAAGGGACACACTGGGGGGCACAGGCTTTAATAGATTTGATACACAGAAAATATGTATGTAAAGGGATATATAGCCTGGCCTTACAAATGGTTAGAAAATGTATGGTCTGTCTAAAAACAAATAAAGCAGCACTAAGAAAACAACCAATGGGGGGAAGGGAGTTGGCAATACGACCTTTTCAGCGAATTCAAATTGACTATACTGAATTACCAAAAGCAGGAAAAATAAGGTTTTTGCTTGTCATAGTGGATCATTTAACTCGATGGGTAGAAGCTTTTCCATGTGTGAATGCAAATGCTAGCACCACAGGTAGAATATTGTTAGAAAACATAATACCCAGGTATGGTCTTCCTGAAGTAATAGACAGTGACCAGGGGACGCATTTTACGGCAAGGGTAGTAAAATTAATTAATGAGGCCGTGGGAATAAAATGGGATTATCACACAGCTTGGCACCCCAGTAGTTCTGGGATTTCTGAACATGCTAATCAAAAATTAAAACAAACTTTGATTAAATTAATGGAGGAAACAAATTTACCCTGGAATAAATGCCTCCCCTTGGCCTTATTAAGGATACGAACACAACCACGTAAAGATATTGGATTGTCATCATTTGAACTCATGTTTGGAGTACCTTATATGGGGAGGGAGGGATTGCCACGAGTTGAACTGAAAGATAAAATAATAAGAGAATATGTACTTGAACTGTCCAGATGTTTTTCTCTCTTGCGACAGAAAGGCATTCTTGCTCAAACTCCACCCTTGGACTTTGCAGTACACCGATACAAAGCAGGGCAATGGGTGTTGATAAAAGCCTGGAAAGATGAAAAACTAACTCCAACTTGGGAGGGACCTTACATCATCTTGTTAACTACTGAAACAGCCATCCGGACAGCTGAAAGAGGTTGGACTCATTACTCCCGAGTGAAAGGGCCCGTGCCAGCCCCAGAGAGGTGGAAGGTGGAATCTCACCAAGGAGATCCACTGAAGTTAAAGCTTAGAAGGACCTAACGGACTCTTGACAGAAGGAGGGGTGAAGAGACATAAGGACTAAACATTGCATTTTTTTATGCTTCCACTCCCAGAGAAAAGCCAAGATTGGGAAAAATCCAATATCTCCATATCTCCGGGAGGTGCTGGTTTTGTAAGTGCCTTTGTGGATGTTGTTGTTGCTCCTATTATATTGATTGCATTTTATGTACGGGGTGTAAGATAGAGTGTGATATTAAGAGCATAGAGGATGTATTGGAACGTTACTGGGTGGTACTTGGGAGTTCTTCTTATTATACTCTTAAAACCTGTCCAACCACTAGAACCATGTACGCAATGTGTAAAAATGACAAAAAGGGAAGGGAAAATTGAGAAAACAATGATATACCATACTATGATTCCTGAATGTTTACAAACTAACTTGACAGACTGCATTCAAAATGACACACAATATAAGCGTTGTCACACCAACATAGGAGTAGAATGTTATGACCCAAAAGCAATAGGACCAGTAACTGCAAAAATGTGGGTGTATGCTTATAAGGGAGGGCTAGGTGCAATTCAGATGTTCTCATTAAGTCAAATCAGACGAGGTTACATAGCCCATAATGAAACCAGAGGCGGAACTAGTGTGGGGGTGTGCTTTGATGCTTGCCAAGCTATTAATAATGGACAAGGATCTGATAACTCGTTTGGGGTGAGATGTGAAAACTTAGAGTGGGAAAGAAATTATATAAAAGAAAGGAAGTATTTATTTCACAAAGTGCACATATCAAGTGTAATACCTGTTGCCTTCACTCCAAGCTATGATTATTGGTATACTACTACGGTCCCAAACGAGAGAAGTATAGGTCCAAAGGAAGTGAATATTAGTATCGGTAGTACCAGGACTGATTGCACTCAAGGAAAATGTAACCCAATGTGTATACATATAAATCAGTCATTAGAAAAAGGAATTCAATATAAGGACTTTGGAATAGGAATAGATGGAACCGGAAAAGACCCGTGGGGGTGGCTAGTATTAAAAATAGAAACAACTAAAATAAAACCAATACGCAAGAGTATCTTTTGGTCATATTATCACGAATTCGAAAAATTAGAATTACCTGAATTTCCTAAGAAAACAGTGAATATGTTTGTACAATTGGCTGAAGAAATTGCAAAAACTCTAACAGTAAGAAATTGTTTTGTTTGTGGAGGAACAAATATGGGAGAACAATGGCCATGGGAGGCTCAAGAATTAAAACATGACATTGTGGTGGAAATGTGGAAAAATAAAACTCTCAAGTTCATAAAAGGAAAAGAGGGAACATGGGCATTAACCACAAATTTAGTAGGGAAAGTATGTTATGAGAGACAAAGAAAGAATAGAAAAGTCGCAGTAGGGGACATGATTTGCTTGGCTGTATGGAACAATGACAGTTGGTGGGGAGGAAGTGGAATATCAAAGAAAGAGACATTAAGTGAAATAACTGAGATGGCTTATTTAAAAGATCCTGAAAACGACACCCTGGACTGGGTAGCCCCGGAAGGTATGTATTGGATATGTGGAAAATATGCCTATGGGTATCTACCCAAGGGGTGGTATGGATCTTGTATCTTAGGAATAATAAAGCCAAGTTTTTTCCTCCTTCCCATCGAACAAAAACAATCGCTGGGACTAACTGTATATGATGATTTATCAGATAAAGTCCGAAAGAAAAGAGCCATACAACCAAGCAATATGAAAATTGGAACCTGGAAAGATGATGATTGGACTCCAGAGAAGATCATCAACTATTATGGACCAGCTACATGGGCGGAAGATGGCACTTTAGGTGCCAGAGAGCCCATCTATATTCTAAATAGGGTAATTAGGCTACAAGCAGTGCTTGAAATAATTACAAATGACACTGTAAGTACTCTAACGCATTTAGCTAAGGAAAGTGTAAAGTCTCGAACTTACATTATGCAGAATCGGTTAGCCTTAGACTACTTATTAGCTCAAGAAGGAGGTGTGTGTGGAAAATTTAATCTGAGCAATTGCTGCATTGAAGTAGATGAAAGTGGTATGGTAGTAAAGGAAATTACAGACAAAATGATAAAATTAGCTCATGTCCCAGTCCAAACCTGGAAGGGGTTGACCTTAGATGGGGTAAATAATTGGTTTGGAGGGTGGTTTGCAAATTGGAAAGAACTAGCAAAATTTGCAATACTAGGATTCTTGGCTATTATGTTTTTACCATGTTTGATTCCTCTCATACAAATACTAATAAGACGAACAATGAAAAGTATGACCTTAATAACATCTTCAGTTGAAAATGGGAAAAAAGAAACAATGTTAATAGTGAAGGTAGAAAAACAAGGGTTGGGGAAAGAAGATTCAGAATACAATAACTTGCTTCCACACAAATTAGGAAATGATGAATTCCTAAAAGTATAAAAGTATAATTCAGGTAGAAGAGAAAAAGGGTGGAATTAAAGGGAAAAAAAAGGTTATTCTTTTATAAATGGTACCAAATGTAACATCAAATGTAACACCAATGAATTGTATCAAATGTAACACTAAGATCTATTTCCTGCTTAGACAGAGAATTCACACATGGTAATCAACAAAGCTCCTTTGAAATGTTAAAGAGGATACTCACCTCAAGAAGGTGAATAAAACAAGATAGTATAGTGATGGATGAAAGGAAGTTGTTACAATGAGTCTTTTGGAAGTAAAGGTTCAAAGAAGATCTTTTTGACTTCAAAGACTGACTTAAGTTTCTTAAAAGGGGGGGGGACATGTATCGAGAAAAGAAAGTATAAATACTTGCTTTGAAACTTGCTCAGCGCGCTCTTCGAACCCAATCCAACTTGGGAAGGGTCTAAGAGGCCACGTTTGCAAACGTCTTTTCTTTTTTTTATTAATTTTCTTTATTATTTTCAATTTCTTTTCAATAAATCTTTGTTTTTGTTAACCAGACTTGTCTTTGAGTTGTGAGTATCAAATTTTGGGTTTTTAAATCTCACAATCTTATTGTTTTTCCTTTGCACATAGAATTAAGGATATATAGAGGAGAGTTTGCTTTATTAAGGTGATTTCATGAAACCCAATATGTTCAGCTGTACACTGTGTACAGTAGCTTACTTCACTTGTACATTTACAGACCTACAGAATCTCTCAGTAGTTTATGATTCTTTACTTGGATTAATTTTTTAAAAACATATCCATATGTGCTAAGATTTGTACTCATCAGTTACACATTTTTGTTTATTACTGATCTTAGTTATGTGAGATGCTTCTTGCTTCTCCATATATTTTCAGTTTATTTCAAAACAGCATTTTATGTCACATTAACATTTTTTTTAATTCTGAAGAAAAAATACCTTGGAAGAGTCACATGTGATGTTGAGATTCCAGTATGTGCATTCTTGATCACATTGTGGACACATTATAATCTTACCTCCTATGTTTGGGTCACATACTTCTTGACTGAAAGAATGAAGAAATCCATCTTACATATTATGAAACTCAATGAATGGGCTGCTAAAGTCATAGTTTTCATTGATCACTACTGTCCTGATCATCTTCCACTTAATAAGTACTATGGTACTACCAGTGTAGCTACACTGGCCCTTTTTAGATATGCAAAACACAAGCAAAAGTGTGTGATAAATGAGTAGCATTGATGATGAGGTCTTTCCTCATCCAATAATTCTCTTTTTTGGTGAAGTCTCTTCCAATTCAGTTCAATGATGGTTGGTCTTTAACTGTGGACTGGGAAAAATATAATTTCTATAGTTCTTACACAGCTGTCCTAAGGTTTCTTGCCAAAAAATATTCCATTTATTTTGATGTTCCTGATAATTATTTTGTTTTCTTATCTTCCTGTATTATTTAATTTTATTTATTTTCAATCACATGGTTTATTCATTCACAGCAGAATGCTGTATGATTTTAATTAGGACTTGATATTTCTGTTTATTCTTCTGGCAAACACAAGATAAAATGTTTAATATCTCAAAATAATATTGATAAATATGACACAAAAGCTTCTGAAGAATACAGAAGTTTAGAACATTTGTCATAGATGGTACTTTTTTCCAGAACATATATTATCATTCAGTGAAGATTCTGCATTCTCAGCATATTTTAGTAGTTTTTCACTGAATAGAGTTAGTAATAAAAAGATACCATATACCTTTGTTTTTTTAAAAAAACACATAAAACTGAAATAATAAATTGACTTAGATTAAACTACCATAAATATTGAGTGATGCAATCTTATGCATGCCTGCTCAGGTAAGAGCACAATCTGGTTGTCCAGATCATCTGGCTAAAAGTGATTAGAATACGATTAACAAATCTATCTGTGGATATGAGGGAGGGTAGTTTTGTTGAAAGTCTATCGTCATGTCCCTGATATATTGGCCAAAATTCTACAAATCTCTTTCCAGTCTCTACTGGGGTTATCTCCACTAATGGGGAATTCCAGTGGCAAAAGAAGTGTAGTATCTCTCTTCTCCCCAAATCCCTGATTAAGCCCTAATTTAAAATACCCTGGAGATACTTTAAATATTTTCATTCCTATGGAATTCAATTCCAAGATCCACCAAAGAAGAAAAGAGATCATGCTTCTGCTGCATCCTTACTGCTTTGCTCATGGAATTCAGTATTTATTATTCTCTGAGAAGTATGTACAGAATTTGAAGCTTGTGTGAACTAATAAGGATAAATTATTACATGAGAATGGTCAGGTCTAATTAGGAATAGGATCTTTATGCATGACTATAAATAACATGAGAAGCATGAATCATAAGGTTACCTCCAAGTGCAGTTGTCCTTTGTGAAATATCCATACAAAAAACATCCAAGACCAACTATTGCTGCCAGAAGTAACATCTGAGTGTAGAATCCCAGCCAGGCAAAATAGATCCCAATTTTCTCACCGTAATATTTCCTAAGGACACAACAACATCCCTTGAATATATAGATATGTATTTCCTTTATTAATAAAATCAGTTTCTCATATATTCAAGAAGAAAGCATTATAATACACTCCTGTGCTACCCTGATTTCTGCATTTAAGAATGATTCCAGGATAATTCAAAAGTAATTATTGTCATGGTTCTGACAAATGAAACTCTTCAAAGTACTTCAAGGCATTGTTTACCTTAAAGAATCTTTATTCGAGTAGTATAGCTTCGGCACATACATGATCGAAGCCAAAATCTGAATTGCCCTTCCCTAAACACATAGTATCAAAGCACAATTTGATTAACAGTCATAAATCACATTCTCCAATTAGTTTGAAATGCAAGCTTTCCCTCCCATTCTCCAATCCGCCATTTCTTTATCATCTCTTATTTCAAAAGCCCCTGAATTGTTATGTCTAACTAACTCCCATCACATTCCTCCTCCTCCCCCAGTATCATCTAATTCTAAGAGTAAAGCATAGGAAAGAAAAAGGCTGCATCTCCCTATGTTGTCAAAGCAAGAACATCCAATGTTAGCCCATTGACTTCCACCCCCCCTTACAAAAGGGATAGACCCGGTAGCGTAAACAAAAGCATATGTTAGGGACTATATCTCAGTTTGTTAGGGTGTTTCTTATAGAACGTTTTGATGAGTCTGTTGGCTTTTACATTGCTAGATTTCACCCAAGTGGCTTCAGACAATGAGTTATCCTTTCCATTGTACTAGGTACTGCAATTTCCCTTTAAAAATTCTAGAGTCCAGAATATGTTTCACTTCATATTGAGTCTGACCTGCCACTATGAGGGGCCCAGGCACCTTCTTAGGGGGAGGTCTTAAAGTGGACCCCCGAAAAGGTTTCAGCAGGCTGCAATGGAAGATAGGGTGAACTGTCCCTAAATGCCTAGGGAGTTTCAATTCTACTGTGACCAGGTTGATGATCCTTATGATGGGGAAAGGACCTCATTAATCAACTGCATGAATACGACTGGGGCCCCCTGTAATCCAAATGGCAAGACTTTGAATTGATAGCTCCCCATGGGGCAGTTGAAGGCAG
The DNA here is from genome assembly GCF_964194415.1 of Vipera berus. NCBI lineage: Eukaryota > Metazoa > Chordata > Lepidosauria > Squamata > Viperidae > Vipera > Vipera berus. The sequence goes on along the minus strand of NC_138208.1, from coordinate 36,968,978 downwards.
TTTTCCACTCATCCCCCTCCTTTATTCTCACCCGGTAATGTGCTTCTCTCAGGTCTAATTTAGTGAAGACACTCCCCTTTGCCAGGTGGGTAAGTCCTTCAGGAGGGGGAGGGGTATTTATTTTCCATACTCACCATGTTCAGACCTTTATAATTAACACATAAATGAAGAGACTGATCTTTTTTTTTCTTTGAACAGCACAGGGGCTCCCACCGCAGACTTGGCTCATTCAATGAATCCCCTCGCTAGGCTTTTATCCATGTATCACTTCATTTCCTCCATTTTTGAGGGGGGACATAGCGTACATTCTCGGTTGTGGGAGTTTGGCTCCCAGAAAGTTCAATAGAGCAATCATTGGGTCGGTGAAGAGGCAGGGCATTGCATTCTTTCTCATTAAATGCCTCCGCTATGTCCCGTTACTCACTGGGGATGAGTGGCTCGCCTGGTGGTAGTGAGGCAGCCATGTGTGCTTGCTTATTTGGTGGCCTAAAGTGTCCCGCAATGTCAATTGAATCAGTGGGACATTTATGCCCTATAGGTAGTCTCACAGTTCTGATTCCTTTCTTCTATCAGATAAATGGCTTCCATTTGTCCAACCAGGCTAATCCTAGGATCACAGGCTCAGTCATTTTTGGAGCCACCAGGAAACGAATAAACTCCCAGTGCTCACCTATTTCTAGGCATAGGGGCTCTTTGTTGTCGCTGTTGAAAGAGGGTAGAGCAGGAGGGGATCCAGCCTGAGTCCCGGTGTCCTCCTGTGTGGGTGATGTGACTTGGGCAATAGGTTCCTGTGTGGTTCAGTTGGATTTCTCTCTTGTTGGCTGCTGGGCAGGCTTCTTTCTCACTGCTGGTCCTGCTCCTGATCTATTCTGCTGTTGGGGTTAGGGGACTGGGCAATTCGCTACTCGATGTCCCTGCTGTCCACATGAGAAGCACTTGATTGGCTGCAGGCATCCTGGGTCTTTCAGCAGCTGTAGTAGTTGGAGATTTTTAGGGGGGTGGTTGCCATTTGGGTTGCTCTGGCCTCGGCTTGGCTTCTGGTGGAGGAGGTTTCTTGTAGCAGGCAAGCTGAACGTCTAGCTTTATTGCTGCCTGGTACCATTCTTGCAGCGGATCAGGTACTGCTCGATATATGCAGGCCTGAGAGAGGTGATCATCTAATCCTTCTTTGAAGTGATGGACTAGGGATTGCTCAGGCGATCTCTCTATGTGACCAGCTATCTTGCAAAACTCTCCTACATACTCCAGAGCAGGTCTGCCGGCTTGTTTTATCTTATGGATTTGTTCTTCTGCTTTGAGGGCAATGGATGGATCCTCAAAACTTTCTTTCAGTCCTAGGAGGAAGAGGTGGGGGTCTTCCAATTCAGGGGCTTGCTCATTATATAAATTATTCAGCCATTCAGATGCCTCTCCCTCTACACTGGATGCAATCACATCGACCATAGTGGCTGGGACTGGGTAGAGATAGGACCAGTGGGTCAAATGAGAGTGCACTTGGTTGAAAAAAAAACAGCTTCTCTGGGTCCCCATCGAAAGTTGCTCTGAAAGGTGGAGCAATCACTGGCTGCTGAGGCCCCCACTGTGGCTGTTGCACCCCCAGTTGCTGCTGGCCCCACCCTGGCTGCTGCACCCCCAGTTGCTGCTGGTCCCATCCTGGCTGTCGCTGCATGCCCAGGGGTTGCACGTTCAGGGGCTGTTGTTGTCTTTTCTGCTGCCAGTCAGTGGGGAGTTGTGTTAACCTCTGCTGCTGTAGGCCTCTCAATGGTTGCTGTGCATTCGGGGGCAACGACCAGCCTCCTTCCTGCAGTCATCCTCCCACCAGCTGCTGATCTCCTGGCTTCTGCACCACCAGCCTCCTTCCTACAGTCATCCTCCCACCAGCTGCTGATCTCCTGGCTTCTGCACCACCCCAAGCTGTTGCAAGGCCTCTATTAGCTGCTGCAATCTCAGAGTTTGCTGACCACCCACCTGCGGGGGCTGCCAAACTCCCCACTGCTGCAGGGGCCTCATACTGGGGTTCTCTCTGTGTGTGGGGCTGGAGGCCCTGGCAGGGGATTTTAGGGGCTGGAAGGTGGTCTGATCTGCAAAGGAGGGGCTGGAGGCTTCTCTTGGCAGGAGTTGTTTTCTGCTTCTCTGCTCTAGCCCTTCAGATCTTTCCACTGAGTGGCTACGAGCTGCAGTCAGGCATTTCCACTCACCCAAGTCCTCAGTGGCAGATGTCCTGGTGGCTTTCTGTAGCTGGGAGGCTTGAAAAAGCTCCTTCTCCCCCGGCTCACTCATTGTTGCTCTCCCCCTGAGGTAGCAGATCCTACCGAAGTGCTGGCTTCAAGCAATTTGTCTCTCTCCATGATGAAATCTTCCCTGAATCTTAGTCAGCTTGTCCCTCAAGTTTAGGGACAGTGACTGGGGTTCAGGATGTCTAGCTAGTTTGGAAAGGTTGTAGATTTTGGCTTAATGTCATGGTTCCGACAAATGAAACTCTTCAAAGTACTTCAAGGCATTGTTTACCTTAAAGAATCTTTATTCCAGTAGCATAGCTTCGGCACATACATGGTCGAAGCTGAAATCTGAATTTCCCTCTCCTAAACACATAGTATCAAAGCAGAATTTGATTAACAGTCATAAATCACATTCTCCAATTAGTTTGAAATGCAAGCTTTCCCTCCTGTTCTCCAATCCACCATTTCTTTATCATCTCTTATTTCAAAAGCCTCTGAATGTTATGTCTAGCTAACTCCCATCACATTCCTCCTCCTCCCCCAGTATCATCTAATTCTAAGAGTAAAGCATAGGAAAGCATCTCCCTATGTTGTCAAAGCAAGAACATCCGATGTTAGCAGCATTGACAATTATTCTTTTTAAATAGCAAAGCCTTATTGTTCTAAGATACAATAACTAAATAGGATATTAAACCAATATTAAAAGACAGTAGATCAATCTCTACATGGACATATTGAAGGAAATGATGATTTACAGAAAGTTAAGGAGAGATTTAACTGAAATTTATATTTCCTTTCACTTACCTTGTGCCTTAACTTTTTTTTGCTTACTGCTTCTTTTTCTTTTTCTATGCTGTGCATAACATATAGTTCTCCCCTAAAGGGAATAGCATAATGGATTGTGTGCATTCTCATTACACAGATGTTAAAGTAATGGAAACTTGCTCCAAAGGAATGGTATACTAGATGACTAGCTGTTTTCTATCTTGCAACTCTTCTGAATCTAGTTAAGCTGTTTCAGTATTGATCCTGGGGGTGTTGACTATTATCTTATTCATAGTGAGAGAAAAGCATGCCTTTCTTCCTCTATGTCAGAGGTCCCCAAGCCCTGGGATGTGGCTAATCTCTGGGCCTTGAGCCATTCGGAACTGGCCACAAAAATGACAGGTGAGCGCACATGCATTCATGCGCGTCCCCACTTGTGCAAATGGAGCTGTGTGCATGCACTTGCCCACCACTTCCATGGAACCATTGTCTTCCCCCCCACACCGCTAGTCTACAAAACCGAAAAGGTTGGGGAACTCTGCTCTCTGCCATGGGAGAAAGAAAAAAAAATCCTGCTGCAGAATCTAAGAGGAAAGAAAGACAAATCAATGTCTTTGCCAGATGCCTTGCTCAAAGTTGAGTTCATGAGCATCAGCATCAGATTTTTCCTTTGTCGTCTGCTCACCTCCAACAAACTTCCAGGCTGTTTTATAAATATTTGGAGTCTTTTCTAGTAAAAAGTGCTTGGCTATAGCAATAGTTCTTAGACTTATATACCACTCCATAGTGCTTTACAGCACTCTTTGACCAATTTATAATGTCAGCATATTGCCCCTAACAGTCTGGCTCCTCATTTTACAAATCTCAGAAAGATGGAAGGCTGAGTCAATCTTGAGCTGGTCAGGATTGAGTTCCTGGCTGTGGGCAGAATTAGCCTACAATACTGCATTCTAACCTCTGTGCCACCAAGGCAATAGACTCTACTTTAACTTAGCTGGAAGTTTGTGTGGCTTCCATTTCTTTCCATTCAGTCCCTTGGAAAAGCAACTCTCTATTTAACAAACTGTGATACACAGGAACTACTTGAAATAGTAACTCTCACATTTATTTTATCACTAGGATGATCCTTTCATATCACACTGAATTTTCTGGAAGTGCTGTAAAAGTCTCAAAATAGCAGTTCCTATTGTGAATAATCAGGTACTATATCCACCACTGTGAACTTTATTTTTCCAAGAACTCTTCAAGAATCCAACATTGTTCATTTATGAAGGTATAATATGATCCATATTATTGTTTTTCTGTAGCTTATGTTCTATAGTCGTAGGCAGTCCTTGCTTAACAACTATCCTGTTTAGTGACCGTTTGATGTTATGACAGTGCTAACAAAAATAACTTTAGGACTACTTTTCATACTGTATTTAGAACTTTTACAGCATCATACAGTCATGCTATTTGCATGTTTCACAAGCAGAGTCAATGGAGAATTTGGTAGTACAATTACAAATTGTGATCAAGTGATGTCGCTCTTAATCACAGGTGCATTTAAAAACCTCAGGAGAAGTGAGGTTATAAATCCTTCACCGTCGTGTAATATTTTAACAACCATCTCTTAGCAATGAGGTTGCAGGGCCTCAAAGTCATTATGTGGCAACTACTTATATATACATTATCACCACTGAACTTTTTAAAAAATATTATTTTAAGAATAGTTCTACTCATAGTGTATTATTAAAAGTAATAATACAAATATACAAATATAATACAAATAATGCAAATAATGCAAAATATACTTAGACCATTAGAGGTCTGGATAGATCACACTCTGGTGATATTCAGGAAACAATTAAAAAGCTGGTAATTCTCCCAGGCTTTGGGACCAAACAGAGCTTGAGCTAGGTTTTTTGGTTTGTATGTTTTAATTTCAAGCTGGTCAGAATCACTGGCAGTTTGATAGCCTCCTTACTGAATAAATTGTATAAAGAAACACATCTTTGCTCTTTCTCACATTTGTCTAATGCAACATTATATATGCTTGTTTTCTGTTAAATGATTATTATTAATAGAAAAATAAAATACTCATAAGGAGTGGCATAACACTCCTTAATACCCACCTGACAAGATCTAAGGGTTGCAGTTTGAAAATATTTCGAGGATGGGCCCATTCTCTGTATAGCAGGTACCGTTCATTTGGGCACTTAGGATCCTGTGATTGGTAATTGAATCTTGACTGTAAACAAAGTATTTTCTCATTAATTGATGATTCAAGGCCACAACATTGTGTTTATTTTAATCAGCTCACATTTAGCCCTACATCCAAGCATGAAGCATGAATAATTACTCTGGAAGTTTCTGAAATTACTACCAGCTATATGCCAGATCAATATATATATTTCATCATTATTATGGAGGAAACTAGAATCTCCTGTATTATTTTTAAAATGCTGCTCAAGAGGCAATGGTGGTCATAATTGCTTTATTTTGCACTAGTAGGAAATTGAGCTGGTCTGGTCCACACAAATCAGTTTAAGGATCAGAATTGGCACTTTTTTGGAGTGGAGAATTTTTTTCTGACAGTTTTTTGTTTCTTTGGATGAAGAAATGTTTATATTCTGTATAATTTGCAATGTTTTTCAAACTAAGGATTACTCCTGAGTGGATTGGCAGAATCTGCACTGGAAACATTTTTGGAGTCAGGATAAGTACATGGAACTAGTGAACTCAATTTAATTACATTTTAAAGCTTGACATCTGGTATAGGAGAGCAAGTAATCTGATTTCAAGACAATTTGGGTATTAAAATTCAAAATGTGTTCATGAACTCCTCTTAAAAATCTGTCACCATGACTATATGAATTTCTCTTAGGCTAGCTATAGGTAATAATAATATGATATTCTTCCAGCAGCTGCATAAAATGTTGATGTATTCACACAGAGTCTTAAGAGTCACTTACTGGAAATGCAATTAAAGTAGCTATGTAAAATAGTTGTCAAAATCCAGTCCCCAGTGAATCATTCATGTCCTAAATAACTCTGGAGTATTTTCATGACTAACTCAGTCATTGTTCATCTCATTATAACTTCTTTTTCATGTATCTTCTCCTGGAAACAAATTTTGGAACATTCTACTTTGTCTAGTGTTAATAAGGGCCAAATTTTATTTGAGTGTTGTGTTTTATTATAGATTTAAAAAACTATTATCAGGATTACCAAGAATTGTACCATTGAAGACATGCTTCTGTGAATAATAATAATAATATTATAAAGTTGGAAGGGACCTTGGAGGTCATCTAGTCCAACCCCCTGCTCAGGCAGGAAACCCTATACCATTTCAGGCAAATGGCTGTCCAGTCTCCTCTTAAAAACCTCCAGTGTTGGAGCATTCACCACCTCTGGAGGCAGGTTGTTCCACTGGTTAATTGTTCTGTCAGGAAGTTTCTCCTTAGTTCTAGGTTGCTTCTCTCCTTGACTAGTTTCCATCTGTTGTTTCTTGTCCTGCTTTCAGATGCTTTGGAGAATAGCTTAACTCCCTCTTCTTTGTGGTAGCCCCTGAGATATTGGAACACTGCTATCATGTCACCCCTCACCCTTCTCTTCATTAAACTACACATACCCAATTCCAGCAACCGTTCCCTATATGTTTTAGCCTCCAGCCCCCTAATCATCTTTGTTGCTCTTCTCTGTACCCTTTCTAGAGTCTCGACATCTTTTTTACATCGTGGTGACCAAAACTGGATGCAGTATTCCAGGTGTGGCCTTACCAAAGCATTGTAAAGTGGTATTAGTACTTCACTTGATCTTGATTCTATCCCTCTGTTAATGCAACCTAGCACTGTGTTGGCTTTTTTGGCAGCTGCAACAGTGTGGCTCATATTGAAGTGATTGTCTACTAAGACTCCGAGATCCCTCTCACAGTTACTACTATTGAGCAAGGTAACACCTATACTATACCTATGCATTTGATTTTTCCTGCCTAAATGTAGAACCTTACTTTTTTCACCATTGAATTTCATTTTGTTAGATAGTGCCCAGTGTTCGAGTCTGTCCAGATCCTTCTGTATCTTAAGCCTATCTTCTGGAGTATTGGCTATTCCTGCCAGCGTGTCGTCTGCAAATTTGATAAGTTCCCCATCTATCCCCTCATCCAAATCATTAATGAAGATATTGAAGAGCACTGGGCCCAGAACAGAGCCCTGGGGCACCCCACTACACACTTCCTTCCATGTAGATGCGGTTCCATTGAGGACCACACGCTGAGTACGGCCTGTCAGCCAGCTACGAATCCATCTGGTGGTAATGCTATCTAACCCACATTTTTCTATCTTATCAAGTAGTAGGTTGTGATCTACTTTATCAAATGCCTTACTGAAGTCCAAGTAAATTATATCTACAGCGTTCCTCTGGTCCACTAATTTTGTCACTTGGTCAAAGAATGTAATAAGATTTGTCTGGCATGATCTGTTTTTGACAAACCCATGTTGACTTTTAGTGATGACTTTGTTTGCATCAAGGTGTTCGCTGATTTGTTGTTTGATTATCTTTTCCAGAATCTTCCCAGGTATTGAGGTCAGGCTGATAGGTCTGTAGTTTCCTGGATCTATTTTTTTCCCTTTTTTGAAGATGGGAACTACATCAGCTCTCTTCCAGTCCTCTGGTAGTTCCCCAGTGCTCCAGGATCTTTGAAAAATATAGTTCAGTGGCTCTGAGATCACGTCTGCCAGTTCCTTGAGAACCTTGGGGTGTAATTCATCTGGTCCTGGTGATTTGAACTCGTCTAGGCTGGACAGGTGCTCACTTACCATTTTCTTGCCTATCTTAACTTGCGTTTCTATTCTGGTTTTTATGGCACTGGTTTGGGTAGGTTGGACTGTTTTTTCCCTTTGTGTAAAGACAGATGCAAAAAAACGAATTAAATAGTTCTGCTTTCTCCCTATTGCTTGTCACCTTCTTGCCACTTTCCCCCACTAATGGACCAATCATTTCCTTAACTTTTTTCTTGTTTTTTATATGTTGAAAGAAGCTTTTTTTGTTATTTTTGACTTTGGTCACAAGCCTTAGTTCATTTTGAGCCTTAGCTTTCCTCACTTCATCTTTGCAGGCACGGGCTATTTGCTGATATTCTGACTTAGTTATGTGCCCCTCTTTCCAATTCTTATACTTGTCCTTTTTATCTTTCAATTTATCGGAGAGTTCTTTATGCAGCCATGCTGGTTTCTTTTGAGAGCTGTTATTTTTCTTCTTTGTTGGTATTGTACTAGACTGGGCCTTTATTATCTCACTTTTCAAAATTTCCCAAGCTTCTTGAGTTGTTTTCCCCTTTAGGATTCTCATCCATGGAATTCTTCCCATGGTCTCTCTAAGTTTATTGAAATTAGCTCTTTTAAAGTCCAAGACTCTAGTTTGGCTGTGTTCTATTGCTTGTGCCTCCAGAATGTTGAATTCCAATATTGCATGATCACTTCCCCCCAAGGTTCCTGTGGCTTCGACACCTTCTATCATTTCATCTCTGTTAGTGAGAATTAAATCCAATATGGCTAATCCCCTAGTTCCCTTCTCTACTTTTTGGGAGAGAAAGTTGTCTGCTAGGTTTGACAGGAATCTGTTTCATCTTCCACTTGGTGCAGAGTTTGTCTCCCAGTTGATATCAGGGTAATTAAAGTCCCCCATTACTATTGTGATGTGCTTCTTACATACCTTAGTTAGCTGACTAGCAAAAAGTTCATCTATTTCCTCTGCTTGGTTGGGCGGCCTATAGTATACACCTATGGCAATGTCATTTTTTTCCCCTTTTATATTGACCCAAATGCTTTCAGGTTTACAGTTTTCGTCATTGTTGTGCTCTATTTCTGTAGAGATAAAATTATTTCTTATATAGAGAGCAACTCCTCCTCCTCTTTTGTTTAGTCTGTTTCTTTTAAATAGTTTAAATCCCTCTAGCTGTGTGTTCCATTTGTAGGTTTCGTCCCACCATGTTTCCGTAATGGCAACAATATCATATCTGCCCTCATTTACCTGAATTTCTAGTTCACCCTGCTTACTGTTCATACTCTGTACATTAGTGTATAGACATTTGAGTCCTTTATGACTGACGCTGTGTTTACTTGCTGCATAACTTGTGTGGTGCCTGGCTTCCCCTATTTTCTTAGATTGCCGGGGACAGTGATGTACTGTATCAATTAACTCACTATCCCCATTATTTAGTTTAAATGTTCCTCCAAAAAAGCTGTGATTTTATTGCCAAGTAACTTAGTCCCTTTCTTGCATGGATGCAGACCATCTCTTTTATACATTTTTTCATTGGACCAGCTACAGACATCATGACTAATATAACCAAAGCCTTCTCCTTTACACCACTCCTTTAGCCACATATTAAATTCTGCTATACGCTGGCCTTTTCCATTTTGCTCCTTATACACTGGTAAAACCTCTGAAAAAGTAAGCCTACAGCCTATTCTGCTAAGTTCCTGCCCCAAGCTCTGGAAATCATTCTGCACAGAGAGTACATCTTTTTGGGACAGATCATTAGTGCCAAGATGTACAATAGCCTCCACATCACAGTCCTTGCTGGCATTCTTGATTATTTTGGAAATACGCTTCTTGTCCCTACTGGCAGTAGCACCTGAAAGACACCTGACCTCTTTCAAAACCTCTGTGTCCTTTCCTAAATTTACATCCCTTACATCTATAAGCAATTGTTATTTGCCACATGAAGGGACAAATTATAGTCTATAAGACTAGCACTAATGATGTTGCCCAGTATGGGCAAGAAAATAACCAAGCTCAGAGAGCACCAAGGACCCTCATTTCAATCCTGAGCTACAAACATTCTCCTTTATTGGAACAAATTACAGTTAAGAATTAAATGATCAATACATAAAACTGAAAAATAAATTTATAGTTCAAGAGTTCAATTTCCAAGCCACATGAATTTTATAAAATGTAGAAAATAAAACTAAATGCCTTAGTTTTAAAATAGTTTTATTAATATATTATTCCAGAAGATGAAAATTACAGTAATGTTTTTTCTGAAATATGTTCAGAAGTTTCCTAATTTTCAAATGAAGATTGCTTGATGCAATCACAACTTTTCTCTTCCATACATGCTTCCACATTATTGATTTATGCCTCTGTAGGGTATAGCAATTCACAAAAGGGATGTGGAGTTCTGCACACAAACATCCTTCCAGACTTCCTAGCCCTGTACCTTTAAGGCACACTGCAATAAGTGAGGGGGGAAAACTCACTATTATTTAACATTATGGTTGAATTCCAGAATTTCTCAATCAAGTCATGTTTTTAATTTTAAAACAATTTGAATTATAGACTACACATATTATGAAATTTTAATAAAAATGACTTTTATAAAGACACTGCACGACAGAGAGAAGCTACACAGTCATTTCAGTACAATTTAGTATGTAAAATTTATATATTTCTATGTTGTTGTCCATTGTGAAGGTTTTTAGTTCAGCTTGCATAACAGTAAATTTGGTACATCTTTAAAAAATACCACAATATTAATATTTTATATCACTATAAGAAAAAAGTAATTCTTCATAAATTAGACTCACATCATGGAGTGGAAAAGCAGCCTTGTAGATTCCAGAGTCCAGAAGTTTATTGATACCAAATTTTTTCACATTATCTTTCATAGCATACTTTCCTCGACAAAGAATAAAGTAAACCTGAAAACCCCCAAATTTCTTATTAGCAGGGAATTAACTCAAAAAGTGGGGAAATATCTATGAGACAATACTTATGAGTACAGTTAGTTACTAGGCAAAATGTCTTCCTGTTGTAATTTTCTCTTGGCATTTACCAGTGTTCTTTTTAAATACTTTTCCCCAGTTTCAACTAATTATGGAATAAACAAACCCTGGCAACAACTTTTGTTTGCTATGTCTCAATAATGTTGCCTTCATTGTCTCTCCAGCCCATGAATGAAACAGGCATAAGTCACCCTTAGGTATTAAAATAGTATTTTCCCATGTATTATAACACTGTCCAAAGGCAGCCTCAAGCAGTGAGAAAACTATTAGATTTTGTCAATGCTTTTTTTGTAAAAGAAAAAGGTGCCGGAACTCACACACGTTATACAACCTGCCTTGCCTACCCTACAAGGTTCCATCCCAAAAAGGTGCCGGAACTCCATTCTGAGTGTTCTATGAGAAAAAAAGCCCTGGATTTTGTCACCCATTACCTTGGGTGAAAATCAGGTGATAGCAATGGTGGCAAAACAGCATTCACTTTTCTTGAATCTCTATTATGGTAAATCATAAGAGCTCAGCAGTAATGAAAAGTCAATAGAAATAGAAAAGTCAATAGAATAGATAGAATAGAATAGAATAGAATAGAATAGAATAGAATAGAATAGAATAGAATAGAATAGAATAGAATAGAATAGAATAGAATAGAATAGAATAGAATAGAATAGAATAGGGCCTTGGACGTCTTCTAGTCCAGCCCCCTGCTCAAGCAGGAAAATCTATACCATTTCAGACAAGTCTTAGTCAGGGATTAGTAGCTGAATACATTTTTTTTCGTTATTTGTGCCTTGAATCTTCCACAGCCCATGTGAACAAATGTTTGACCTTTCAAAAAATACAGTTTTTATTGCATATGGTCCTGGTTTCATATGGACTGCAACATCTATAATGACTCTTACAGATCAAAAGAGTTTGTGAATATATGATTTCTTGTTTTTTAAGAGTACTTTCACACAAACAGCTTTGAAAATGAACTTTTGCATAATAAAATATGTTGAAAAATCATGGCCAACACATTATAATTTGCCAATGTTCATATGTATGGTGGCAAATTATTGGAATAAAAAATGATAGTATTGACAATGTCACATAGAAACCAGCTTTATGCAAATGCCCTCGATATATATATTTCAATATTATCTACGTTTGCTGAGATGAGTTTGCCAATCAATTTCAAAGAAGAATCTTGCTCAGCTCCATCTGCAGATGTTTTAGACTGAAATGAGAACCAATTTGATTCAAATTATTCTTTCTACTAGTGAGCTGTAACCCGTCTCCAACTTAATTTTCCAACATTTGATATTTCCTTAACATTTGACTGTATGCTGCATTGTTTTTTTACATATTGCTTTACTCTTTTGATATTCAGAAAAACAAAATAAATGTTAGTCTATTATTGCATTTAAACATACATCCTTTAATAAATTCGACAACTTACCATTCGGCTTCTAGTTGCTGAATTAAAGAATGAGTCCTTATCCTGAATATAAAAGTCTGAAATACGTTCATTTTCAAATGCAGCAGTAAAAAACTCCTGTTCTGGTTTGATTATATTTTCATCCACATTAAAGAGTCTGCTAATCCATGTAAGTGCTGAGTCATGTTTTTTTGTATCATCGGGTTGCAAAGGCAATTTGATGTGCATAATTTCAGCATACCTACATAGCACTTCCCAAGGCGCATGCACCTTTACAAAGATCAGCTTTTCATCCATGACCTGCAGGAAAAGGATATCGATTATAATGTACTGAGATTTTTAAAATACCACATCTCATGAATAATCTTTGTAATGTATTGGGCCTTGTTTTACTGAGTGTACCACGTGGGTTTGAATGCTGGAAGGTTGCTTAAGCAAGGAGCTGGCTAACAGCTCCCAGCTCCTCAGACAACCCATCTCCAGCACCGCCATTGGCTGCCTCTAGGGTGTCAATAGTTTGCTTCAAACCTAGAGGCCAGGGTATAAATAGCTGCATTTGCAGCCCTGTTTCCCAGTTCAGTTCCTGCAAGCAAATAAAGAATGTTCTTGACTGAACTCACTCGCCTCGTCTCTTCTCTCAAGCAACGAGCCCGGTACACAACACTGGTGACGAGGGTGGGATCCTGCTCCTTCCACAGAGCTGAGAGTCACTAGGGGTGAGGCCGGAATGCGCCTGGTGGGAAAGCAATTCCCCCCCCCACAGTCGGCCTAGCACAGCCACGCTAGCGACCACGAGTCCTGTGGATCAGTCCCTGGGCATATTATTATTATTATTATTATTATTATTATTATTATTATTATTATTATTATTATTATTATTATTATTATTATTATTTAAATTTATATGCCGCCCTTCTCCCTAAGGACTCAGGGTGGCTCACAACAATAAAAAATTAAAAAAACATAGAATACAAAGATTAAAAAAGAATTAAACAAATTGTGCACTACTTCTTGCGGTGGCAAGAAGAAGGAACAGTAGCAGCGGCAGACTTCACAGCCATCACAGCACCACCAGGTCCACTGCATACACAGAGCCAAACTTTCCAAGTGGCAGGGGGGAAAAACATGACATCGAAGCCCCCTTTCTCCCAGCCATAACCCAGGGCTCACAATAGAGCAAACAAGCACGAGCAGAGCCCAAACTCCGGCTCAAATTCACTCGGTCCAGCTCCGCTCGGTTCAGCACAACAAGGAAGCAGTCAGGTCGGCCCCGCCCAGCCGCCAGCACCCATTCACCAAAGTGTTAATGGTCGGCTTCTCTTCCTCCGTCCTTTCTCATTCTAAGCTGTATCCAAACGGGGGAGGGTGCCAATGCTCCACCAGAAATTCAGCCGACCGAAGAGGGCCAAAACAATAGCAGAAAGCCCGATGGCCACCCAGCAGAGCCGAAAACCATACCGTACTAAAAAGCTCAAAGTCAGCGGAGCGCCATCTTGGACATGGAGGAGCAGGATAAGAAGATGACGAGCCCCAGCCGTGAAGATTTCACCAAAATAGTGAAGGTTGGAAAGCTGGAAGAATTTGACCTAGCTCACCCAGAAAGATTGCCTTCATATTTATCCAGGGTTGAGAACTATCTCCGCGCCAATCAAGTTGCCAAAGACAGCCTGAAGGCCGCAATGCTCCTGTGGGTTTGCGGCCCAGCCACGTTCGACATCGCAGACAACTTGTTTGCTCTGACACTGCTGGAGTCTGTAACATTCACAGTCTTGAAGAAACGGCTCAGCGACCATTTCCAGCCCAAGCTTTCAGTAATAGCTTGGTGGCTTGGAAATGGATCAAGGTCTATGAAAGCAGTTTTAAGGCAATGAAAGCCCTACTCCAGTTCAGTGATCACCCACTTTAAAGAGTCTATGCCAGTGTGCCTTGTGTATGACGCATCCCCATATGGGGTGGGGGCTGTTTTAAGCCATTTGGAGAGCGATGAGACTCAAGTCGCAATTGCTTAATATTCAAGGACGTTGTCCTCCACAGAGCGTAATTACACACAAATTGATAAAGGGGCATTGGCCATTGTAGCTCGGGTAAAAAAATTCCATGACTAATTGCACGGCAGGGATTTCACGGCCTTCACAGACCATAAACCGCTATTGGGGTTATTCACTACTGACAGACAGACACCCCATTTTTTTTATCAGCCTACAGTTTCAGGCTAATTCACAAACCTGGCAAAGATATGGGCCATGCATATGGCCTCAGCAGGCTTCCCATGCCTCAAATCAAGCCAGATCTGGCTCTAGCGGGTCTCATTTTGTCTATTCAGGACTTGCCTGAGTTTCCCCTCCACACAGGGGATGTGGCTGCAGAAACTGCTGCAGACAAGGTTTTAAGCAGAGTGCTATCCTGGATTCACACAGGGTGGCTGGAAAACAGCCCTGGACCCGAGTTCCAGAGCTACTTCACACGAAGACACGAGCTTTCAGCTCACAAGGGTTGTATTCTATGGGGGAGCAGGGTCATTGTCCCCACTTCATTGAGAGACAGGGTATTGCAATCACTTCATGAGAGACATCCAGGCATTGTCCGGATGAAGGCATTGGCACGAAAGTACTTATGGTGGCCGTGGTTAGATAAGGTTATAAAAGCTCAAGTACACGGGTGTTACATGTGTCAGCAGTCCAGGCCTGAAATGCCACACACTCCTGTCCATAGATGGGAGGAGACACACACTCCATGGTTGAGGATTCATATCAACTTCGCTGGACCCTTTCAGGGACAGCTATTTTTTATAGTGGTCGACAGCCACTCTAAATGGCTGGAAGTTATTCCAATCGCGAATATGACTACTGCTAGGACCATCCAGGCACTTAGGAAACTTTTTGCAACGCATGGGCTGCCGGACGTCGTAGTATCTGATAATGGGGCCCAGTTCATAGCAGCAGAATTTCAAGCCTTCTTGAGGACTAACTTCATTAGGCACGCAACATTGGCTCCATTTCACCCTTCCAGTAATGGGCAAGCTGAACGGATGGTGCACACTACAAAGGAGTCACTGAAGTGCATAGTGATTGGGGATTGGCACCACAGACTGGCCGATTTTTTGCTCTGCCAGCATACCATGGCTTGCACAGCAACTGGCAAGAGCCCAGCAGAGCTTTGCTGGGGAAGGCGACTAATCACAAAACTCACCCAGACTGGGTGGCAGCAGACACCTCTCGCCCAAGGCCTCCAAGGGGGTTACAAGTGGGTGATGGGGTGTGGGCCCGGAACTATGGGAACTTGTGGGTGCCAGGCAAAATCGCTAAAATCTCAGGCCCTCTCTCATACGAAGTGACATTAGATGGCAGACGAGTTGTTCGCCGCCATATTGATCAGCTGTGGAGGCAGTTTCCAGAACGGCCACAAAGTGAGGACCTTGTCCCAGGTCCAATTCAAGGACCTCAAACTGGCAGCCAAGCCGAACAATTCACATGCTCTGAGGACCCCAGCATTCAGCAACTGGGAGTTGGTCGTAGAGGGGCTAAGCCTGGGAGTGCAACATGGGTCCCCTGACGGGGAAAGTCAACCCAAACAATACAGCCTCTGTGCTAACTCTGCTCAAACAATGGACTCTGGGGTGGGCCGACCTGGAATGGCCAGCCAGAGGAATTCGAGTCAGCCAGACTCTCATGGACTCAGTGATCCTGGTGTACCCAGCTTGATGGGCAAGCTGGTAGACCGGGAGTTGCCATGATCCCCCAGGCGATCTACAAGGGTTCATAAACCTCCCACTTATTTACAGGATTTTGTCCTAAAACAATTGTGCTGTAACGTTGTGTGTGTCACTGAGATTGCTGCCTGCTCAGGAAAGTCTCTGTATTAGTGAATATATTGGAACAATGCTGAACTTGTGCATACTACTATTTTGTACGTTTGTAAACTCTGTAATAGCTGTACTTCTTTTCTTGCTATAATGTGTGTACATTCTAGGGGGGAGGGGTGCAATGTATTGGGCCTTATTTTACTGAGTGTACCACGTGGGTTTGAATGCTGGATGGTTGCTTAAGCAGGGAGCTGGCTAACAGCTCCCAGCTCCTCAGACAACCCATCTCCAGAGCCGCCATTGGCTGCCTCTAGGGTGGCAATAGGTTGCTTCAAACTTATTGGCCGCCACCTAGAGGCCAGGGTATAAATAGCTGCATTTGCAGCCCTGTTTCCCAGTTCAGTTCCTGCAAGCAAATAAAGAATGTTCTTGACTGAACTCACTCGCCTCGTCTCTTCTCTCAAGCAACGAGCCCAGTACACAACAATCTTAATATTTCTTTGGAACCACTACATATAAATTGAAACATTACTAAAGAAGTGACAGTTGTTGAGAAAAGACATGCCACATCCTATAAAAACCTTTTTCCTCAAGTTTTAATTGAAATTCTACCACTTAGTGATGGATGATTCTAGCCCTGATGGGTATGAAAGTCAAGTTGTGGAAATTCAGCTTAAAATCATGAACTTCAAAATAAAAGCAATGGTCTACCTGGTTCAACATATCATTCTCATAATAGCTAATTAGATACCTATTGTCAAAACCCACCTCAACCCACTTCTTAAGAAAGCAGCACTCTTGGAGACAGGGTTTTCCAAGCGGGATCTTTTACTAAGAAATAAGAGATAGCAGGCATAATAGACAGGATCTGAGCATTTCCCTTACATCTCAATAGTTTTAAAATGCCCCAAAGCAAACTCCACCCCACAGTTCATTCCATCAGTTCCAGATCAGCCAATCTTAAGGTGGTAAGTCCATTGTGGGAAAAGAAAGATAACAATCTGTTTGCAGCAGAACGCCCTGTGCGTTCCCACAGAGAGGGCCTCCTCAGGGTGCCACCGGTCAGAGAATGTCGACTGGCGGCCCCCAGGGGGAGGGCCTTCTCTGTGGGCGCCCCGGCTTTATGGAACCAACTGCCGGTTGAGCTCCGGACGGCACCGGATCTTCGCTCCTTCCGGCGCGGGTTAAAGACCCATTTATTCGAACAAGCTGGCCTGGCCTGATGGGGGAACCTTAGGGTTTTAATGGGTTTTACATTTTGATTGTTTTAATTGGGCAATTATTTAATCTTTTTTTAACTTTTGTATTTCTATTTATATGCCCTGTTCACCGCCCTGAGTCCTTCGGGAGAAGGGCGGTATAAAATTTTAATAAATAATAATAAATAATAATAATAATTTCCACAGCTCCTCACACTTTCTTTGGAGAAACAAACCAGATCCTGGAGGGTTGGATTTCTTCCCCCCACCCCCTTTTCTAGTTGCCCGGTAAGTTCAGAGAGAATGCCTAGTAAGAAAACAATTTGTTTTACATTGTAATGGATAGAAGGCCAGATCCTGAAGTTGAAACTCAAATACTTTGGCCACCTAATGAGAAGGAAGGACTCACTGGAGAAGAGCCTAATGCTGGGAAAGGTTGAGGGCAAGAGAAGAAGGGGATGACAGAGAATGAGGTGGCTGGATGGAGTCACTGAAGCAGTAGGCATAAGCCTAAATGGACTCCAGAAGATGGTAGAGGACAGGAAGGCCTGGAGGAATGTTGTCCATGGGGTCATGATGGGTCGGACACGACTTCGCAGCTAACAACAACAATGGAGAGCAGACAGGTGGAATAAACAAAAGGTTACATTTAATGGAGGAAATGAAAGCAATAAAGCCCCATGCCTTTTCCCTCTCCCCCTTGGGAATGGCAGAATCCAGGGGAAGATGAGATTTGGTTTTTTCACAGAGGAGATAGTTGGAAATGAAATATAAATGGATTCTGACACCTATTTGAAGTCCTTAAGCATAACATGCATTCAGTAATAATTTTTCAATCAGGCCTCTTAGTCAGGCTTCCTACTAAGTTATGGTGAGAAGTTTTCAGTCTTTCTGTTTCATAAGTTTAAACCTAGAGTCACCCAGTGAAATTAAATAAAATACATGACGTCTTTTCTTTTTCTATTACTGGACTACTTCTGGTTTGTCAGTGAGGTCTGCTACTGCTGGACTGCCTTTGTTCCTGGCTCATTCAACTCTCCTTATGACTGACCCTTGTAGCTTCAGGGAAACTTAACTAGCTATGGTTTCCTTCTACATGTTTGCTGGTTTAACGTTTAGCTCTGTAGTTTAAAGCAGGCAACGTTGGCTTGCCTTGGTCACATTGAGTGAAGAGGAATTTCTTGGGATGCATATAAAATATATAATATAGTTACCGTATTTTCCAGCGTATAAGATGACTTTTTAACCCATGAAAATCTTCTCAAAAGTTGGGGGGTCGTCTTATACGCCCAGTCGTCTTACACGCCGGAAAATAGTGCATAAATCAATCGAGTGCCCCCGTTCTTGCAAAGCAACTTCAAGCCTCCTTAGTCCAGTCCCCCCTCCAACATGACTCTCCCTTCCCACCCCCAAGAGCCTCTAAGCCCCTTCCCCTCCCCCTTGCAAACGCCAGACCCCGGGAGCTCTTGCATTTATTCCAAAGGGTGGGTGGAAGGAAAAGCCCCTTTCGGCTCCGGCGTGGCTGCAAGTCAACGAGCTCGGGAAGGCATGCCCTCCCCTCTCACTGTGGAGGAAGCAGGGCAGGCTGGCGTCAGGCGGGAGCTGGCAGGGCAGTCCTGCGCACGCGCGCGCTCCCCGGCTGCTAAGGAGTGCTCGGGGAGCCGTGGCAGGCGCCTCACGCCCTTCCCTCGAGGCGGCACTGGCGGAGCCGTCCAGCGTCGGGCGGGAACCAGCAGGGCTTTGCACCATCTGCATCAGATGGGGCTGAATCGGGCTTGTGTCGGACACTTGGCAACTGGCATGTAAGTATTTTCCGGCGTATAAGACAAAAAATCTTGAAAATCTTCTCAAAAGTCGGGGGTCATCTTATACGCCCAGTCATCTTATACGCCGGAAAATACGGTAATGTATATAAATAACAAACTTCCTTTTTAATGCATATTTTTATTTAATCTTGTGGGGCCATTTTACTAGTTGACCCACCTGGCTTAAAGTAAACAGTATTTCTTTCATTTTCTTGCTTCAGCTATCTGTAACCCACGTCCCCCCCTCTCTCTCACACACAGACGTTGGCCAAGTCATACACACACACACACACACACACACACAGAGAAACACACAAATGTTGGCCAAGTCATAGATTACTGGATTTGTTTTTTCATGGTGTGAAGTAGCCAATTATCACACAAAGTGGGATATTAAAATCTGTTCAATCTGTATATACAAAAGGTATGCTCTGGGGACTAAATCACACATTGAGAGGCTCAATATACAAATTAGCATAGCTTTTATACCTTTTGGAAAACCAAGGCCCATGATCATTAGCAACCAATAGGCAACAAAGTTATATAAAGTAGAGGATTGCCTTCCCAGAAAGTGGGCTTATTACTAAAATAACCTCATCCTTCACTCCCTAACTGATAAAGCTAGCAATTAAGTATGTAAAACTTTTTAGCTAATTTATCTTGTAAGGTCCCAGTCCCTTACTTGAACTTTATCTTTATCTTCTTTATCTTTATTAGACTTATATACCGCCCTTCTCCCGTAGGACTCAGGGTGGTTCACAAGGTTTTTAAAATAACAATACAACAATTACAAAAATTAAGAACAGTTAAAATAATTACATTTAAACCTTGAATAAATATAAAACCCCAATTAAAATCCAATTAAAACCCCAATTAATAATCTCAGTCCAGGCCAGAAATCTCAAAGAGCCAAGTCTTCAAGTCCCAGCGGAATGAGCGAAGGTCAGGGGCAGTCCTGAGCTCTACGGGCAGCTGGTCCCAAAGGGCAGGCACGCCCACAGAGAAGGCCCTCCCCATGGGTGTTATCCGCCGGCAATCTTTTACCGGCAGTACCCTGAGAAGACCCTCCCTGTGGGAGCGCACAGGACGAAGGGAGCTTGATGCCAGCAGCAGGTGTTCCCTCAGATATCCTGGACCCAAGCCATTTATGGCTTTATAGGTCATCACCAGCACCTTGAATCTCACCCGGAGGGCAACCGGAAGCCAATGCAGCTCGCGGAGCAGAGGTGTTACATGGGAGTATCGGGAAACCCCCATCACAACCCGTGCGGCTGCATTCTGCACCAGCTGAAGCCTCCGAGTGGTCCTCAAGGGCAGCCCCATGTAGAGAGCGTTGCAGTAGTCCAATCGGGAGGTCACGAGTGCATGAGTGACTGTGGGCAGGGCATCTCAGTCCAGGTAGGGCTGCAACTGGCACACCAGGTGAACCTGGGCAAAGGCCCCCCTGGTCACGGCTCCTATATGGTCTTCAAAACTGAGCCGCAAATCCAGGAGGATGCCCAAGTTGCGAGCCCTATCGACGGGGGGGTAACACCTCACCCCCCATCATTAAAGGTGGAATGAACTGGTTCGTCCGAGATGCCAGTATGCACAGCCACTCAGTCTCGGCAGGATTGAGACGAAGCCTGTTTCTCCCCATCCAGACCCGGACCGCCTCCAGGCAACAGGACATCATGGCGAGGGCATCACTGGGTTGGTTTGGGGTGGAGAAAAAAAGTTGGGTATCATCAGCGTACTGATGATACCCAAACCCGAAACCACAAATGATCTCACCCAGCGGCTTCATATAGATGTTGAACAGGAGGGGCGAGAGAACCGACCCCTGAGGAACTCCACAAACGAGAGGCCTTGGGGCGGACCTCTGCCCTCCCGTCAACACCGACTGCGAGCGGCCCAGGAGATAGGAGGAGAACCACTGCAAAACAGTGCCTCCCACTCCCAAACCCCTGAGACGCTGCAGTAGGATACCATGGTCGATGGTATCAAAAGCCGCTGAGAGATCTAATAGAACTAGGACAGAGGAACAACCCCTGTCCCAAGCCCGCCAGAGATCATTCACCAGCGCGACCAATGCCGTCTCCATGCTGTACCCGGGCCTGAAACCCGATTGGTACGGGTCCAGATAATCAGTTTCCTCCAGGAACAGAGGAAGCTGATGCGCCACCACACTCTCAACAACCTTCACCAGGAAGGTTGAGAGACCGGACGATAGTTGTTTAAAATCGCTGGGTCCAGGGCAGGCTTCTTGAGAAAGGGTCTCACCACCGCCTCCTTCAAAGTGGCGGGGAAGACACCCTCACTCAAAGAGGCAGATATTACTGCCTGGAACCAGCTCCGTGTCTCCTCCCGAGCCACATAAATCAGCCAGGAGGGACATGGGTCCAATAAACAGGTAGTGGAACTCAGCCTCCCCATAATCCTGATTGATTGATTGTGATATCATATCAATCTAATCAGATAACCCAAGCAGAGACTTCTTGATCAAGCACTTTATTTGATTAAACTAAGCAGCTGGGTGGCAAACAGTCTGGAATGCTTGCAAAATTACATCCAGAAGTGCCAAACCTTAGAAAGTTAGTAGCATTGCTTTATAAACTTTGTTAGTGCAATGTTGCGTGGTTGAATGGAGAGACGGACACTTGAGCTGGGTATTGATTCTTTATTGAGGCAGAAATGAAGCTGGGGCAAAGGGGTTACCTGGCGTCTCTTTATACCTGCCCAGGTGAATGGTGACCAATAGATTTAAACCTGGGCTTCCCGCCAGTGCAGGTGGCCAATGGATTTAAACCCTGGCTTCCCTCCAGAGCTGACCATGCTCTGGGGCTGTCAACGACTCGCTCTATTCAGGCTTTCCCGCCAAAGCGGTTATAGCCTGGAGCTGTCCAGCCCCCTGCTGTGCTGACATTTCTGTGTATGCTTTAAAGGCATACACTACACCCCTTCCCCCATAGTGAGGAATTACCCTCTGTCATTCTGTCTCCATAACTATATACACTTATTTACAAAATTTACATATACAAAAGTTTACAATTGTTATTCCTCGGTTGCTCCTCCACCCCCCTAAGAACGCACATAGTCCGCGAGGTAGCTTGGAGCCTTGTGTGGCCTGCTTGATCTTCTTGGGACTAGTTCACCTGGTGGTGTGCTGCTATGTCTAGGCTCTCTTCCTTGTTGTGAATGTTGTGGTGGATTGTGGTGTGTGTGTGTGTGTGTGTGTGTGTTGCGGTGCCCGGGTTTTGTATTCTGCTGGGTTCTGGTGACTGCCTGGTTTCTCTGTCAGTCTCCTGCCTAGGGTGGGGTTGCCCTTGTGCCCCTCTGGTAACCCTCCTGGGTGTTTGCGTTTGTGTTTGTGTTGGCTCTTCCTCCTCCGCCCCCAGTGTGTCCTCTATAACCCTTTCAGGAGCCCTTTTCCTCAGCTGATCCAGGTGCCTTTTCCAAAGGAGTCCCCCCTCCACCCTTACTCTGTAGGAAAGGGGTCCTGTTCGCTCTAATATCTTCCCTGGCACCCATGGATGACCTGTGCTATAGTTCCTAGCCCAGATGGGGTCTCCTGTGTTGAAGCTTGTTTTGATGTTGGGGGTCCCGGTGTCTGCTGCTACCCTGTCTGGGTGAAGCCTGTCCAAAGTTGTTATGAGGCGTCTGCCCCATCTGAGCTCCGCTGGGCTTTTGCCTGTGGTGGTGCAGGGTGTTGCATGTTGGTGTAGGAGGAATGTGGCTAGTCTTTGTTTCCAATTTCCCTGTACTATGCACTTGAGGGCATCCTTTGTCGTCCGCACGAATCGTTCTGCCAATCCGTTACTGGCAGGGTGGAAGGGAGCCGAGGTGGCGTGCCTAATCCCCAAGGTCCTCAGGAACACCTGGAAATCTGAGGAGGTAAATTGTGTTCCATTATCTGACACGATTACATCAGGCAGCCTATGTGTAGCAAACATCCCTCTCAATGCTTGAATGGTTCCTGCCGAGGTCATGTTGCCCACAGGCACCACCTCCAGCCATTTAGAATGGCTGTCTACTGCAACCAGAAATGTGTGGCCCTGGAATGGGCCTGCATAGTCTATATGCACTCTGGACCATGGTGAGTGTGTCTCCTCCCACTTGTGGACTGGTGCGTGTGGTTGTTCTGGCCGTGTCCTCTGGCATGTGTAACACCCTGCTACTAGTCCTTCTATTTCCTTGTCTAATCCTGGCCACCACAGGTAGCTCCTTGCCAGGGCTTTCATCCTTACTATTCCTGGGTGGCCTTTGTGTAATGACTGGAGAACTCTTTCTCTGAGCCTCGTGGGGATGATGACTCTACTTCCCCACAATAGGCATCCTTTGTGTGTGGACAGTTCATGCCTTCTGGAGAAGTAAGCAGTGAACTCTTGCCCTGGTGATTTGTCCTGCCACCCACTGCTCACCCATGATTGAACCCTGCTCAGAACCTTGTCCATGGGGGTCTCTGTGCAAAATTGGGGTAACTGAGGGGCATTCCCAAGGGGCATTCTGGCAGTTCCTGTATTGCCAGTATTTGGACAGCTGGTGCTGGGTCTGGCTCAGTGTCCCTTAGGGGAAGCCTGCTGAGGCCATCGGCGTGCCCCATCTCTTTGCCCGGCCTGTGTACCAATTTGCATGAGTAAGCGGACAGGAATATGGACCAGCGTAACATCCGGGGTGACAGGATCTGCGGTGTCTGCTTCTCTGTTGTAAATAACCCTAATAATGGCTTATGGTCTGTATAGATCAGGAACTTCCTACCATAAAGGTAGTCATGAAATTTCTTTACCCCAGCAACCACTGCCAGTGCCTCCTTGTCTATCTGGGCGTAGTTGCGCTCAACAGCTGACAGGGTCCTGGAGTAATAGACAATGGGGGCCTGAGTTCCATCCTCCCTTAAATGGCTGAGAACTGCCCCGATCCCATAAGGGGATACATCGCAAGCAAGGCAGACTGGCTGATCCTCCCTGAAGTGGGTGACTGTGGCATTGCCTGCTAACAGGTTCTTCAGTGTTTTGTATGTGTTAGCTGTGTATCAGTCCAGTTCCAGGATGCTTGCTTGTCAAGCAACCTGTGTAGGGGTTCTGCAATAGTGGCCTTGTGTGGCAGGAATGCATGGTAAAAGTTGAGGAGGCCCAGGAATGCCTGCAACTCAGACTTGTTTTGGGGAGTGGGGGCTTCCTTGATGGCCCTGACTTTGGATGCCGAAGGGTGGATGCCTTGAGCATCAATCCTGAACCCCAGGAACTCTGTCTCAGTTACCCCAATTTTGCACTTCTCCCTTTTGAGTTTTAACCCTGCACCCCTGAACCTCTCAAGTACTGCCTTCAATCGGGCTGCCAGTACGTCCTCGGAGCTGGCTGCGATCAGGATGTCATCGAAATAGGGGCAAACCCCTGGTATTCCCTTGAGGGTCCTTTCCATCACCTCCTGGAATATTCCAGGAGCCACGCTGACCCCGAACTGCAACCGGTCTACCCAGAACACCCCTTTGTGTGTGATGATTGTTTGTGCTCTAGCAGCCCCTGGGTCTATCGGCAGCTGCTGATAAGCTTGGGCGAGATCCAGTTTAGCGAACACCGACCCGCCTTGCAGGGACGCCAGAATGCTGTTTACCGCAGGAACCGGGTAAGAGTGAGCGCTCAGAGCCCGGTTGATCGTCCCCTTATAGTCGGCGCAAGTTCTAATTTCGCCGTTTGCCTTGAGCGGTGTTACGATGTGGGTTTCCCATTCCACTCCATCGACTGGCGTTAGCACCCCCTGGTCTACCAGCTTATCCAATTCCCGCTCTATCTTGTGTTTTAGCGCGAACAGAACCCTCCTGGCTTTCATTCTAATGGGTTGCACCTGGGGGTCTAACGTAAATGAAATTGGGGGACCCGTGTACCTTCCCAGCTGCCTGTCGAACACGTCCGCAAAATCCTTGCAGACTGCTTCCAGGGAAAGGCAGCTCCGTGTCTGGTGAATTACCGTGATTCCGATGCCCAGCGCGTTGAACCACCCTAACTCCACAAGGCTGGTCCGCTGGCCCTCGATGACCAGCACACTCAATTTGCCCTCGAACCCTTTGTACTGAACCCTCACCAACGCCTCCCCCTGGATGTTAATGGGTGAATTTTGAAAGTCAGAGAGGGTCAGTCTGGATGGCCTCAAGGGAACCCGTTGACCGCTCCGTTTGCAAATCTCCTTAAACGTTCTGGCGGAGATGATGGACATGGCTGACCCTGAGTCCAGTTCCATTGTGCAGGGGACCCCTTGCAGCTTCACCCTCAATTTTATTTTCGGGGTTAGCGCCGCTGGAGCCCCTGTTAAATGAACATTCGGCCGTCCCGCCGTGTGGCTGACCGACTGTCCCGGCAACTGCTCCCCGGTACCTGTAGTGAACTGGAACTCTGCCTCCACCTCGTGCAGGCTATCCCGCTGCCTGCTCCTGCAGACCGCCGTGATGTGTCCGGTTTTTCCGCAAGCCCGACACTTGGCCGACTTGAAACGGCAGGTAGACCGGGGATGCTGTCCTCTGCAGCTGGCGCAACGGGTAGACCGGGAGCTGTTCGTGCCGCAGCCAGAACACTGGGTAGACCGGGGTTGTCTGCAGCCGCTGTGCTGGGTAGACCGGGGGCCACAACCACAATGTTGGGTAGACCGGGGCCAATTCGCACTGTAGCCGTGGAGTTGGGTAGACCGGGGGCCGTTCGCTCTGCACCTGCACTCCTGGCTTCTTGCGTCTGCCGCGGCTGGTCTTGGCTCCCTCACGTTGTCCTGGTTGGAGGTGACTGGTCGCTGCTGTCGGTTGATGGCGTCCACTTCCAATTCTGCCCCGTCCACGTCGCCGCAACCGCTCAACAGGTGGATAGACTCGCCTTCCCTCGCGTCGGACTCCTCAGCCGTGTCCCAGGCTAGGAATTCCTCTTGGACATCCCTCAGGGTCAGTTTCTGTTTAGCAAAAATTTTCTGGCGCAGCTTCCTGTCCCCTCAGCCCACAGACGATCCGGTCCCGCAGCCGGATCTCTAAATTCTCGAAATTACAGAGGCCGCTGGTCCCGCTTCTCGAAACGATATCGCCAGGCGATCTTGGACGTCTCGGGCTTGAAATGCTCAGTTAGTTTTGCCAACAACTCGTTGTAACCGACGGAGTGGATGTCATCGGGTGCGCAGAGACCAACCACCAGCTGGTAGGTTTCCATGCCACAGCTGCAGAGTAGTGCCACTGCTCTCTGCCGGTCATCCTTCACCCCGTTCGCCCGTAGGAAGCACTCGAGCTGCCCCACGAACGCTTCCCACTCCTCCAGGCGGTTGCTATGGAAAAGGGGATACTGACCCAGTTGTGCCATTCCGCCATCTCGGTCGTCCAGCGTCTGGATCCGGGGCTGCCGGTTGGATTCCGTCCGCGGCTAGCGTTGTCCGGTGCAGGATCCCACCTTCGTCACCAGTGCAATGTCGTGTGGTTGAACGGAGAGATGGACACTTGAGCTGGGTATTGATTCTTTATTGAGGCAGAAATGAAGCTGGGGCAAAGGGGTTACCTGGCGTCTCTTTATACCTGCCCAGGTGAATGGTGACCAATAGATTTAAACCTGGGCTTCCCGCCAGTGCAGGTGGCCAATGGATTTAAACCCTGGCTTCCCGCCAGAGCTGACCATGCCCTGGGGCTGTCAACGACTCGCTCTATTCAGGCTTTCCCACCAAAGCGGTTATAGCCTGGAGCTGTCCAGCCCCCTGCTGTGCTGACATTTCCGTGTATGCTTTAAAGGCATACACTACAGTTAGCCAATGAAAATCAGACAACAGAGTCATTACAACATAAGGAAGACATCAATCATTCTTGTATACTCCCTTATTCCCTCTTTTAGTACATTGCATCCATGTACCTGGAAAGTCAATACAACCCAGGTGGCCAGAAAGGCCCAACAGAGACTCCACTTCCTCAGGGTCTTGCGGAAGAACAGGGTAGAACAACAACTAATGACCTTCTTTTACCGGCCTACTATAGAGAGTGTCCTCTCGCATTGTATTGTGGTTTGGTATGCTGGCCTGACAGCCGCAGATAAGAAGATATTACAGAAGGTGGTGAGCACAGCACAAAACACTCTTCCAAGGCTCGCTGCCTTGGAAGAGTGAGGAAAATTCTCAGAGACGACTCACACCCTGGTTGATACCTCTTTATTCTCCTACCATCAGGTAGGAGATACAGAAGTATAGGCAGCCGTACCAACAGGCTGAAGAACAGCTTCTATCCATGGGCTGTCAGGCTCTTGAACAGGAACTAACTCTATGTATGATTGACTTGCAAGGCTGGTGTCTTGTGCAATTAGCTCACATGGTGTAACAAGATGGTGCGTTTGTTGTCACTGTGAGTTGTGGGGTGGGGCACGAAGGGAGGCTCAGCCAATCTCACTGTACACATGTTGTACTTTGATAATAAAGGTTCATTCACATGTTTCCCATGCTTGTATGAAATTTCCCTGGTGCAAAAGCTGATTACAGAAAGCAAGAAAGCAACAGTTAGACTAAACAATTTCCCTTTGTTCCAGTTACAGAACCCTTCATATCTTAAGCATGCACAGAGTACATAAATTCCAGTGAGAGATGTGTCAATATCTAAATATTAGACAAAAGGCTTTATTACACTATATAAATCTAAGTGATCTGATTTTACCAATCACAGATATATATACCAAACACTGCAGAGGAAAGGCATCTTAAGATAGTAGATTTGTTATCCCCTTATTTATTTATTTATTTGTTTACTTAATCACATTGATTTATCTCCTCAAATTATTAAAAAGGCAATTCATAAATCATACGAATGTATAAAGTATATAAAACTACAAAATATGTAAATATTTATATAAATGTATATAAATACATATATCATAACTACTTCTGCATAAATTCATTTCTTTTTAATGCAGCAATATATTTTTTAAAAGTATAATGTTAAAGCACTCACCGACTTTGTGGCTTCAAGCTGCAAACCACGGCTTATCAAGTTTGACTCATAGACTTGTCTCTTCCTCTGTTAAAATTGGTTAAAATTGTGAAACTTTTTTATGATTCATATCTTTCAAAAGAAATGAAAACATTTTAACAAAAATAAAATATTATTTCAACTACCGTATATACTTGAGTATAAGCCGAATTTTTCAGCCCACTTTTTGGGCTGAAAAATTCCACTTCGGCTTATACTCCAGTCAGCAAAAAAACTTACCGAGGACTTGTGCGCGGCCGAGGCTTTGGTGCTTCCGGGATCGCGTGCACCTCTCCCAAGCCACCGCCGTCCGGAGACCTGCCGAAGTTTGGGGAGGTTTGGGGAGGTGCGCGCCTCCCCAAACCTCCCCAAACGTCGGCAGGTCTCCGGACCTCCGCGCCCTGCCTGCCTGCTTCTTTCCGCAGCGGAAAGAAGCAGGCAGGCAGGGCGCGGAGGTCCGGAGACCTGCCGACGTTTGGGGAGGTTTGGGCACCTCCCCAAACCTCCCCAAACGTCGGCAGGTCTCCGGACTTCCGCGCCCTGCCTGCCTGCTTCTTTCCGCAGCGGAAAGAAGCAGGCAGGCAGGGCACGGAGGTCCGGAGACCTGCCGACGTTTGGGGAGGTTTGGGCACCTCCCCAAACCTCCCCAAACGTCGGCAGGTCTCCGGACATCCGCGCCCTGCCTGCCTGCTTCTTTCCGCAGCGGAAAGAAGCAGGCAGGCAGGGCGCGGAGGTCCGGAGACCTGCCGACGTTTGGGGAGGTTTGGGGAGGTGCGCGCGCACCTCCCCAAACCTCCCCAAACTTCGGCAGGTCTCCGGACGGCGGCGGCTTGGGAGAGGTGCGCGCGATCCTGGAAGCACCGAAGCCTCGGCCGCGCGCAAGTCCTCCGTAAGCTCCGGGCGGTCACTTGCTTCGCGTCTCCTGAGGGAAGGGGGGGGCGACTGGAGCGGCCGTGTTTCCTCGCCTGCTGGGCGCCGCGATTTGCCCGGGGAACGCGCGGGCCCCGAATGGCAGCGTGGAGCGAGGAAGCGGACAGCCAGGGCTTCCCCGAGAGCCGCGGCCACACAGGGTATTCCTGTGTATTCAGGCTTGCAAAATGGCGGATCGAGCCTGTGCTGGCGGCGGAGGCTTGCAGAACGGCGGATCGGCTTATACTCGAGTCAATAACTTTTTCCAGTTTTTGGGGGTGAAATTGGGGGTCTCGGCTTATACTCGAGTCGGCTTA
This sequence comes from Vipera berus, assembly GCF_964194415.1. NCBI lineage: Eukaryota > Metazoa > Chordata > Lepidosauria > Squamata > Viperidae > Vipera > Vipera berus. Next base: position 36,939,835 of record NC_138208.1, on the reverse strand, counting down.
TACTCAAGTATATACGGGTAATTTTATTTATCACTGAAACAAAATTTAAAATTTAGCCTTCAGCAATTAATGCAGAGATAAGCAACCAAGAACTTCTGTTGTCAAAATTAAATAAAATTTGAATTACTAGATTTATTTAGTAAAACTAGTCAATAAAAATTGATTTAATTATAAAATTAGATTTTTTAAAACGGAATTTTTGCTATAGCCATTGAACACAATTTTGAATTTGCCCATAATCATGATATATAAAAGCACTTCTTTTTTTCTTCATTTGCATCTTTCTTTCATTAGCTGTTACAGAGTTTGTAGCAAACCACCATTGGCAGTTGTGATAAAGACAGTCAACATTTGCTTTAATTACCTTCCAAACCAGGATTCTAATAAAGTTGGTTTAAAATTTTGACTTGTAGAAAAAGAACAAACCATGTTTCTCATTTCAAAGATATAGTAGAAGAAGCATGAGGACTAGCAGCAGCAGAAGTGAAAGAGGAAGAAGCAGAAGCTGAGCAAATAAAGAGAGAAGAATAGAATGAAGAACCATACGAAGAAGCCCTTACCATTATATATAACTTTTTGTTTTTTCTCCCCAAGCTGATGGTGAGGATTGCAATACATCTTGAAACCATATCAGTATTATGTAACTATTACTTCCCTATTGGTATTTCATTTGATCACATCTTAGAGGTGGCTCTGATAATCTTAAATGGGATTTAATATTGAGGAAAAAATAAGCATAGTTCAGGGATTTAATTGCAGTTTCTGACACCAGAGTAAAAATGGTTGAAAATATGTTTAATTTGGTCACTTGCAAAGAGGTTTTGGAGACCCATCCCTATTTCCATGCTATTAACAGTATTCCGTACTGTTTAGGAACAAAATATCAAAGGAAATATAAGGGTTAACACAGGAAGGAACAACACATTGCCACTTATATTCATCTCAAAACACTCAAGTGCCTCTCCTGATGTACCGTCTGATTTGAGAAGCTGATAGTTTCTGCAACTGCTGCATTAAAATGTTGGCTTTATGCATGTCTAAACTTTATATGGCTGGGTAGACTTTTAAAGAGTTATGAAAAGCAGAACAGATGGTTTCTATCCAGAACCTACTTTATTTAAATATCTCAACAGCTTTCTGTTCTTCATTTTCCATATCAAATTAGAGACTGGGTAAAAGCAGCAATCTCTTCTCAGGTGTATTATATCACAGTATGGTGGCTGTGGCTATTCTCCTCAACCTGTATCAAGATTTAAAGCATAGGACAGCCATCACAAGTGCAAATGTCAAACTCTCTGTAATAGAATTTAGTGGTGGATTAGACTGATGCTGATTCTTTGCTAGTTGTTTCACTTCCTACAAATGTTCCTCCTGCTCCTGCCATCATGAAAATACACATACTCACTTCTCCTCCTCCTGCAGTCATATTTTTCTGGTTTGGACACAAAAATGTTTTATGTGTTGTTCTAAAGAGGTATGAAGCCAAATTGCTTATTTATTGATTCAAAAATCCAATGAATAAAGTGACAAGGTTTTGTGTAGAGAGTTCCCATGCTAAAAGAATTAATGGTAATTCTGCAAAATAATAGTGAAAAAATACTACCATGTTTATTTTCATTGTGCTTTTTGTTTGTCAGTAATACATGTACCTTAATTTAAGAGGTCACTGTGAATTTACTTAGTTGAAGGATTGCTTCACCCTTATTGCAACTTGCAACCATATGACAGTGACAATGTTTCCATATGAATGTACTTATTTTAAAATATGAAATTAGAAACAAAATAGATGCAACATTTTTATCTTGATGTTTTAATATGGCTTAATACTGTTCCATTTAAAACATAAAACTTGTCTATCTAGAATCTGGATTGGTTCACCTTTTGTGGGCTTTCCAAAACATTGATAAGACTGCTATTTCAGAAATCCTTTGATGAATGAAGGTCATTTATGATTATTTGTAGGACTGATATTTCAAGTAATTAAATTATTATATTTTGAAATATTATATCATGGATGTTATATTGTTTATTGCTTCTATGAATGTTCATTATAACTTTACCATGGATATTTTAATGCTATCTTTATTGTGGACATTTTAGTTGTTAATACCTTAGGTGTTGTTAATAATTGGAATTTTAAATGATTATTTTGCTATGGTAATTTTGGATCTAATGTAAGCTGCCATGACTCTATGATTCAGCAGCATATAAAGCCAAAAAATGAATAAATATAATATTTTAGCCACAAACAAGCCAAATTAATAAAAATGAAAAGCCTGCATGTATAAAATTACCTAAATTTCACAATGTGCTAATGCAATATTTAGATTGTTCCCATTTTTGAAAAGCTAAAAAAAAATAAGGGACAATACAATAGTTCTATATAGTTATCAAAATCAGTGGAATTTTCTAAAGGTTGAATTACATTTTTTCCCATTGTAGACCTGGTCTGAAACTTGCTATAGTAAATGTTTGCATCAGAAATGTTTTGCAGCTTTCCTTAGGGCACAACATTACAGTCCTAAATAAAACTAAAACCGAATGTTAGATTTTATCATTTAATCCATTCTGACTTCAAGATTCTAATGCAAAATAGGATGCTGATCCGAGTATACATACTGATGCAGCTGACTTAGTGATATTTGAGCCTTTTTATTTCCCCATTTTAGCTTTAATAATGACTGACTTGAATAGAATCATATGGAATTTTCATTATTCTGAATTTGAATGGAAAAAAACATGTGGCTGAACTACTCTTTTCATGCCAAAGAATTCCTGGCCATGGAAAGAGAGAAATATGATTCCTTTGGGGCAAAGTTTAACGTTGTTTGGCTAATCTTTACATATTACTGCAATATATGTGTGCATTTTGCTTCACTGACTTGCTATTTTTGTTCTTTTTTGTCCATTCTTGTTTTAAATATACATACTTATTGTTTATAAAAAAAATGAAGAGAAATACTGTATTCTGGATTGTTTGATTTCATTCTTCTTTTTTAATCTTGACATTTAAATATGCATTTTGACTTGGTTCAATCCCAAGAAAGCTATGGAACATTGAATTGTGATAGATCAAATCCTCCTCCTGTCTGAAATTATATAAGTGTTATTAAATCTTACTCATCTTGGTGGAGTTGGGACAGACCAAAAATGAACTCTTTTAGAAATTATCAGAATCTTAAGAGGAATCTATCTAAATTAACGGATTAAGTAAATCCAGATTAAGTAAATATTAAAGCTTTATCAATAGCAGCATCAAATAGAAAGCAATTCATACCTTTTGCTTTTTATGAAAACTCTTTTGACTTTCCTTTTTGCTTTCATCTTCATATACTAAGATAAAGTCAACTTTTCTTTGGCCATCATTAAAATACAGAGAGTCAGAATTCAGGTCAAACTCTACCTGGAAAGAACATATTTGTTGAATATTACACATATTTCTGTATCCATCTTTATCTTCTCTATATAAATATTAATATACCTAATGGAATTCGGGAATAAAAATATATGTGGTTGAATAGCTTAGGATAGCAAAAGTAGGCTAGCAGAGTCCTAGAGAGAGATGTCTGAAAAACATGTCAGACTCCCAAATATTGTAGTCTATACTGAGGATGTTAATATTTCAGCCAAATATATGTTGAGTCGGTCTTCACAGTGGAATAAATAGAAAACAAAACAAGTTTTCCATCTAATATTTGATTAGCTTACTCAAATACATATATCATATGGATTTCGAAATTTTCCAAGCATGAAAAAATATGTTATCAATAATTTTTTTGAGTATTGTGAACTGAGTACAAATCATCTATGTTTCTGAGATTCTAGTCAAATGTTACAACTAAATTCTAATTCCTTACTAGATTCCGACAAAATACAATTGTTTGTGTGGCATTGTTACATAAACCTGCAACAAAGTCAAATGAAAGTAAATGTAATTACTCTTATTGTCCAAGACTTGAGAAGAGAATAGGCTGGTGAAGGAGAGGCAGAAATTATTACATCATTTGCTCAGAGCTAGTTCTTGCTGCTGGATCCTAGTTACTTGCCTAGATCAAACAGGTTATTGCATTTGCATTCAATGTCCATTTGAGATGGCTGAATTCCAATGTACAAGAATGGGCAGAGGCAACTTTCAATTGTAGTTTATTGCTACTGTATTAAACTTTGTATGTTGCATGTTCTGGGTTTAAAAAAGAAAGGTGTTGTGCACTATGAGTATTTTTCCTGGTTTGATTTTTCAGTTTTTAAATGCAAATTGTAAATATTATGTTGATTATGCTAAATTTTGCTGAATTTGCATGATGGCTCAGTGGTAAAGATGCTGAGTTTGTCAGCTGAAAAGCTGACAGCCCATGTTCGAGACCTGAGAGTCGCACAATGGGGTGAACTCCCGTTCCTGCCCCAGCTCTTGCCCATTAACAGTTCAAAAGCATGCAACTTCAAGTAGATTAATAGGTATCACTTTGATGGGAAAGTAATATAATATATAATTCGGTGGGCATATGAGCAATACAAAAACATAAAAGTAGCCCAATGCCATATGTGGTTTCTGGCTAAAAGAAGATCTTTTGGTGTTCTTGCATGCCTTGAGAAATTTTTTGAATAAACATTTTTTTAAAGTAGCTTAAGTTAAATTATGGACTACAGTTCTTCAAACAGTAGTGATAGCCATATATCTAAATGTCTTTATTTAAATTTATATACCTGCCTATCTCATATGAGACTGGGTGGCTAGTAATGATTAAAAACCATATAAACAAAAAAACCCCATATAAACTATTATGTATTAGGCTTAAATAAACAACTAAAGCATTGTATAAGAGTCACCACCAGGAGGCATTGAACTGTAACTGTTTTGGTGAGAAGCAGTTTCGGCAGGAAACAGAGGTTCAATCTGATTGGTCGGCTGTGTACCTGGCCAGGTACTGGCCAGGTATATAAAGAGTGCAGGTAACCCCTATTCCCCAGTACGGTCACTTCCACCTAATAAAGAGCTGTTATGCTGTACTCATCGGCCTGGCAACCTTCCTACTCTCCAGACCCCACTACACAACAGTGGCGATGAAGGTGGGATCCTGCTTTGCCTTAAAGAGCTGAATTCATGAGGGGATGGCTTCACACACTGGAGGAAAGAGGCATCTTTCCCCCCCTTCTACGGCTGGCTAGTCACCACGCTAGCGGCCACACATACTCAGAACCAAGTGTCTGAGTCGGCGGAGCAGGATCCAAGAACAAGAGGAAGAAGATGCCAAAGGTCAGCCAGCCCAGAGAATTCGACATCCGCCATCCCGAACGATGGCCATCACACCTGGGGCAAGTTGAGAACTATCTCTGGGTGAACCAAATCGCCGAGGATGGCCTAAAAGCGGCGACCTTGCTTTGCATAAGTGGGCTTGCCATATTCAATTTGGCCGAAAGCCTATTTGCACCGACACCAATCGAAACCATCTCATACAGAGACCTTACGAAAGAGCTGAATGGACATTTCAAGCCCCAAATGTCTGATTTGGCCTGGCGGTTCCGTTTTGACCAGAGAGTGCAACAGCCAGGCGAATCTGCGTCCGAGTTCATCACAGCCTTGTGACAGGCTGCCTGCCTCTACAAGTTTTCCAACCTGGACAAGAGACTCCGGGACAGGCTTGTGTGCAGCCTAAGAGACAAGCGACTGCAACAGAGGCTTTTCGCAAGGCCCGAGTTAACTCTCCAAGATGCTCAAGATGAGATCTTGGCTGACGAGGTGGCAGGAGGTGTGGTGCAAGTGGTACAGACTCCCCTGCCCAGCAGCCCAGAGGAAGCAATACACTATGAAGGCGCTACATACAGCAAGCACGCAGCCGAGGAAGAAACTGACATCGACCAGATCCAGTGAAAAATGGAACAACGGGATCGACGACGCGAGCACAGGGAGAGCCAGCAGAAGGCAGCTCCCTCCCCAAAATGCAGAGGCTGCGGTGGCAACCACACGTGGGTGAGCTGCAAGTTCCAGTCGGCCACGTGTTGGGCCTGCGGGAAATCAGGCCACATTGCAGCGGTCTGCTGTAGCCGTTTCCGAGGGCCTACCCAAGCGACAGTTGGAGAACTCATCATGGAAAGGTACCGGGGCCCGGAGCTCGACAAGAGTGGGGTTTTTCGAAAGCCGGAGGGCCATCTGCCGAACCAGGGCCTGCCGGCCGCTTAAACCCAAACTAAAATTGGAAGTCCATTTACAAGGCATTCCTTGTATGGAGCTAGACTCCGGCTCTGCAGTCTTGATTATTTCCAATGAGACGTTTAAACTTGTTGGCGGCCAGAGCAAGCAGTGGGTTAAATTGAGGCCCTCCAGTATCATGTTAACTGATTTCCAAAATGCCCCAGTAAAAGTTAAGGGGGAGGCCACTCTTTCCGTGCAGTTTAAGAGGTTTCAGGGGCACTTGGATGTTATCGTAGTCAAAGGTTGTAGAACAAGTTTAGTTGGGTTGGACTGGTTTGAGGCATTGGGCATTGTAATATCTGGCATCCACAGAATGCAGGGAAACAACATCAAATCTGTCTGCAAAGAGTTTGCAGATGTATTCGATAGTAAGCTGGGGAGGTACACAGGGCCTCCCATTTCATTTAAATTAAACCCCAGTGTCTTACCCATTAGAATTAAACCCAGGAGAGTCCCCTTCGCACTCAAACACAAAATTGAAAATTGAAAAAGAGCTAGACAAAATTGAAAAAGAGCTAGACAAACTTGGGTATTCACAGGGTGGCAGGATAAAAGTCCAGGCCCGGAATTCCAAGCGTATTTCTTAAGGAGGCATGAATTGTCTGCACATAAAGGATGCCTGTTGTGGGGTAGTAGGGTTATTATACCATCAACACTGAGAGAGAGAGTTCTGCAGTCTCTACATGAAGGGCACCCTGGCATAGTTCGCATGAAGGCTTTAGCAAGGAGCTACTTTTGGTGAAGAAGAACTAAAGAGCCTCTTGTTGCAGGTGAAGAAGGAGAGTGCAAAACTTGGGTTGAAACTTAACATTAAGAAAACCAAGATCATGGCATCTGGCCCTCTCAATTCCTGGCAAATAGATGGGGAAGAAATGGAGGTAGTGACAGATTTTATTTTCCTGGGCTCCAAGATCACTGCAGATGGGGACTGTAGCCAAGAAATTAAAAGACGCTTGCTCCTGGGGAGGAAAGCCATGGCAAATCTAGACAGCACACTAAAAAGCAGAGACATCACCCTGTCAACAAAAGTGCGTATAGTCAAGACTATGGTCTTCCCAGTTGCAATGTATGGCTGTGAAAGTTGGACCATAAGAAAGGCTGAGCGCCAAAGAATTGAGGCCTTTGAACTATGGTGCTGGAGAAGACTCCTGCGAGTCCCTTGGACTGCAAGGCGATCAAACCGGTCAGTCCTAGAGGAGATCAATCCTGACTGCTCTTTAGAAGGCCAGATCCTGAAGCTAAAACTCAAATACTTTGGCCACCTAATGAGAAGGAAGGACTCACTGGAGAAGAGCCTAATGCTGGGAAAGATCGAGGGCAATAGAAGAAGGGGACGACAGAGAATGAGGTGGCTGGATGGAGTCACTGAAGCAGTAGGCGTGAGCTTAAATGGACTCCAGAAGATGGTAGAGGACAGGAAGGCCTGGAGGAATGTTGTCCATAGGGTCGCGATGGGTCGGACACGACTTCGCAGCTAACAACAACAACTTTTGGTGGCCAGGGTTAGATAAGGCAGTGGAAGAGTAGGTACATGGGTGCTACACTTGTCAAAGGTCCAGACCTGAGATGCCCCAAGTGCCTGTCCACAAATGGGAGGCAACACATACACATATCTTTATATGAACTATATGACAAATTTTATAACAATAATGAGTTAGTACCTACCATTTCAGGCATATGAAGAGCTTGCTGGCCAGGAATTGTTCCATAATTGGGAATAACAATTTGTTCCAGTTCTTCTAAGACTAAAAGAAAGAACTCCCATAAAAATACATTTGAGTATAGCATTCAGGTAAATGTAGATTCTATTTGGGAGGAAGTCAAATTTCATGGATTGCCCATTTATATCTATCATGGAGAATTAAGATGATCACTTAGTTACACAACTGAACCTCAATTTTCCTAGCCCTGGATGCAACTTTAATCTGGAGGAAAATGAAATGGATCAACAAGGCTGATTCAGTCTCCAAGTTGTCAGGATACAATTTCATATTACCTAAAACCATGTATCTTATTAAATATCTATAGAGGAGAAATAAAGTAGGAATAACTATGAATATGAAAGAATGGAAAGTGTTATTTAAATCCAAAGAGTTCTGCGTGTATAACAGAGATGTAATAAAAGGGATAAAATGTTAATAAAAGTAGAATGAAACATATAGCCCGTGATAATTCTTCAAGCTTCTCCATTTGTATATTCTTATACAAAGAGTTTCCTAAACCATTTCAGTTCCTACTTTGTCATCATGACCTTTGTCAAATAAAACTAGTTATGGGTTACTTATTTATGTACTAATATTTACATTAAGTGAAAAGCAGGTTAGTTTAATCTTTACAAATATACTCCTTTAAAAAAGATTTTTGATAAGCTTGGTTGAAAAGCTAAATTTGTCAGAATCTCTCACTTTAATCATAATCCATTAAAATACTATAGTTGTCAAAAAGAAGATAGTACTAAGCGTATGAATTCATTTATATGAAGCAATTCTTATGTTTATATTTTTAAGTTTTCTAACGCAAGTCCAATTGCTTATAAATGTGGGTGAGAAGTTATTTTTTTCTCAGAACTAGAAAATTCTCTTCTAGAAATGCAATGGTAAAAGAGTTACTCTTGGGAAGCAATCTTGCCAGCAATTTTCCATCAGCATTAAACTTTTTGTTGTTGTTAGCTGTGAAGTCGTGTCCGACCCAACGCGACCCCATGGACAATGTTCCTCCAGGCCTTCCTGTCCTCTACCATCTTCTGGAGTCCATTTAAGCTCACGCCTACTGCTTCAGTGACTCCATCCAGCCACCTCATTCTCTGTCATCCTCTTCTATTAGACTCTTCTCCAGTGAGTCCTTCTGTAATATATGTGAGTTTAAACACTGTTAAACGTAAGAAACGCAAGTGACAGCTCTTTTGACAGCTGACAGCTCTACACACGGTTTCCGATGACAGCTCCACATGCGGTTACAGATGACAGCTGAATCTGACAGCTGCGCACGTGGTCTGCGCGGATTGGATGAAACCGAAACGGCAGGAGAATCCAAGGACTGGGATTGGCTAGAGGCTCGCCGGCGCCTCTATATAAGGGGGGTTCAAACTTGCTTGTTCGTTCCTGTGAGGCAATAAACAGCTGATCAAGTTCAAGCCTGCTGTCCTCTTATTTTACCGGGAACCCGCTGCAGACAATACATCTGGCGACGAGGGTGGTACTGCTTCACGGAGCTATATAAGAGCGAAGTCACGAGCTGACTAGTCACTGAGCAAAGTCACTGGGGAAACTAATTCCCGAAGTAACCGTGAAGCAGTAATTACCGAGACAGCATGGCAGCAGTTGGACAGATCAAGGAGTTCGACCTCAAATACTCAGAGCGATGGGAATCACACCTAGGACAAGTCGAAGAACAAGAAGACCACCAGCATAACTACAGGACTACGTTTGGCTGAAACCCAAGGGTCAGGCCAAATGAACGTCAGAACACAACACCATGTAAATAGTTAACTGTTTAATTCTTTGGGGGGGAAGGGATGTAATATATGTGAGTTTAAACACTGTTAAACATAAGAAATACAAGTGACAGCTCTTTTGACAGCTGACAGCTCTACACGCGGTTTCTGATGACAGCTCCACACGAGGCTACAGATGACAGCTGAATCTGACAGCTGCGCACGCGGTCTGTGCGGATTGGATGAAACCGAAACGGCTGGAGAATCCAAGGACTGGGATTGGCTAGAGGCTCGCCGGCGCCTCTATATAAGGGGGGGTTCAAACTTGCTTGTTCATTCCTGTGAGGCAATAAACAGCTGATCAAGTTCAAGCCTGCTGTCCTCTTATTTTACCGGGAACCCTTCCTTCTCATCAGGTGCCCAAAGTATTTCAGTTTCAACTTCAGGATCTGGCCTTCTAAAGAGCAGTCACGGTTGATCTCCTCTAGGACTGACTGGTTTGATCACCTTGCAGTCCAAGGGACTCACAGGAGTCTTCTCCAGCACCATAGTTCAAAGGCCTCAATTCTTTGGCGCTCAGCCTTTCTTATGGTCCAACTTTCATTGCCATACATTGCAACTGGGAAGACCATAGCCTTGACTATACACACTTTTGTTGACAGGGTGATGTCTCTGCTTTTTAGTGTACTGTCTAGATTTGCCATGGCTTTCCTCCCCAGGAGCAAGCGTCTTTTAATTTGTTGGCTGCAATCCCCATCTGCAGTGATCTTGGAGCCCAAGAAAATAAAATCTGTCACTACCTCCATTTCTTCCCCATCTATTTGTCCGGAATTGAGAGGGCCGGATGCCGTGATCTTGGTTTTCTTAATGTTAAGTTTCAACCCAACTTTTGCACTCTCCTTCTTCACCCGCAACAAGAGGCTCTTTAGTTCTTCTTCACTTTCTGCCATTAGAGTGGTATCACCTGCATATCTTAGGTTGTTGATATTTCTTCCGGCAATCTTAATTCCAACTTTTGATTCATCTAGCCCTACCTTTCTCATGATGTGCTCTGCATATAAGGTAAATAGGCAGGGCGACAGTATACAGCCTTGCCAGACTCCTTTACCATTTTTGAACCAATCAGTGGTTCCGTGTCCAGTTCTCACTGTTGCTTCTTGACCCGCATATAGGTTTCTCAAGAGACACATAAGATGGTCTGGTACTCCCATCTCTTTAAGAACTTGCCACAGTTTGTTGTGATCCACACAATCAAAGGCTTTGGCATAGTCAATGAAACAGAATTAGATGTTTTTCTGGAACTCCCTAGCTTTCTCCATAATCCAGCGCATATTGGCAATTTGATCTCTAGTTCCTCTGCCTCTTCAAAATCCTACCTGTACTTCTGGTAGTTCTCGATCCACATACTGCTGGAGTCTAGCTTGTAGGATTTTAAGCATAACTTTACTAGCATGTGAAATGAGTGCAATGGTGCGATAGTTTGAACATTCTTTGGCACTGCCTTTCTTTGGAATTGGAATGTAAACTGATCTTTTCCAATCCTGTGGCCACTGTTGAGTTTTCCAAATTTGCTGGCAAATTGAGTGTAGCACTTTTATTGCATCATCTTTTAAGATTTTGAATAGCTCAGCTGGAATACTGTCACCTCCACTAGCTTTGTTGTTGCTCAGCTTTTCTAAGGCCCACTTCACTTCACATTCTAGGATGTCTGGCTCGAGGTAAGTGACCACCTCATTGTGGTTATCAGGGACCTTAAACTTATTCTTGTGTAGTTTTTTTGTGTAATTTTGCCACTTCTTCTTAATCTCTTCTGCCTCTGTTAGGTCCCTGCCATTTTGGTCCTTTATCATGTCCATTTTTGCATGAAATGTTCCCTTCATCTCTCCAATTTTCTTGAAGAGATCTGTGGTCCTCCCTATTCTATTGTTTTCTACTATTTCTTTGCACTGTTCATTTAAAAAGGCATTCTTATCTCTTCTAGCTATTCTCTGGAATTCTGCATTCAATTGGGCGTATCTTTTTCTCCCTTGCCTTTCACTTCCCTCTTTTCCTCAGCTATTTGCAAAGCTTCCTCAGACAGCCATTTTGCTTTCTTGCATTTCTTTTTCTTTGGGATGGTTTTAGTTGCTATCTCTTTTTCATTGAAAAGTTTTAAAATACATTTAAAAAAACATGAACTCCCTCCCTCCCCCTCCCCCCACTTCCCCTCCCTCCTCCTCCCCCCCCCCGACTTCCCAGAGCTGAATACAGGGTATAAACTTTAACCAACTTAAGCTAAAATATGCTAACCAACTAAAAAGACACTTTAAATTCTATCGCACTTTAACTCCTCTTAACATAACTAAATAACTAAATAATAATAACTAATTAATAATACATCATATAATACTAATACTTATTCATATACTAAATGAAACTTTCTAGTCCCATATTTATTCTGAATATAATCAATCCATCTTCTCCATTCCAAAAAATATCTCTGTTGCAATTGTTCTTTCAAATAAGCTGAAATCTTTGCCATTTCCGCCAGGTTTGAAACTTTTAAAGTCCACTCTTCTATAGTAGGCAGTTCCTCCTTCTTCCAATATTGCGCAAACAAGAGTCTTGCTGCCATAATTAAATTTAACACCAATTTAGTATCTATAACAGTATAATCTGTAATAATACCCAATAGAAATAACTTTGGAGAAAATCTTATCTTTTTCTTAAATATCTTCTGCATATTCCACCAAATTTTAATCCAAAAAGCTTTAACTTTTTTACAAGTCCACCATATATGATAATAGGTTGCATCATCACAACCACACCTCCAACATTTAGGCTGATAATTTGGATACATATATGCTAATTTTTTAGGATCTAAATGCCATCTATAAAACATTTTATAAAAATTCTCTCTTAAATTTTGTGCCTGTGTAAATTTCACATTTCTGACCCATATCTTTTCCCATATATCTATCGTTATGGGCTCCTGAAAATTCTGGGCCCATTTTATCATGCAATCTTTAACAAGTTCCGTTTCTGAATCTATTTCTATCAGTGCATTATATATCCTCCTTATATGCGCTGGACTTTGATCTCTTATTTGTTGAACCAAATTTTCATCAGTTATCGAAATACCAACTTTCTGATCTTCCTTCCATCTAGCTTGTAACTGCCCATACTGAAACCAAGTCCACACTATTCTTTCTTCTTTTAAAATATTAAATGGCTATAATCCTGTATTTAGCTCTTGGAAGTGGGGGGGGGGAGTGGGCGGGTTTGGGGTGGGGGGGATTTGGGGATATATTGTAAAACTTGGTTTTTGTAAAACTCTTTAATAATATATATATATTAAATGGCTTTAATTGCCATACATTCCTTTCCATTCTAAGAATTTCTTTATATGTGATCACATCATGTTTAAATCCCACACTTATATTTTCTATTGCATGTTTAGGTATTGCCCAAATTGGTATTTTATAATTTAGCTTATATCGATATTTTTTCCAGACTCGCAACAGGGCATACCTTAATATATGTGTCTTAAAGATATTATCCACCTTCTTATCATATAATAAATATGCATGCCAGCCAAATAATAAATCAGATCCCTCAATATTCAATAATCTCCCTTGTGTTAGATTAAACCAATCACTAATTAATGATAAAGCCGCAGCCTCATAATATAGTTTAAAATTGGGCATTTTAAGACCACCTCTTTCACGTACATCTTGCATTATCTTAAATTTTACTCTTGGTCTTTTCCCTGTCCAAACAAATTTATTAATACCTTTCTGCCATTCTTCCAAATTTGAATCTTTTTTGAGTATAGGTATCATTTGAAACAAAAATAAAAATTTTGGTAAAACATTCATTTTCACTGCTGCAATTCTTCCCAATAAAAACAATTGTATTTTTTTTCCAACTATCTAACTCTTTTTGTATTTTTAACCATAACAATTCATAATTATTTTTATATAATTTTGCATTTGAAACTGAAAGATATACCCCCAAATATTTAATCTTTTTAACTATTTCAAATCCTGTTAATTTTTCTAGGACTACCTTTTGTTCTGTGGTCATATTTTTAGGCAATATTTTAGTTTTTTGCGTATTTATCTTAAATCCAGAAACTTTTCCATATAACAATATTATCTCCATCAAGTCTACTGATGTCAGTTGACTTAATGTAATAACCAAGTCATCCGCAAATGCTCTCAATCTATAATCTTGATCTCTTATGTTAATTCCCTTAATTTTATTTGAATCATGTATCTTAATCAATAATATTTCCAGTGTTAAAACAAACAACAAAGGTGACAACGGGCACCCCTGTCTTGTACCCTTTTCAATATTATATGTTTCTGTCAAACTACCATTAACTATTATTTCAGCTGTTTGCTTCTGATATATTGCTCTAATAGGTTGTAAAAACTCATCCCGAAACTCCATCTTCTCTAATACTTTAAATAAAAATTGCCAATTCAATTGATCAAAGGCCTTTTCAGTATCCAAAAAGATCAGCGCTGCAGAGACCTGGTTATTTCTCTCCAAAAATTCCAATAAATCTACAATATGTCTCACATTGTTTTTCATTTGTCTATCACTTATAAATCCTGTTTGATCACTATGAATCATTTGCTGTATAACCTTAATTAATCTATTTGCTAAAATTTTTGTAAATATCTTATAATCAGTATTTAAAAGCGATATTGGTCTGTAATTTTTGGTTTGGGTAAGATCTTGATCTTCCTTTGGAATCAACGATATAAAAGCTGTTTTCCACAATGGAGGCACTTGTCCTAGAGATAGAATTGTTCTAAATAATTCTTTTAGAGGTTCCACCATTTCTAACTGTAAATTTTTTATAATAAATGGCAGTCAAACCTTCTGTTCCTGGTGCTTTACCCACTTTAAGTTGTTTAATTGCTAAAATAATTTCTTCAGCATTTATCAATTGATTCATCCCTTCCCTTTGCTCTTGTGTAAGTACAGGGATATTCACTTCTTGTAAATATCTATCTATATCTAAACCTTGAATTCTATCCCCAGTATATAACTTAGAATAAAATTCAACAAAAGCCTTTTGAATATAATTCTGCTGAAACACCTCTTTTCCCTTGTATTCTATCTCATATATGTTACGTGACCTTTGTTTCTTCCTTAACAAATAAGCTAGCCACCTACCTGGCTTATTAGCATTACAAAAAGTATTGTGTTTAACATACCGTAAGTTAGATGCCACTTGATCTGCCATCAACATATTAAACTGACCTCTTAACAAAGTAATTGCTTCCTTCGCCCTCTTATCAGATGGGTTCAAAATTAAAGCCTTCTCTTTGCTTTTGATTTCCTCCTCTAACTCTTTACGCTTATATTCCAATCTACATCTATATTTATTATTCAAATATATTAACACTCCTCTCATATAGGCTTTACTTGCATCCCAAACCATTTCAATAGGAGTACCCTTATACATATTTATATTAAAAAATTCTTTCATCTGTTTTTTACATTCATCCACATTTTCTTGATATCTAAACAAATTTTCATTTAATCTCCAAGACCTTCTATCTTTCCTCTCCTTATCCAATTCCAACCATACTGGACTATGATCTGATAAAGTTCTTGGACATATCTTGATCTTCTTAACCCTAGAAAAAAATCATTAGTAGTTAATACAAAATCAATCCTAGAAAAAGATTGATGTCAATCAGAAAAAAAGGTAAAATCTTTTTCTTCCAAATTTCGTTCTCTCCAAACGTCTCTCAATTCCAAATCATCTTTCATCTCAAAAAAAGATGTAGGCAATCTGGCATGATTTGAAGTACTTTTAAAAAGACCTTTTTTATCTTTCTGTGTGTCCAGCACGCCATTCCAGTCTCCCATCAAAATACATAATTTATAATCCCATTGAATTATTTTATTATGTAAAAATTTATAAAATTCTCCTTGTTGATTAGGTGCATATAGTCCAACTAAAAGTATTTTCTTGCCTTCTATTAAAAGTTCAATTATAACATATCTTCCTTGTTTATCAGCTTCAATTAGATTGGCTGTTAAATTCTTTTTTACATAAATAACTACTCCATTTTTCTTATCTGAAGCAGACGCACTAAACTGTACACCCAGTGTGGAATTTATCAAATACTTTTGGTCTGATACACGAATATGCGTTTCCTGTAAGCACACAACATCATTTTTAAATTGTTTCAAATACTGAAATACTTTCCTTCTCTTTTGCGGGGAGTTTAATCCATTAACATTCCAGATTAGAAACTTTGTCGCCATCTTTTGCGACCTGAAACTTTCGGAGCATGTCTTGCAAAACCACAAGCACCTGCCTCTTCGGTCTCGCTCCTCCCATTGCTTCACTATAAGTAGATTCTTGAGATATAATTGTGGATTTCTGTTCTTGTTCTTGTCTCATTCATTTGGTTGCAGCCCACGTCATTCTTTGTTCCTTAACCTCTTCTGACGATCCCTGGGGCTGCACCATTTCCGAAGTTTGCTGAAGTTCTTTAACCATCCACGAGATAACTTCTTCATCTCCCTGTATACTCTCCATTTGTGTCTGTCGCGCTCCATCTTCCTTCCTTCCTTTAAATTCTGGGGATGGCGGAGAACCTGCTTTCAGTATATTAGAATAAAAATCTCGTGCCTTCAAGACTGTATTGAGACGATATCTCGTACCTGAATAATTTACCACCAAACCTATTGGTATCTCCCATCTGAACTGAAGCTGGCGTTTCTTTAATTCATCTGCCAAAAAAGTAAATTCTTTCTTTTTCCTTAAAATTCTTGGTGGAATTTCTTTCAAGATTAAAACTTCTTGATCAGCAACTTTAAATCTATTATTATAAAAAGCTTGAATAATCACATTTCTGATCGAGTTGCTATCTCTTGTACAATGTTGCGAACCTCTGTCCATAGTTCTTCAGGCACTCTGAAGAACTGGTGGTGAGCAGGTGGTGTGTGTTGCTGGCCGTCGGGCGGCACAGGTTATCCTCATGTCGCCTGTGTTTTGTGGGGCCAGCTGCACTCGAGCTGCTGAACTTCGCCAGCTGGTATTTGACCCGTTTGTTATCCAACCTTTCTTGCTTTGGAGAAGGACTTTTGCAGCCGGAACATCTGTTATTTTGTCATCTTGTAGGCTTTTTATGCCTTGGCAATTGCTTCTCAAACTCCTCTTTTCTCCCATGACCCCACAGGATTCAGAAGGTCCCGGAGTTGAGTCACTCTGAGAGAGTGGCTCAGTTATACCATCTGCTACCCCCCTAGAGGTGAGAGATCTAGGGAGGTATGCCTACCTGGGGTTTGTATCCTGTTCCGCTCCCGGATAGGTCTGGGCCCGCTGTGAAAGGGCGGTGGCCGACCTGCTTCAGAGGTCACCCAGGAGGTTGCCCAGCTCAAGTGGCAGAGGAGCTGGTGGACTGGATATTGTTGACCTTCCATTTTAGATCCTCCTGATTGACTATGGGACTGCCTTGCTGGACCTTGCTGGACTTATTCGCTCTGAGGGGTGCCCCCCCTTCCTGGGTGCGACCCGCCTCTGTTTTTACCTCTCGTCTTGATGACGGGCCCAATTATTGGGACCCTGAGAGATGGTTGGGCAGGGATAGGAGCCTCTGTTATAAATTCAACAAGAGGCCCCTGGTTTGTTTTTTATCCAAATATTTTGGAGGGTTAGGGAGGGGGAGGGATTGCAGGTTTGGTCGGAAATTGGGGGGTATCCACCAACTGCTATTCAGGCCAGGCCTGGGACAGATCACGGTGGGACGGGGCTTGGATTGGTGGCCCCTGGGGCCCCGGAGAGTGGTGTGGGATTATCTATTCCCACGATGTTAGGGAATGGCAGCAGGCATTCGAACAGAGGGCTGTATCAACACCCGGGAGTGTGTCCCTGCTGTCTTCAAGCGGTGATGCGCTCCGACCCTCTGGTTTCGTCCCGTGGTTCCAGGAATGAGGATGAGCAGCCACCTGAGCTCAGGCTTGTGTATTTTAATGCCAGGTCCGTAGTCAATAAGGCTCCTCTCATCCGTGATCTGGTTGAGGAGGAGCGTGCGGACCTGGCTTGCATTACGGAGACCTGGTTGGGCCCAGAGGGTGGTGTCCCTCTGGTCGATCTCTGCCAACTAGGTTTCCAGGTGCTTCACCGGCCTCGGGCTCAGGGTAGGGGCAGGGGTGTGGTGGTAGTTGTGAGGGAGACCTTATGTCCGCGGGAGGCCACCGTTGTCCAAATATCCGGGTGTGAGTCTCTCCTCCTGAGATGTGGCCCCAGGGCTCAGTTGGGCTTGCTGCTGGTGTACCTTTCACCTAGTAGCGTAGCAGCAGCCCTGCCTGAGCTTCTCAACATCCTCTCGGGGTTGGTGATTGAGTTCCCCAAATTTATGATTTTGGGTGACTTCAATCTACCATCCCTGGGGGGATCATCTGAGTTAGCTCGGGAGTTCATGGCTTCCATGATGGCCATGGACCTGATGCAAGTAATTCAGGGCCTGACTCATGGGGGGGGGGTCACACGCTCGATTTGGTTTTTCTATCTGGATGATGGTTAGATGATCTGGGTGGGGGTTCTCCAATTGTTATGCCCCTGTCATGGACCAATCATCATCTCCTGCGGCTGGTCTTCCGTTTCACCACTCCCCGTCGTGGGGTCATTGAATCAACAAGATGGTTCCGCCCTGGGCGCTTAATGGACCCTGAGCGGTTCCAGGCAGCGCTTGGGTCCCCACCTGCCACCTTCGCTCACAGCTCGGCCGATGCCCTAGTGGAAGCCTGGAAAAAGGCAGCCATGGAGGCACTCGACCAAGTTGTACCCATGCGGCCCCTGACCCGGTGCAGATCCCAGTGGGCTCCATGGTTCTCCACGGAGCTCTGGGAGATGAAGCGTCGGAGACGGGGCGTAGAGAGCTGTTGGAGATCCAGCCAGTCTGAATCTGACCGATTGCGACTAAGGTCCTCTATGAGGTCTTATCTCGCGGCGATGAGGACGGCAAGGTCTAATTACTTTGCTACCCTCATCGCGTCCGCAGATAATCGCCCGGCCGCCCTGTTTAGGATGACCCGCTCCCTCCTTAATCAGGAGGTGAGGGAGGATCCATTGCAGGGTCATGCCGAGGAGTTTAGCCAACATCTGTCAGACAAAATCGCTCGGATCCGGACCGGTTTGGACCCCGACTGGGCAGAGTCTGATGGTGAGGACATGGGCGGTCTTGGTGATGTTATCTGGGAGGAGTTCGACCCTGTGACTCTGGAAGATGTGGACAGGATCATGGGGAAGCTGAGGTCTACCACATGTTTATTGGACGCGTGCCCCTCCTGGGTGGTCTATGTGGCTCGGGAGGGGACACGAGGCTGGCTCCAGGCAGTGATAACTGCTTCTTTGAGTGAGGGTAGTTTTCCCGCCGCCTTGAAGGAGGCGGTGGTGAGACCCCTCCTCAAGAATCCTGCCCTGGACCCAGCTGTTTTAAACAACTATCGTCCGGTCTCCAACCTTTGCTTTCTTGCGAAGGTTGTTGAGAGCATGGTGGCGCATCAGCTCCCTTTGTTCCTGGAGGAAGCTGATTATCTGGACCAATCGGGCTTCAGGCCCGGGTACAGCACGGAGACGGCATTGGTTGCGCTGGTGAATGATCTCTGGCGGGCTTGGGACAGGGGTTGCTCCTCTGTCCTAGTCCTGTTAGACCTCTCAGTGGCTTTCGATACCATGACCATGGTATCTTACTGCGGCGTCTCAGGGGGTTGGGAGTGGGAGGCACTGTCTTGCAGAACCTCCTACCTCCTGGGACGTTCGCAGTCAGTGTTGGCAGGAGGGCAGAGGTCGGCCTCGAGGCCTCTCGTTTGTGGAGTTCCTCAGGGGTCGGTCCTCTCGCCTCTCCTGTTCAACATCTATATGAAGCCGCTGGGTGAGATCATTTGTGGTTTTGGGGTTGGGTATCATCAGTATGCTGATGATACCCAGCTTTTCATCTCTACCCCAAACCACCCCAGTGATGCCCTCAATGTGATGTCCCGTTGCCTGGAGGCGGTTCGGGTCTGGATGGGGAGGAACAGGCTTCGGCTCAATCCCGACAAGACTGAGTGGTTGTGCGTGTCGGCATCTCGGGAAATTCAGATTATTCCACCTCTAACTATGGGGGGTGAGCTATTACCCCCCGTAGATAGGGCTCACAACTTGGGTGTCCTCCTAGATTCACAGCTCTCTTTGGAAGATCATATAGGAGCTGTGACTAGGGGGGCCTTTGCCCAGGTTCGCCTGGTGCACCAGTTGCGGCCCTATCTGAACTCATGACCTCTCGTTTAGACTGCAATGCTCTCTACATGGGGCTGCCCTTGAGGACCACGCGGAGGCTTCAGCTGGTGCAGAATGCAGCCGCGCGAGTGGTGTTGAGGGTTTCCCGATACTCCCATGTAACACCTCTACTCTGCGAGCTGCATTGGCTTCCGGTTGCCCTCTGGGTGAGATTCAAGGTGCTGGTGATGACCTATAAAGCCCTAAATGGCATGGGTCTGGATTACTTACAGGAGCACCTGCTGCCCGCATCAACTTCCCTTCGTCCAGTGCACTCCCACAGAGAGGGCCTCCTCAGGGTGCCGTCGGTCAGAGAGTGTCGACTGGAGACCCCCAAGGGGAGGGCGTTCTCTGTGGGCACACCAGACCTTTGGAACCATTTACCAGTTGAGCTCCGGATGGCTCCTGACCTTCGCTCCTTCCGCCGTGACCTAAAAACTTATTTATTTGAACAAGCCGGCCTGGTCTGATGGGTTTGGGGAATTTTAATATTAATTTTAATTAATTTTACTGTAATTGGGCTTTAATATTTAATTCTATCTTAACTTTTGTACAGTGTATTTTTATTGTATTTATTGCCCTGAGTCCTTCGGGAGAAGGGCGGTATAGAAATTAAATTATTATTATTATAATTATTATTATCAGATTTAATTCCTTAACTCTATTTGTCACCTCTACTGTATATTCAACAGGGATATGATTTAATTCATACCTGAGTGGCCTAGTGGTTTTCCATACTTTCTTCAGTTTAAGCCTAAACTTTGCAACGTGAAGCTCATGGTCTGAGCCACAGTCAGCTCCTGGTCTTGTTTTTACTGACTGTATAGAGCTTCTCCATCTTTGGCTGCAGAGCACATAGTCAATCTGATTTCTGTGTTGACCATCTGGTGATGTCCATGTGTAGAGCCTTCTCTTGAGTTGCTGGAAAAGAGTGTTTGCTATGACCATTGTATTCTCTTGACAAAATTCTATCAGCCTGTGCCCTGCTTCATTTTGTACTCCAAGGCCAAACTTGCCTGTTATTCCAGTTATCTTTTGGCTTCCTACTTTAGCATTCCAAACCTCCATGATGATAAGGACATCATTTTTTGGTGTTAGTTCTATAAGGTGCTGTAGGGCTTCATAGAACCGGTCAATTTCATCCTCTTCAGCACTGGTGGTTGGGGCATAGACTTGGACTACTGTGATATTGAATGGTTTGCCTTGGATTCAAACTGAGATCATTCTGTCATTTTGGGGATTGTATCCCAGTATTGCTTTTCCTAGTCTTTTATTGACTATGAAGGCTACTCCATTTCTTCTGAGGGATTCTTGCCCACAGTAGTATACCTGATGGTCATCTGAATTAAATTCACCCATTTCTGTCCATTTTAGTTCGCTGATTCCTAAGATGTCGATGTTCAGTCTTGTCATCTCTTTTTTGACCATGTCCAGGTTTCCTTGATTCATGGATCTTACATTCCAGGTTCCTATGGAGAAAAAAATCTTTACAGCATCGGACTTTCCTTTCACCACCAGATACATCCACAGCTGAGCGTCCTTTCGGCTTTGGCCCAGTTGCTTCATTCTTTCTGGTGCTACTAGTACTAGCCCTCTGCTCTTCCCCAGTAGCATATTGGACGCCTTCTGACCTGAGGGGCTCATCTTCCAGCGTCATATCATTTTGCCTTTTGGTACTGTCCATAGGGTTTTCATGGCAAAGATAATGGGTTGCCATTTTGTTGTCCAGTGGATCACGTTTTGTCAGAACTCTCTGCTATGACCTTTCCATCTTGGGTGGCCCTGCATGGCATAGCTCATAGCTTCATTGAATTACGCAAGCCCCTTCGCCACGACAAGGCAGTAATCCATGAAGGGGTTTAAACTCTAGCAGGTTAAAAATCATAACTTAAGAATTGGCCTTATTCAATAATTGTGCTAAATAGAAAGTCAGAGTGAGAATGTGGCTTGGCACACATGCAGGGCTTAATTATTTATTTAACATATCTATATGCCTGCCTATCAAACAAAGGCACTGTGGGTAATGCATAAATCAAAAGTATATGTAACAAAATCACCATCCATAAAAATAAAAATAGCAAAACAAGGCTAAAAATTTCATTAACAACAGATATACTCGCTGCATCCATATCACAGCTGCATTAATAAACTGTCCCCAGTGTCTGGGGAAATAGTTTCAGGCTAGAAAGTTTAGGGTCAGGTATCTCAGGGAAGAAGCCATTTAGTAAATTTTATAAATTGTTGTGTAATTCTTTAGAGTAAGTAAATCAGATTGTACTAAACATTTCACAATTACTTCACAATTCCTTTATATTGCCACTCCCATGCCTGGAAATAGTGTATGTACTGTTATGCTCCACCCTTGAAGTTCAGCAAAAGCTTTTAAAACAAGAGTAGAAAGCTTGAAAACTTCTGTTTAGGATTTATTTCCTACAGAGCTTCCTTTGACATGAGTACGGAGACAATAATTAATAGAAATTCTTTTTTTCTTTCTGGTTAATGCTGAATTTTTATTTCATGAGTCCTGAAATAAAGTTTGGTGCATTAGGCATCAGGCTAGAAACTGGGAGAGCTTGAGTTGATACTTAGTTACAACAATCTCATCATCACATTATTATTCTGTAGAACCAACATCAAAAATTCAATATATATTATAGCCTCATGCCGTTTACCCCACACACATGTGCTTTGTTCCGTTACCTACATTTCTTTCTTTTTTTCTTACGGCATCTGTTCCGTCCAGATAAAGAATCTGTGTTGGCAATTCAGGTAAGTGGGGAAGTGTTTTGTTTTTGCTAAGAAGCCAGGAACTATCACACTCATTAGCAGCTTGTTTCTATCCTTAAGTAAGAACCATGAATATAAACCAAACACTCCTTCTAGATAGATTTGGACCTTATCTTTATAAATCTCACTTTTGTACTTCAGTCTCAAAATTTGGAAATAGAAACAACTATGGCAAACTACTGCAAATCAGGGTGGATATATGAAAATGGGAAGAATAAATTTAGTTATCCAAGTGGAAATGGCAAATACAGGAGTCATTCTTAGTTGAACGGTTTAAATCGTCATTCTTTCTTTTTGAACAAAGTGCAAAGACATACTGGAGAACTTGACTGACCAGATTAAACCAGCTTGATGACTGCTTCTCAAGAAAGTGTAAAAGAGTTTATGGGCCAAATTTTTCATTTCCCATCAGAATTATGATTTCAAAGCTATATACATAAACTTTAAGTGAATCTGTCCTAATTAAGACATCTGACAGTACTTTAGTCACACTAAAACAAGTAATAACTATGGAGTAAAACCAAATCAATAAAGCAAACTCAGCAGAATAAAAAATTAAGAAAACTATGACCAACATATTATAAAAAGTTTAAAAGATTGGATATATAGCTAACAGCATGTTGCCAAAGCTTTTCTCTTTAGTCCTGATCTCTTTCACTCAATTCCCTGAGTCGTAAGGGAGAGGTCACTAAATAAAATCTTGATCTGGACAAATCTATGAAGGAGCAAGTCATCTGAATAATGTGGTCACAAATCATTGGAGTTTGCTCTTCCCTTACGGATTTTTCTCCTCTAGTCACAGCTGACTTTAGGAGGTAGTGTTCACCTCTGTTTCTAGGCCATTGAGCCAGAGCTGTCTGAAGACATTTCCATGGTCATGTGGCCAGCATGACATCACAGAACACTGTTACCTTCCTACCGAAATGGTACCTATTTATCTACTTGCATTTGCTTTCAGATTGCTAGGTTGGCAGGAGCTGGGGTAAGTAATGGGAGCTATCCTATTACACGGCACCCAGTCTCAAACTTGGGCTGTTGGCTTTCCTCCAGATCAAGATTTTATTTAGTGGCCTCTCATTTATGACTCAGGGAATTAAGTGAAAGGGATCATGACTAAAGTGAAGAGCTTTGGCAACATGCCTCTTAAACTTTTTGAAACTTTTTTTTATAAACAAGTTTTATTGATTTTTTAATATTTACATAAACATGTATTTGTGAAACAATATGGTGGTTGGGTAGGTAAAATAAGAAATAACCAGTTGTAAATAGTTCAGGTTACATCAACAGAAATGCCCTCTCTAGTTCCCTTAGTGATTACATAGTCAAAATAAGCAAGTTAGTAAACTTCTAGTTATCACCTAGTCAATCAACAAAATTTAAAATATATTTTCAATAATACATATCAATATCCTGTTTTTAAATTTTATCTAATTGCAATAAGATATTCTAGCATAGCCTATAGTATATAGGAAAAAGCTTAATTTTGGGTAACCTACAATTCCCTATTTCAATAAAGAATAATTCTTTTACCTGCAAAACTTATATTGTTCATTACAAAACATTTTACCATTAAAGTCTAGTTTTCATCTTAACAAATCACCAGTTATTAGAAATATATTTTTTGCCTTAACCATTCAACAATTATTAAAATGCTAACTTTTATGTATAAAATTCTAGATTCTATACTATAGTTCAAAAGTAACCACTGAATATTCTATAAGTCATCTTGACCATACATTAATTATTAAAATACTATCTTTTGATATGTCGTTCCAAATTCTATAATATAGTTCGGATTTATATTCTAAAAGCTTACTTTTGTTTTCCTTTACAGATCTAAAAGCTAAATGTAAAATCAGTGATATTTTTAGAGATTCTCCTTTATCTATAGAAAGATATTTTTATAGTCTATCTTTAGGAATCCCAAAAGAGAAACAAGTTCAGTTTTTTAAATCTAACTCTTGCCTTCTCTCAAGCCTCGTCCGGAGAGCAGGAAAACCAAGCAACCGAGATGAGTGCTGAGTTCTCAGGAACAGTTTATTGAGCAGAAGAAAACAAACTCCAAAAGGAATAAAGCCAGCGTTGGCTGCTACCCACACCCAATGCTGTTAAATACATGTTGCACGTACACGCCCACGGCCCACCCAACCGCACCCACATCCGCCCATCCCTTACTTAATGCCTGCTCCTCCCAAGCACCTCCTTTTGTGACACGTCCCGACACCCGGCACCCTCCACCCCCCAGGTGAGTTCCCTCGCGTACGTCTGCCCCGTCGCCGCCAGACGCCACCCCCACACCCGTCCCCAGAACCGGCACCTCCCACCCCGAGGCTTCTAGTGCTGCTCCACCCTGCCGCTCGCCCCCCCCTTCGTGGACCCGGTGAGCTCCTGGCCGAACTGCCTCGGACACGGGCTCCGCTCCCCTGTTCCAGCAGCTCCCGAGGCCCAGTCTGGTGTGGCAAGTCCGCCGGCGCGCCAAGAGTCGAGTCCACAGCTGTTTCGGGCCCAAGGCCCCGCGAGGCCACCGTAGCCGGCAGGACGAGGTCGGGCCGCAGAGCGCACGCGCGCACCACCGAGGCTCCAGCCGGCCCGGCGCGCACGTGTGCAGTCGCGCAGCTCCCAGCAGGCCGCCGTCGCTGCCGCAGCCGTTGAATTGCAGACGTGGCCCGGGCCCCACCGAGGACGTCAGAGCAGGAGGTGAGTGTCGAGCAAGGTGCCGGTGAGTGTCAAGCCCGTGGTGCCGGCGAGCGTCGAGCCCGCGGGGCGCGACATGCCGCCCCTCCTACCAGGGCCCCTCCTGCAGGGGAAGACATAAGAGGTAAGCAGCTGTCCACCCGGCTCGCGGCTTCCACCCGTCCCCCCCTTGGTTTGCCAGGGTGTAATCGGTGGAATGCCCGCACCAGCCGAGGGGCATGCTTCCCACACCCATGTCACCTCCTCTAAGGGATATCCCTTCCACTTGATTAGGTACTGAACAACCCCCCTACGGACCCTGGAGTCAAGGACCTCCTGAACCTCATAATGCTCGCTGTGGGTGGGCCCAGGCCCTCCCTCCCCTACTGCTGTTGAGGCTGTGGTGGCAGGCTTCAGCAAGCTACTGTGGAACATCGGGTGGAGTTTACCTAGGATCTTCAGTAGTTGTAGCCGTACCGTTACGGGGTTAATTACCTGTACCACCTGGAATGGCCCGATGTATTTGGGACCTAGCTTCTTACAGGGGACATGGGCACATAGATACTTGGTGGACAGGTAGACCAAATCCCCCACCTTTGGGACTGCGAACGCTTTTCGTTTTTTATCGGCCTGCTCCTTATACGTTACCGCAGCCCATTCCAGCGCCTTTTTCGCCGCACCCCAGGCCTCCTCAATCTGCCTCATCCACTCCTGAGGCTGACAGGGGGCTCCGTCCCCCAGGCTGCACTCAGGGATGGGGACGAAATCGTTGCCCGTCACCACTTTGAAGGGGGAAAATCCTGTACTACTATGAACAGCGTTGTTATACGCCACTTCCGCAAACGCTAGAAGGTCCACCCAGTTGGTTTGTTGGTACGACACGTAGCAACGTAAGTAACGGTCAACGGCGGCATTGGCCCGTTCCGCCGCGCCGTTGGTGATAGGGTGGTACGCCGTGCTGAGCACCTGTGTTGATCCGATGAATCTAACAAATTCCTTCCAGAAACGCGCCATGAACTGCATACCCCGGTCCGAAATGATACGGTGTGGTACCCCATGTAAACAGTAGATGTGAGTTACAAAGAGCCAAGCCAATCGACGTGCCGAGGGCAATCCTTTACAAGGAATAAAATGGGCCTGCTTAGAAAACAAGTCCACCACTGTCCAAATGACATTGTGGCCTTTACTTTCGGGCAACTCGACGATGAAGTCCATGGCAATGTCTTGCCACGGACGGGTAGGGTCGGCTACTCTCTGGAGGAGACCCAGAGGTTCTCCCACCATGGGTTTGGTAGCGCAAACGTGGCATCGCCGTACGTAGTCCTCCACCGTCTTCGTCATGTGAGGCCACCAAAATTGCCGACGTGCCAAATGCAGGGTTTTCAAAAATCCATAGTGCCCGGCTTGTTTGGTGTCATGACACCGATATAGCACTCGTTCCCGCAAAGTGGCAGGTACGTAGATCCGGTCCCGTGCCAGGCCAAGCCATCACGCATCATCACGAGCTCTGGGTGAGTCTGCAGCCAGTCGTCCCCCTGAAGGGCTTTCCGAAGGTCCTCACAGAGCTCATCCTGCGCTGCTAGGGCAGCATCCCCCTCCCGAGCCGGACCTTCGGTGGGCACAAGCGCCTGCACTACGTCCTCCCTCTTACCTTCAAACTGCGGCATACGCGACAGTGCGTCTGCCAGGAAATTTTTTTTCACTGGAACATACTTTAACGTAAAGCGGAATCGCCGAAAGTACAGCGCCCACCGTACATGCTTGGGTGAGAGCCGTCGGGGTGTCTGCAGAGCCATCAGGTTTTTATGATCTGTCCACACCTCAAACGGGTGGACAGCCCCCTCCAAATGATGTCGCCAAAGTTCCAGTGCCCAGCGTACCGCGAAAGCCTCCTTCTCCCATATCGCCCAGGCGCTCTCTGCGGGAGACAATTTTTTAGATGCATAGGCACATGGCTGAAGCGCCCCGTCCTTGTTTCGCTGAAGAAGGACAGCTCCGAGAGCAACATCGCTCGCATCTGCTTGGACCACGTAGGGCAGGGCAGGGTTTGGGTGCCGT
This sequence comes from Vipera berus, assembly GCF_964194415.1. NCBI lineage: Eukaryota > Metazoa > Chordata > Lepidosauria > Squamata > Viperidae > Vipera > Vipera berus. The sequence continues at coordinate 36,912,418 of NC_138208.1, read as the reverse complement.
AAAACCGGTTCTTTAGCGAAAAGAGCCTTGAGTGTATCAAAGGCCCGTTGGCACTCTGCAGTCCACCCCACCCGTAGTCCAGGACATGGTTGTACTGTCAGCTGTCGTGTACGGAGGAGGTCCGTGAGTGGCAGGGCTATGGCCGCAAAACAAGGTATGAATTGGCGGTAGAAGTTCGCAAAACCTAAAAAACTTTGCAACTGACGCCGCGTCCGTGAAGCCTGCCATTGCTGGATGGCCTCTACCTTCTTTGGGTCCATTTCCACCCCCCCTGCGGAGATCCTGTACCCTAAATAATCGAGCTGCATTCTGTGGAATTCGCATTTGGACAGCTTGACAAAGAGCCGTGCGTACCGCAACTTAGTCAGCACCCACCTGACCAAGGCGATGTGCTCTTCCAACGTCTCCGTGTAAACCAGAATGTCGTCTAGATAGACCAGGACCCCGCGGTATAAGAATTCATGCAAGACTTGGTTAATCAGTTGCATGAAGACAGCAGGGGCTCCCTGTAACCCGAACGGCATCACCCGAAAGTGGAAACTCCCCAGGGGACAGTTGAATGCCGTCTTCCACTCGTCCCCGGCCTTAATTCTGATTCGATAGTAGGCCTCTCTGAGGTCCAGTTTGGTAAAGATCCGGCCTTTAGCCAGATGGGCCAGCAGGTCTTTCATCAACAGGAGCGGGTAAAGGTGCTCAACACACACTGCGTTCACACCGCGATAGTCCATGCACAGCCTAAGCCCACCGTCCTTCTTCTCGTGGAACAACACGGGCGCCGCCATCCTAGATCGTGCTGGCTGTATGAACCCCCGCTCCAGGTTTTTGTCAATGTACCACCGGAGTTCCTGCATTTCTTTCGGTGACATAGCGTACATCCGGGGTTTTGGCAGCTTGACACCAGGTTCCAGCTCGATGGCACAATCCGTGGAGCGATGAGGCGGCAGCGTGTCGCACTCTCGCTCGTCGAACACGTCCAGCAGGTCGGAGTAGTCTCGGGGTACCTGAGCTTCTTGCGCTAACCCACCCGCACAGGCCCTCTCTCGTTCCCCCGTGTGTGGTGGTCCCAGGAATGTGTGCTCCCGCGGGGGCTGTGGGCCCAACCCCAACTGGAGATGGCGGCAACCCCCCTCCCACCAGATTGTAGGGCCCCACCGGTCCAACCATGTGAGCCCTAGAATGACTGCCTCGGTCATGGATGGTACCACTATAAACCGCAAAGTCTCCCAGTGATCGCCCATCTCCAACCGGATCGGCTCAGTGATGTGAGTGATGGGTGCCCTCCCCAAGAGAGACCCATCCACCTGTTGAAAGTGTAGGGGGGTGGCCAGCCGCCTTATCGTGACCCCTAGTCCAGCCACCACTGCCTGGCTCATAAGGCACCGGGTGCTACCCGAATCAACGAGGGCCTTATACGCTTTCTTTTGACCCGTACAGGGACTGACTAGCACCACAGGGAATACAAAGGGACAAACCGGAGCACTCACCATTGGGTCCTCGTCTAGGTCCTGTTCCTCCGGAGTCTCGTACTGTGCGGGCTGTGTGTCTGCTGGCGTCTCCACCCGGACAGGAGCGGTTGGCCTGGAGACATCCCCGCCTAGTTGGTGAGCAGCTCGTGTCCGCTCTGCGGACCTCCGGGTTCTGGTCCCTCGTGCTGAGGAGACAGAAGGGGCTGCCCGGGCAGGAGGCAGTGGGCAATCGGCTGCCCGGTGTCCCGGTTGATCACACCTGAAACACCTCAAGACAGCCCGTGCTGGCTGGGAGGGAGGCCGCGTAGACGCCCCCACAGGCCGCTCGTCCACTTTTGTCTTCTCGGTCGGCCGTCGGCTTCCAGAGGGAGGTTCGGACCGTCCCCGCACGTCCTGCAGCCCCACATCCAGCTCCACGGTCACACGGTACCACTCCTGCAGCCGCGCCGGGACGCCGTGTACCACACAAGCCCGGCAGAGAGCCCCGTCCAGGCCAGCCCTAAAATGGTGGACGAGGAGGCGCTCCGGCCATGAGCGCAATTTCCCGGCCACCTTACGGAACTCCCTCACATACTCTACTGCAGGTCTGCCTCGCTGTCATAGGGAAAGGATGTCGGCTTCAGCCCGCTGCACCCGAGAGATGTCCTCGAAATGGGCCCGTAATGACTCCAAGAACAAGCCAACATCTCCAAGCTCCCGAGCGTGCTCACTGTATAAATCGGCTGCCCAGGCCGCTGCCTCTCCTTGCAGGCAAGCTGTTACTGCCACCACCATAGCCCGTTGGGACACGTAAGCCTGGGCGTACTGGTCCATGTGACCTATCACCTGGACCAGGAACATCGCCAGACGGTCGGGGTGGCCGTCGTAGGAAACCGACAAAGGTGGTGGTCCCCATACCACTCTGGGTCCCCATGAACCCACCTGCGGCCCCAGAACGGGAGAGGCTCCAACTAGCCGTGTTGTCAGTTGGCCTGGTCTGTCATCTATCCCTGACCACATCCCCGCAGCACCTCGGCTGAGGCCTACAGGAGCAGAGCCCTCATGGGGCACACCAAGTCCAGGTTGGTTCTGGAATGGTGGCGCATCCAGAGGTGAACGGGTCGGCCCAGCCCGTCCTGCTGGAGCCCCAGCAGGGGACCATTGGCCTGGATCCTGGCCACCAGCCTCCCCAAACCTGGTCCGCAAAATGTCCATAGTCCGATTGCCTGGAGTGGTGGAATAACTCCACTCCTCCCCATCGTCCTCCATGAGGCACCGCTCCCTCCAAACCGAGGGACCCCTCGGCCGGGGTTCGTGGGCCTCCTCGAAACCTCTATGGCCCAGGGCAGGGCCCAGCCACCATCCTTTGCCGTGGCCTTGGCTTCCTGCCTCCCTCGGCTCCACTGCGCAGTCCTCAAGTAACGACAGCCGCTGTTTAGGCCGAGCCGCCGGAGGCGCAACCTCTCCCACATCCACCGTCCTGGAGGAGGCTGCACCAGCCCCGGCCCCGGCCCCCATCTCAGGCCCGACCTCCTTTTCAGGAACAACCGCTGGGGCGGCCCCCTGCAATCCCTCCGCCATGACAACTCACCCACTTGTCGCTCGGAAGGCAAGATGAAAGGGTGAAACGCTGGCTTTCTCTCAAGCCTCATCCAGAGAGCAGGAAAACCAAGCAACCGAGACGAGTGCTGAGTTCTCAGGAACAGTTTATTGAGCAGAAGCAAACAAACTCCAAAAGGAATAAAGCCAGCGTTGGCTGCTACCCGCACCCAACGCTGTTAAATACATGTTGCACGTACACGCCCATGGCCCACCCAACCGCACCCACATCCGCCCATCCCTTACTTAATGCCTGCTCCTCCCAAGCACCTCCCTTTGTGACACGTCCTGACACCCGGCACCCTCCACCCCCCTAGGTGAGTTCCCTCACGTACGTCCGCCCCATCGCCACCAGACGCCACCCCCACACCCGTCCCCAGAACCGGCACCTCCCGCCCCGACGCTTCTAGTGCTGCTCCGCCCTGCCACTTGCCCCCCCTTCGTGGACCCGGTGAGCTCCTGGCTGTACTGCCTCGGACACGGGCTCCGCTCCCCTGTTCTAGCAGCTCCCGAGGCCCAGTCTGGTGTGGCAAGTCCGCCGGCGCACCAAGAGTTGAGTCCACAGCTGTTTCAGGCCCAAGGCCCCGCGAGGCCACCGTAGCCGGCAGGACGAGGTCGGGCCGCAGAGCGCACGCGCGCACCGCCGAGGCTCCAGCCGGCCCGGCGTGCACGTGTGCAGTCGTGCAGCTCCCAGCAGGCCGCCGTCGCTGCCGCAGCCATTGAGTTACAGACGCGGCTCGGGCCCCGCTGAGGACGTCGGAGCAGGAGGTGAGTGTCGAGCAAGGTGCCGGTGAGTGTCGAGCCCGTGGTGCCGGCGAGCGTCGAGCCTGCGGGGCGCGACACCTTCCTTTTGTGCCAATCATGCTTCCCTCTTGGCATCTTTAAATTCTCAAATGTATATTCCTTTCTTCCTATACTCCTTATCTGAATCCAGGGAGCGTATCCAAATGTCAGTTTTGCAAGGAAAATGTCCCCTTTGTAACCATTGTATTTTTGCTTTGATAATTCAGTTTTTGGTGGTTGATATAATATAATTGTCATTAAATCAGTCAAATCTTTTTGTTCTTCCAATTCTATCTGGGTTAGGTAGAAAGTAGTAGCTGGTATTATGGTTGTCATTTGATCAATTGAATTCTCAATATAGTGTATTTGAAGGCCTTTAGTGTCTTCACTCTTGGTGTTGCTTTCTTCAGATGCTGTTGCTTTTTGGCTTGTAAGTTTTGTAGTTGCCATTAAACTTTGGACTTTAAGGTTTTCTGTAGGTTGCTTTTGTTGTTCTTTGAAATCTACTATTTTAGTGTTAGTTTCCACTTCTTCTATTTGGTTTTGGGTTATCTTTTCCTCATTTACAGTCAGAATTTGATTTGGTGGCTTTAAGTTGTCAGATTTTTCTTGGAGTTTGGCTTTAATTTGCTCTGTCATTGCCAAGATCATGTCCAGTATCAGTTTATAATCAAGTGGTGGGATATATTCATCCATTTTGTTGTTGTTTGAAGTTAAATCTTCCATGGAGGCTGATTTAATAATAGTCACAGATTTTCCACCTCCTGAAGAGTTGTATTCAGTGCCAGGTGTTCCCACACTTATCTTTAAGCATTGTTTCAAGGACAGCTCTGTTATTCAGTCAGCTCTCACAACAGAAAAATAAAGTTTACTTGCTGTACCAGGTTTCACCACAAGATGTCATCAATAAGATATAACATGCAATGTAAGAATATTTTTTTTCTTTTTCTTCCCCCCCCCCCCCAAATTAATATGGAACTTTTGTAGGATTAGTCCAAATTTTTTCTTTAATTTACAGCTTAGAAAGAGGATAGGATAGTGGATCCTCAGCAACAAATAGAAGCTTTTTAGTAAATATAGATGAAATTGCTTAAATTCTTTGCTGAATTAATTGAATTTCTTTTGTAGCTTTGAGGCTTTAAAATTTGTTCCCAAAGTAGATATTCACCGTTTTCTCAAAAAATGGGGAAAGAGATTTTCAGGAAAGTCCCATAGGAAGATGGTTAAGGGAATAGGAAAGGTAAAAGCTCACCCAGGTCCTCCAGATTACTTCTTAGTGCTAGGTAGCGCTTTTGGCTTTGGGCAGGGAGCAGCTTAGTGATCGGTCATCTTTATGGCTGGTCTCTTCTTCTTCGGGCAAAAGGAGATAATCCCGGATTCCAGCAGAGGTCTGCTGCCCTTCCTCAATTGCAGGGAAGTCCTCCTCTCAGTAATTGCCCATCCAGGGCGATTTTTGACCCTTTTCAGGGTCCTCCAAAAAAGAAAGAAATGGACCGCAGGAAGCAGACTGTTCCTGTACATCCAGAAGCGCCGCACGCCAAGTTTTTGAAACTTTTTAACTAGTGAGCCATTGTGCTATCCAAAAGCCATTTGGGGCTTTAAAAATGAACAGTTTATTGGGTCAAACAATAGATTGGAAACCAAAGCCAAATATTACTGCCAGTTTTTGAAAAGTATCTTACCAGACATTTAAAGCTATAGCCCATGTGCTGACCATTTAAAGAATAATTTCCCCACTCCTGCAGAGTGAACTGGTGAATCAAACACTGCCAATTCTGGGATGGTCATGGGCCACTGTCACCTTTACTGGATCCATACCATAAAGACAACATCCAATTCATCAGTTTTTCTAAGAGTATAGCATGCTTTAAAAGTGGAACAGCATACGATGGAGAAGCACTTTAATGCTTCTTTATATGCCCCTACTAAGTGGGCCCAGCAGTGGTAGATTCAGCCACTTTGCACCACTTTGGCAGAACCAGTAGCTAATTTTTTGTTACCCAGGCCCAAAATAGACTTCTGGAAGCGGCATCCACATAGAGAACCAGTTGTTCACATATTTGAATCCTACCACTGCGGCCCAGTAACTATTTCTAAAACAATTAACAGATACAACCTTTCCTTTGCCCTTTTACAAAAGAAATCAGGAAAAATAAACATAACTTTCTTGCCCTAAATCAGTGATCCCAGCGACCAGGCACCAGGGATTGGTTTTGTGGAGAGAGGTTTTTCCACAAACCAGAGAGGGTGTGGTTTTGTTTGCTGCCTGCAACTCGTGCATGGGGCTTTACTTGTTTGTGCGGCCCAGTTTTTGGCATGCCACAGACCGGTACCAGTCCATGGATCAGGGGTTAGGCACCCCTATCCTAGATTATACATATATTTATTTGAAGAGCTCTGGTAGCACAGTGGTTAGAATGCAGTATTTCAGGTGAACTCTGCCCACAATCTGGAGTTCGGTCCTAATGGGCTCAAGGTTGACTCAGCCTTCCATCCTTCTGAGGTCAGTAAAGTGAGGGCCCAGATTGTCAGGGACAATATGCTGACTCTGTAAACTGCTTAGAGAGGGCTGTAAAGCACTATGCAGCAGTATTAAATTTTTGTTATTGTTATTTTAACCCTTGTATTAGTAAGCTTTGCTGATTAGAAATTAATCACTTCCAGACCATATTGCACCAGAAGCAATAAGAATACATTTAGGGTTCTCTCCCCCACACACTTTTCAGTCCCTCACCTGATTCAGCCAATTTTAAACTCAAACTTGTGATTAAATTAACAATGAAATTGGATAGTTGGACTCATTTATACACAGTTGAATATCAATAAATGTTTTTTTCCACTCTGCTTAGTTCACATTTTCTTAGCTGTGGATAGTATAATTTATATGTAAAATGTGCACAGTTGGCACTAAAAAAGAGGAAAATGTTCTATAGGAAGAGCAGCAATGAAAGGAATTAAATGATGCAGTTCAAAAGAATTTACTTCTGTGTTTTGGCTCATACTTTTGTTTTTCATGTCAGAAATACTTCAGTTAATATTCTAACATAAGCCTAATAGTGGAGGAAGATTTATATTGACCCTTCAACCTTGCTGAGGTGCCTATGCTCAGTTTAATATGTTCCTCTCACTGCAATTAAACTGCCCTCCTAACCCCCCTGCAATTATCCCCCAGCAGGCTTTCATTTCACCTTTTCTGCTCAAGATAAGGATAACAGAAATACTTGTTGATTAATATAGATCTGATTATTAAACAAAAACAGTGACAACAAGGAAACAAGGAAGCATTCTGGGAAGTCAAGCCCTGCACATTTCCATAAAACACAGATGGAAAACACTGCTGTATGAAAATAAAATGTAAAAATATGTTAATTTAGTTAACAGCCTAGAAACAATATTAAGTCTTCAGACCTTATCAACACTGAAGTAGAAATGCATTTCCTGATAATGAGAAATAAAATTTAATTATCATTGTTTAGCTACATGCTACTTACTTTTTACTGAAGAATGGAAATAATATATTTTCTATTCATTTTTCCACTGAAACAACTATACTGTTATAAAATGGACTACTCTGGAATAAGAATACCACTTCTCATTCAGGGAGTATATTTAGAATGAAGCTGCAATATTTGTTTTATTTATTTGGAAATGTATAAAAGTTCATCAGATTTACTTCTAGTGGACTAAATAGGACACTGGGGCAAACTTTTCCTGCTCTGGAGCCAAAATCAAATTGCTTCATCTTTCTACATGGGATGTCTGAAATTATCTGCCCTACCATCCTGGGGATAAGATTTGCTATTGTATCAAAAGTAGCAGTAAAGGTTCCCCCTGTCCAGTTGTTTCTGACTCTAGGGGTGCTGCTCATCTCTGTTACCTAGCCGAGGGATCCAGCATTGTCTGAAGATACTTCCATAATCATGTGGCCAGCATGACTATACACCAAAGCACATGGGACACTGTTACCTTCCCACCAAAGTGGTACCTATTTATCTACTTGCATTTGCGTGCTTTTGAACTGACAGATGAGCAGGAGCTGGGGCAAGTAATGAGAGCTCACCCCTATCATGACACTCACGTTTCAAACTTGGGCTGTCAGATTTCCAGCTGATGATCTCAGCATCTTTAATCGCTGAGCCATTAAGTTACCAAGGAGCAAAACTTTCAGTCTTGTAGATTTTATCATTCCAAAATCTTATGCACACCAATAATATCCTTAATAAGACAAAGCATGCTTCATCTACCAATAGCTGGTACTACACGTCTCAACAGCAGCCTGTAAATCACTCTGTTTAAGTCAGCAGCATAGATGTCAAGATTTGCAGCATTTGTATTTTTCCTGCATTTCAAACTAAGGGATTCTGAACATGGGATGGGTGCTTAGAATGTAAATTGCCTGAAAAATGTAAGGCAATCCTATCTGGCAGAATATACTTCCAGGTGAGCTGATTTTGGATGGAAATTTTAGATACTAATAACTGCAAGAGTAAGGCTGCTTGCCAAGAATGGGCAACTTATATCCTCCTCACCACATGAAGATCCCAAATCTACCAAAGATTTTCTCTACCAAAGATTGTCTTTTTGAGAAGTAAAGAAAGAGAAGAAATTTTCTGGTCAACTGCTGATTGGGGAAAATCGGGAGTATTTCCTTCAATATTCAGAAATTACTTCAGCTGTCAAAAGAGAGTCCTTATAAGCATTGAGTCCTTATATCCAGACAATTGCTAACATAAGGATGAGCCTTCACATTTTTCCAATTAAGTGCTTAGTGAGAGACATTTTTTCAGAGATGTGATGGGTGATCTTGGAGGGGGGGAAGTCTTTGGAAAAATAAGAAAGAGCCATTATGATGGACAACCTCAAGGGTCACATCATATGCATACAGTATAGCATGTAGTATAGATATAGTAGATATAGATATAGTAAATCTCTTACCCTCAGGCTAGATATAGCCCACAGATATTGAAATGATAAAAAGGTATGGAAAGTTGCACTAATTGCTTTGGAGTAAACTAGATTTAGCTAGATCTCTTTTTCTTTTCTCTTCTTTTCTTCCTTTAATTCTTTTTTCTTATTACTTTTGCTTTTCTAGCCTTTGCATAACAATGGTTACTCCAAAAATAGCCTGATGTATGTACTGACTATTATTGACAGTAGTTCTTAAAGTATTTTTTATTATTGCAACATTTTATATGGGCAAAATCAGAAGCCATATTCAAATAAAACACCACCAAAGGTTAGGCTAGAAGGAAAAAAGAATATTATTCTAACATGGGTATTAACTAAAATAGAACATTTGGAAATACCTAAAGCTAGGTGTAGAATAGCATGTAGCAAGTGTCTCAGAATAAACTGTGACCCTGACTCATAGAGCTGGTTATTCAGACTCTGAAAGAATTCTTGGAATTGCATTTCTAAAATACTTGGGGTGTTTTAGGGAACATAAAGCAATCCTGCAAACATACCTGGTAAGTCTTATTTTGCTTATTACTCTTGTATATTGTAAATATTCTTAAGCTCTGCAAAATATAAACAAAGTGCATCTATAAAAATTATGTATTGTGCAACAAAAAGAAAAAAATGTTATTGTTATGGAGTGGACCTACCTACAATTCAAGGGAGACAAGAGAAAAATGAATTGACCTGGAGACTGTTATAAAGCAGGGTTAATGCTTCAAAGTATAGCACGATATTTCCTTGTTTTGAAAACTTTACATGCCACCCTGTGTCTCTTTGGAAGACAAGAATTTAGATGATATCCTTGCTAGCAACTTAAGTTACTACTGCTGGTTTGACTAGCTCTGTACTTGTAACCTTGTCAGTTACAATGTAGATATTAGAAAAAAGAGATTTTCTTAATTTACTGTGCATTTTAAACAGGATAAAAACAATTATGTACATTACATCAAATAAAACTATGAAGAAATGACTGGGCAGAGCCACTTTATATTGGCGTTATTTAGAAAAAATATCCACAATTTTAAAAAGGTTTTACACTAGCTTAACCAAAAGATGAAATTTTGCTGTATTCCAGGGTTGAAACAACCATAGTTTATCCACATTCTTTACAATCTTTGGGAGTGGCAAACCATCTCAGTGGTTCTACATCCAAGAAATCAAATTCCTCTTATTTATACTATACCTGAAGCCTTTTGTTCACTTGTATTCCATTTTTTCCTTTTCCAGTTGCTTTTGATGCTCCAGAAATGTGTAACTCTATTGCTAGAGCTTTGAAAGTATGCTAACAATTATTTTCAGCTGCAGTATATTACTCCTCCCTCCCTCCATTCCTGTACTTGAGTTTCAGTTAACAAAACAAATATACTACAAGCACCCTACTTCATGGATATAAAGAAATTTTCATCAATTTTCTCTCTCTTTTCTTGTAGATCCTATGTTGCATTCTTTATCCCCTGCTTGGGTTTACAACTTAGTGAAATCTGAAATGTCCAGTTGAAGAGAATTTTTGCCAGGTACTTCCCTCTTGATCTCTTCTACTTAACCTGTTCTCCAAATCCTCTTAATTCATCCTTAGCAATATGGTGTTAGACTATTATAATGTAATCCTTAATACTATTCAGAACAGATTTTGAATTATCTTAGAAATGCAAATTTAACTAATGTAATCTGATTTTCTGTGTGAAAAATCATGGCAGAATGGATTACAACTTAAAAATATAATAGGCAATCCAAACTTATGAATGTTTTTAACAATTCTATGATTAATGGATTCTTCATTAAATGAACAACTTTATTTAAGACACATCCAAATAAATTTCTAGGTCTTCGGGTAAGGGAAAAGAGGCAAAATGACTGGGCATTTCTTAATTATGTTCAAATGCTGCAAATGTATTGCAAATATCTAATTTTGCCCATCAGAGCTAGCTGCACTTTCTGAGGATCAGTTTTAAAGTTGACACTCGGCTCCACCTCAGAAAGAAAGAGTCTCCTGCAGGGGAAACAGAAATCAGGTTAGCCATCCCCGGGGCTTGTGAGGGTAATTATAAAACTTTTTTATTAACCTATCCACTTTCACATTCATACATTTCACCCATGTAGCCTCTGAAAAACCTTTCCACTGGACAAGGTATTGTAGTTTTCCCTTGTGCAACCTAGAATCCAGAATATGTTTGATCTCATAATGTGTGTGTGTCTCTCTCTACCACTACTGGACTAGGCGGCTCTTTAGGTCTTAAGGTGGATTCTGACACAGGTTTTAAAAGACTGCAATGAAACACAGAATGAACTTTCCCCAACAATCGCGGAAGCCCCGGCCCTCTTGGAGTGGTCCCATAACGCTGGGGACCAGCTGCCTGCCAGTCCAAGGCACCAGATGATCTTGCTGCCTGCTGGGTGGGACCTCCGTCCATCGTCATCCTGGCACCGGGACTGCTCTGTGTGGTTGCTGCCGGGGTTTGAACAGCAGGACCCTTCCCCTGAAATGTACCCTAACCGGGCAGACTCCTGAGCCATGGACTGGCCAGTCGGAAGTGGGACGACCCGGAACGCACAGGCTGGGTTTCAGTATGCGGCCACCATCCTGTATCATGTTCAGTTTCTGCAACCGGCCATGGCAAGGGCTCTTGACATCCAACTTCCCCAAACCTGTCCTAGAGTATGTCCATCGTCTGTCTGCCCGGTGCTGTGGAGTAACTCCATTCCTCCTCCTCCTCATCAGTGAGGTGCTGCTCCCTCCATTCCATCAGTGGACCTCTTGGCCGTGTTGCTTGCACCTGACCGAGTTCCATGCAGCCCAGGGCAGGGCTGAACTACCATTCCCCTCCATGGGTCTGCACTCCTGTCTCCTGGGCATCATCTACTGTGGCCACCGGTGGTGGGTCCCGCACCTTGGGCCTGACCACCGGTTGGGTTTCTTCCAGCTCTGCCATCACAATGGGTGCTGCAGCACCAGCCGGCTCCCCCTCGTCAGCCACTGGGGCAGCCCCCTGCATTCCCTCTGCCATGCCTAAACCCAGGTAGGGGTGAACAGCAGAAAGGAAAATAAAGCAACGCTGACTTACTGTCAAGACCACGTCCGCCGGTAGAAGCACACAACAGCCAGCAAGAACGGGTGACAAACCAAAGGTCGCTTTATTCAGCTCCAAAGGCAAACAAAGTCAGCATTGGCAGCATATCGCTCCCAATACATATAAATAGCCAGCAGGCACAAAAGCTCTGCCCCCACACCACAAACCAACATCCACCCATATAGCTACATAAGCGTTTCCCCTCCCCTTCAGTTCCTTTTGCATCTCCACATGCGTGCGTTAGTCTGCCTTCCCCCTCACCAGCATGCTGCTCTCAACAAGGTAAGTCTCCCAGGTAACCCCCACCCTTAACCCCAGACACCCACCCCCACCACGCCTGACCACACCAGGTGCTCCACACCTTGACTTAGCTTCCATGGTCCCTGACGCATCCTGGGCCTCCCCGCTGAACGGTTGCCCAATGGTAAACCGGCCAGGAGGGTCCAAGTGTGTAGCTGCATCTACCTGGGTCCTGGAAAGCAGCCAGCTGGCAACCGGGGACCCAGATGACGACTGGCAGCCGGGAAGCTCTGCTGGAGGGTCTGTCTGTGCGGCCGCAGCTGCCAGCATGCCTGGAACCAGCTGGCAAGCAGCTGAGGGTGACGGGACCAGCCGGGAACCGGCTGGTCCGATCGCAGGACCCATCTGCGCAGGCACGGTGGCCAGCTGGTGAGCGGCAAGGAATGGTAGGACCAGCTGGGAGTCGGAAGGCCTGGCCGGAAGGCCTATCTGCACATGCACGGCCGCCGAAGGCACTTGGAAGCCGTCTGCCATGAGTCCGGGAAGGTCCGCACCATCAAGGAGGCCAGGCTGGTGTTGCAACAGCTCAGGAGTAGGGCCCAGCCCCCCCGAGGCCAGGTGGGTAGCAGACACAGGGCCAATACGTGCAGGTGCCCCCCCATGAAGTGTCGGGTCCACAGGGCTCAACTTTTTTTTCTTGATTGTATCTATAATAATCTATCCTAAAGGTAAAGGTTCCCCCACACATTCGTGCTAGTCGTTTCCGACTCTAGGGGCCGGTGCTCATCTCCGTTTCAAAGCCGAAGAGCCAGCGCTTGTCCGAGGACATCTCCGTGGTCATGTGGCCGGCATGACTAGATGCCAAAGGCGCACGGAACGCTGTTACCTGCCCACCGGAGTGGTCCCTATTTTTCTACTTGCATTTTTACGTGCTTTCGAACTGCTAGGTTGGCAGAAGCTGGGACGAGTAACAGGCACTCACTCTGTTACGCGGCGCTCAGGATTCGACCCGCCAAACTGCCGACCTTCCGATCGACAAGCTCAGCGTCCTAACCCACTGAGCCACCGCATCCCTATCTATCCTACAACCCAATTAATAAACAAGTACTCAAAACCTGTAACCCCAGGATAGAATTCCTGGTTACAGGCTAGAAGTCTTTACAGATTCATAATCCCCCCACACCCCTTCTTTAAAGCTGGTGAAGTACCCCACACCCATGAAGGCAGAATTCTGACATGATGTGATGTCCCATTTACTCATGTAATGATGGGTTAGTGGTTTATTAATATTAATTAATATTAATTATTAATATACCCCTGTAATTCCCTTCTCTAAAAACCCAGAACTGTTCCAATTAAGTCCAGCCAAAAGTAGGCCAATGCTAGTCCACACAGCAATGGCCAGTGAGACCACAGGAAACTGGAATGTTTCCCAAACAAGATAAATCCACTAGGCAAAATTAAATCCCCAATACAAGAGTGCATGAGACAAGACAAGTCCAGAATTCACAAGGCACAACTGAAAGTCAAGGCAAAGGATCATTCCAACACAGGAATCACAACAACCAGGAAACACACAGCTAAGAAATGTACATGTTGTTTCCAGCATCCTCTCTGTCTGCTGTGCTAAATAGCCAACTTCTGGTGCAGCCCATCAAAAGTAATTGGGCTGACCTTCTCTGTTCTTGCCTTTTCTCTGCCCTACATATTCTCAGATCAAGTGTAGAAGGCAGTTCCTCTTCCTCATCACTAACTGGCTGCAGCTGGTTGATTGTCAACTGGTCAATTCCAGTCATTAGATATACATTTGGAATGTATTAATAGATTGTATTAAAATTGAACTAAAAATAGGAAGAGCAGAAAAAATGATGTTGACAAACTCTATTTGTCAAAGAACACAGGTGGGCATGGAATTGTGCATGAATGCCAGATAACTGAAGAAAAAAAAAGGGCATTGGAAGAATATCTGAAAAACAGTGAAGAAGATGTATTGAAGCTAGGACACTTATTGAGGGTCAAAGAAACCAAGATGGCCAATAAGAAAGAATAAATGAATAAGAGAGACTTGGCAAGACAAAGGATAGCTAGTATATAAAAAAAACTTGCAGGCAAAGCAGATAACAAAGTATCTGGTGATGGATAAGAGCAAGAAAGTTGAAGAAGGAGACAGAGAAGCTAATTCTGGCTGCACAATATCAAGTCACAAGAACAAATATATTTAAACCAGTGAGAAGATAGCAACAAACATCAAATGTTCTCTCCACAAAGTGGAAGAAAAAAATTGTGGACCACCTAGCCACCTTCTGCAAGAAGATCACATAGACTCATTACAAACAACAGCATGACAAAATAGTAACAATGGTGCAAGAAATACCACTTGCCAGAAAGCAAGAACTTGTGGGATCACAAAACAAATTAATAGAAAATGAAGAATCTAAAATGTTTCAGACTTTAGAATTCAGACAGACAACCATCTGCCACACAACATCCCAAGCTTAACAATTGTTGATAAGATTTAAAAAAATCTGGATAGTGGACATTGCAATACTAATAGTAAGAGATATCATGGGTGCAATTCCAAAATATCTGGAGTACTACTTGAACACCATCAACTTTGACAAAAATCACCACCAGTCAATTGCACAGACAGCTTTAGTCAGAACAGCTTACATCATGTGAAGATTCTTTAATACTGTTATACAACTTCTGTCTATTTCTGGTCCATAGGGAAGTGGATAATATGCCAAATATAATCTAAACATCTGGCTACATAACCAATCATCATCATAATAGATGCTCCTGGACTCATTCTAATGCCACCTTACGAAGCTGGCCACAGTGCAGCATTACCAAGCTTTCAAATACCAGACTTCCTGAGTCCTGCACCACAATCAGTCCATGTACTTTCCTGTTTTCTGTTAGGATGGGGTTTTTTCCATGTGGAGAAAAGGACAGTACTGCTGAGTAAATTTGACTCTTTGATAAAAATATTTCTTTTTACAGTGCTCCTTCATCTCCAGTTCACCATTTACTCTCTGACTCATCATTGTTTGGTAAAGTGTTCACTATTCTTTAAATTCAAAGGTCAAGGGAAATCCCAAAACCATGCCAGCTGCTTTCCACAGTCTCTTGAAACTGTTTTGCACATATTCTAGTTCACTATCAAGAATGTGTGTGTTGGGGGGGAGAGGGGGGAGCTAGTGCTGAAATCCCTCCTGGAAGGAGGTGGAATCCTTTCCCCACAATTACACCATCAGCCAGCCAATCATGTCTAGGAAGGGGGAAATGAGCCCAGAAGCTTTCAGAAGCAAAACTTTCCCCAATATATATGCCGTCTGTGGAACTGTCCAAACTCTTTGCAATCTTTCCCAAAGTGAAGAGAATTAAAAGGCGGACATGGCAAAGGGTGAACCTAATCATCAGTCAAGCAGAATCTTTTTAAAATATCCAGCTGTTATTTGTTGAAGAGAAGAGCTTCTATGTCCAATCTACATTGGAGGAACCTCTGCTCTCCATGTCCGCTTGTTTGCCTCCCTCTCAGTCTCCTTACCAATCTCTCCATCTTCTTCCTCCCCTTCCATTTCTTTTTCTTCTTCTCCTTCCTCCTCCTCCTCCTGCTGCTCTGAGAACCTTTCTCGGTTCTCTACATTCATCACGCCAGAAGTCTCTCCTCTCTCGTTCTTTTCTTTTTCCCTGGGCGAGAGAAGCAAAGCGAGCAATTAGCGGAGTTTACTCGCCGAGGGTTGCGGCTAAAAAGCTCCCAAGAGCCACAAAATCTCGACTTTCGCAGCTCTTGGCAACCAAATGGGCTTGCGGCGAGATCGGGAGGGGCGGGGCGAGACGAGGCAGCTTCGGTCGTGTCACGGAGTTTCGCGAAGAGTCTGCAAACCTCGCTCGCAGCCAGCCGCTGCCGCCACTTGGAAGACTTGAGAACCGGAGGGGAGTTTCCTCTGGTTGCCATAGAGACCCTCTGAGGTTTAGCTGGAAGCAGTGATGTTTTGCTTCATGGCATGCTGCGGCCAACAACTTTTCCCGAGCAAAGCCGCGATGGACATGTTGCGATAGGTATCCTGGCAGTAATACCGAAATGGCTTCTTGTTCATTTTCACTCAGTTCTACAGTTCTTCTCAATTCAGGAGCTTACAATAAGAATTTCCTGGATAATCTCCCATACACACATAAACCTTCTTAGCTCATCCAGATCAGCCAAGTTCCATTTCACGGATTTCCACTTAGTTGGGTATGAGAATTAACATGAAAACATCTTGTTGTGCCCTTGATATGTACCAAATAGGTCTTCCTCAGAATTACCATTTTGGTGAAGATATACTAGGAAGTGCACAAACATTCTGGTCCTAAAATAAAAGTGATTCAAAATGCAATACTGCTGGTGAACTATGCCATACAGCTTGCTGTGCACTGCATATTGCATGAAGTAAAATATGCAAGGCATATCTGTATTCTTCCTTTAACTACCCTTCCTCCAACTTAATGCTTCAAACTTTCTCATTCTTAGCTGTTCTGAAGTAAATGTTTGTCATAACCTACCACACTTCTTAAGTGTATGAGCACTTGATGATAATTGATAAGTGCTGATTAAAGAATCTTCAATGATAGAATGACCTATCTGATTAGAAAAGTGGTAAGAAATGTTTAAAGCAAAGGATGGATATATTAGGAATGCTGTAAAAATTTTCTTCAAGTAGGAGTTAAGATCTTTGAGGTCTACAGTTCTACTTATAATAGCAATAGCAATAGCACTTAGACTTACAGTATACAGTATATAAAGCACTTCAAAGTGCTTTGTTTACAGAGTTAGCATATAGCTCCCAACAATCTGGGGCCTCATTTTACTGACCTCAGAAGGATGGAAGGCTGAGTCAACCTTGAGCCAGTGAGACTTGAACCACCAAACTGCTGGTAGCTGGCAGCCAGCAGAAGTAACCTCCAGAACTACATTCTAACCACTGTGCCACCAGTGGTTAGAATATTAGAAATACTGTTATAATTGTTAATATATACCTTTCACAAAGTTTGGGATTATATCATATAATCACAATTGTTTTGTGATGTAAGTTTTGAGAAACAGGGAAAATATAATCCAAAATCACCCAAGTTTCATGATTATGCATGGATTTGATATAAGTAGATTAAACATTCAGGCAGAATGTAAATCAGCACCTTTTATCATGATGGAAAAAACACATGCAAAGAATGATTGTTTGGTAATGTTTGGTAATGTTTTGCCTACATGCACCTTATCATGCAGTGATGAACAAAAGCAGAACTCTTTTGTCCTTTCTTCACTTAAGCTATGAAATATTACATAGGGACCATTACACTATAGGGATTTTACTCTTATGTTGGATTCAGCAATGAAGGTTCCTAATAAATTTTCTTTTTAGTTCAGTAGTTATGCCTTGCTTAACTGAAAAACAAATACAATGGAGCAATGCCTGGGACATCTTTGTTTTTAGGAAGATATGCCCATGCATATATGTGACATATATCTGCAAAAAAATCAAGCTTGTTGAAGTGCTTGAAAGGAAAATAAAAATGCTACTTTGTCTATGGAGATTCTCAGTCACCCAGGTCATGGTTGTCCCAAAGGTGTTTTTTTCATGAGGCAACTTGGGCTTTCTTGTTTTTCTTTGAAGATGTTTTGCTTATCATCCAAGAAGCTTCTTGGATGAGAAGTGAAATGTCTTCAAAGAAAACCAAGAAAGGCCAGTTGCCTCATGAAAAAAAGCACCTTTGGGACAAAAATGCTACTAATGACCACACTTCAGATATAATAAAGAATAAGATTTCTCATAACCAAGAAAGGAAACATTAGAAGAAGAACTGTCATAGAGTTTAAAAGAACTGTCTTTCAAAGGAGGATAATCAAGGGACCAAGACCATGAGAGACACAACTAGGAACTAGAGGCATAGAAAAGAAAATAATCAGGAAACAGCTTTCATGTGGTTGCACAGAAACAGCTCTGAGTTACCAGGAGAGGAACAAGAGACTGAGTTGAATAGGAGATGCAAAGTTGGAGTTCTGAAGAGAAGAAAGACAATGAGTAAAGAAGATGATGAAAGGAGCTCTAATAGTTGGTGACTTCTTACTGTGATGAATAATGTTACTTTACATTGAAACAAAAGATCAAAGAATAATAGAAATATCTACTTGGGTACAATAAATCAGCAGGATTGGAATTTCCAGTGACGTCAGCTGAAGACAGACTCGGGGAAATGTTCTTCATCTCCCCAGGTCTGATTTCTACCAGCTGGTGGGTCCAAATGGACTGAAAGCCACCCCATAGAGGCGGCCCCCAAAAGGTGAAGTCTTGAAGATCGTGGCTCAGAAGGCTGACCGCATTTATGCGGTCTGCCATTGTCAGCTGTTTGGCGGAGACAAAGGACTTTAAATTAAAAGCAAACAGCTGATCTGGGTGAGAAAATTCTTTTCTCTCTTTTTATAAGTGAAGACCTTTAGTGGATAGCATTTCTGCAGCCCCTGAGAGTGAAGCCCTTAGTTTTAGGGAGGGGGGTGGAATTCTTTTTTTTCTATCTCCCCCCCCCCGAATTACAAGCGGTGGTTTAAGCTCCGGCTAATTGAGAACGTTACTTTATTGCAGGGGTGTCAAACTCAATTTCATTGAGGGCTGCATCAGCATTGTGGTTGCCCTCAGGGGGCCGGGTGGGTGTGGCCTGGGTGGGCGTGGCCTACTGGGTGGGCATGGCTAGAGTGTGTATGGCCTACTAGGTGGGCGTGGCCAGCTCTACATCATTCGCATCAAGGGTGCCTATGGGGGCCTGGGCAGGAGTGGGACAGATCTGAGGGTCTCTGGCAGAAGGAGGGTCTCTGGGCCAGGGCCAAGACAGCAGGGGCCATTCCCTCACTGTTTCCAGGATGGCTTCGCGGGCCACATGAAACCACTTCGTGGGCCAGATCCGGCCCCCGGGCCTTGTGTTTGACATGTCTGCTTTATTGCAAGGCTGTCTGAGGCATAAAAGCTTGGAGAGGCTTTTGGCTTTACAGAACTTTGTATCTATTTTTTGTGTCAATGCCACTATAATCTTCACTTTTTTCACTTTTATTTTTTAAGTTTGAAAATTACTGTGTAGTTCCCATCCCCTATGTAAACAGGGCGGGAATGGATAGTTAATGCCATCTAGTGGCAAAACTTAAGAATTTTACTCTCTCTCTCCCTGAATGGAGTCAGTACAGACTGGAAGTTGACTGTTTGCCCAGACATTCCTTTGAAGGTCCTTGAAAACTTTGTTTGAGAAAAAAAAGAGATCTCTTTTGTTCTTTTTGGCCTGCCTGGTTCTATAAGATAGATCATTGCCATAAACAAGATTATTTGTGAAGCTCTGTCTCCTCTGGACTATAAATACAAAGAGGCTTGGGACTGCTATTAGTTGTTTTTGATAAGTGAATACCAAAGATTTTCTTTTCCAGAATACAACCCTGTGGATTATAAGTTTTACATTTTTCTTCATCTTGGATTATTTTTTTTACCTTTACTTTTGGCCTTTTTGACTTCTTTTACTCTTTTTTTGTGTCTATTTGTTCCTCTTTTTTGGGCTTTTTACTTTTCTTATTATTCTTGGGGCATTATTCCTTTTTTTGCCCTGCTATTTTTATAGACTAAAGGGACGCGGTGGCTCAGTGGGTTAGAATGCTGAGCTTGTCGATCAGAAGGTCGGCAGTTTGGCGGGTTGAATCCTGAGTGCCGCGTAGCAGAGTGAGTGCCTGTTACTCGTCCCAGCTTCTGCCAACCTAGCAGTTCGAAAGCATGTAAAATGCAAGTAGAAAAATAGGGACCACTATGGTGGGAAGCCCATTCATGGATTACTGCCTTGTCGTGGCGAAGGGGCTTGCGTAATTCAATGAAGCTATGAGCTATGCCGTGCAGGGCCACCCAAGACGGACAGGTCATAGCCGAGAGTTCTGACAAAACGTGATCCACTGGAGAAGGAAATGGCAACCCACTCCAGTATCTTTGCCATGAAAACCCTATGGACAGTACCAAAAGGCAAAACGATATGACGCTGGAAGATGAGCCCCTCAGGTCGGAAGGCGTCCAATATGCTACTGGGGAAGAGCAGAGGGCTAGTACTAGTAGCGCCAGAAAGAATGAAGCGACTGGGCCAAAGCCGAAAGGACGCTCAGCTGTGGATATGTCTGGTGGTGAAAGGAAAGTCCGATGCTGTAAAGATTTTTTCTCCATAGGAACCTGGAATGTAAGATCCATGAATCAAGGCAAGCTGGACGTGGTCAAACAAGAGATGACAAGACTGAACATCGACATCTTAGGTATCAGCGAACTAAAATGGACAGGAATGGGTGAATATAATTCAGATGACCATCAGGTATACTACTGCGGGCAAGAATCCCTCAGAAGAAATGGAGTAGCCTTCATAGTCAATAAAAGAGTAGGAAAAGCAATACTGGGATACAATCCTCAAAATGACAGAATGATCTCAGTTCGAATCCAAGGCAAACCATTCAATATCACAGTAGTCCAAGTCTATGCCCCAACCACCAGTGCTGAAGAGGATGAAATTGACCGGTTCTATGAAGCCCTACAGCACCTTATAGAAGTAACACCAAAAAATGATGTCCTTATCATCATGGGGGATTGGAATGCTAAAGTAGGAAGCCAAAAGATAACTGGAATAACAGGCAAGTTTGGCCTTGGAGTACAAAATGAAGCAGGGCACAGGCTGATAGAATTTTGTCAAGAGAATACGATGGTCATAGCAAACACTCTTTTCCAACAACCCAAGAGACGGCTCTACACATGGACATCACCAGACGGTCAACACAGAAATCAGATTGACTATATGCTCTGCAGCCAAAGATGGAGAAGCTCTATACAGTCAGTAAAAACAAGACCAGGAGCTGACTGTGGCTCAGACCATGAGCTTCTCCTTGCAAAGTTTAAGCTTAAACTGAAGAAAGTAGGGAAAAGCACTAGGCCACTCAGGTATGAATTAAATCATATCCCTGTTGAATATACAGTAGAGGTGACAAATAGATTTAAGGAATTAGATCTGATAGACAGAGTGCCTGAAGAACTATGGACAGAGGTTTGCGACATTGTACAACAGGTAGCAACCAAAACCATCCCAAAGAAAAAGAAATGCAAGAAAGCAAAATGGCTGTCTGAGGAAGCTTTGCAAATAGCTAAGGAAAGGAGGGAAGCGAAAGGCAAGGGAGAAAAACATAGATATGCCCAATTGAATGCAGAATTCCAGAGAATAGCTAGAAGAGATAAGAATGCCTTCTTAAATGAACAGTGCAAAGAAATAGAAGAAAACAATAGAATAGGGAGGACCAGAGATCTTTTCAAGAAAATTGGACAGATGAAGGGAACGTTTAATGCAAAAATGGGCATGATAAAGGACCAAAATGGCAGGGACCTAACAGAGGCAGAAGAGATTAAGAAGAGGTGGCAAAATTACACAGAAGAACTATACAAGAATGAGCTTAATGTCCCTGATAATCACAACGAGGTGGTCACTGACCTCGAGCCAGACATCCTAGAATGTGAAGTGAACTGGGCCTTAGAAAAGCTGAGCAACAACAAAGCTAGTGGAGGTGACAGTATTCCAGCTGAGCTATTCAAAATCTTAAAAGACAGTGCAGTAAAAGTGCTACACTCAATTTGCCAGCAAATTTGGAAAACTCAACAGTGGCCACAGGATTGGAAAAGATCAGTTTACATTCCAATTCCAAAGAAAGGCAGTGCCAAAGAATGTTCAAACTATCGCACCATTGCACTCATTTCTCATGCTAGTAAAGTCATGCTTAAAATCCTACAAGCTAGACTTCAGCAGTATGTGGATCGAGAACTACCAGAAGTACAGGCAGGATTTCGAAGAGGCAGAGGAACTAGAGATCAAATTGCCAACATACGCTGGATCATGGAGAAAGCTAGGGAGTTCCAGAAAAACATCTACTTCTGCTTCATTGACTATGCTAAAGCCTTTGATTGTGTGGATCATAACAAACTGTGGCAAGTTCTTAAAGAGATGGGAGTACCAGACCATCTTATTTGTCTCTTGAGAAACCTATATGCGGGTCAAGAAGCAACAGTGAGAACTGGACATGGAACCACTGATTGGTTCAAAATTGGGAAAGGAGTCCGGCAAGGCTGTATACTGTCGCCCTGCCTATTTAACTTATATGCAGAGCACATCATGAGAAAGGCAGGGCTAGATGAATCAAAAGTTGGAATTAAGATTGCCGGAAGAAATATCAACAACCTAAGATACGCAGATGATACCACTCTAATGGCAGAAAGTGAAGAAGAACTAAAGAGCCTCTTGTTGCGGGTGAAGAAGGAGAGTGCAAAACTTGGGTTGAAACTTAACATTAAGAAAACCAAGATCATGGCATCTGGCCCTCTCAATTCCTGGCAAATAGATGGGGAAGAAATGGAGGTAGTGACAGATTTTATTTTCCTGGGCTCCAAGATCACTGCAGATGGGGACTGTAGCCAAGAAATTAAAAGACGCTTGCTCCTGGGGAGGAAAGCCATGGCAAATCTAGACAGCACACTAAAAAGCAGAGACATCACCCTGTCAACAAAAGTGCGTATAGTCAAGGCTATGGTCTTCCCAGTTGCAATGTATGGCAGTGAAAGTTGGACCATAAGAAAGGCTGAGCGCCAAAGAATTGAGGCCTTTGAACTATGGTGCTGGAGAAGACTCCTGCGAGTCCCTTGGACTGCAAGGCGATCAAACCGGTCAGTCCTAGAGGAGATCAATCCCGACTGCTCTTTAGAAGGCCAGATCCTGAAGCTAAAACTCAAATACTTTGGCCACCTAATGAGAAGGAAGGACTCACTGGAGAAGAGCCTAATGCTGGGAAAGATCAAGGGCAATAGAAGAAGGGGATGACAGAGAATGAGGTGGCTGGATGGAGTCACTGAAGCAGTAGGCGTGAGCTTAAATGGACTCCAGAAGATGGTAGAGGACAGGAAGGCCTGGAGGAATGTTGTCCATAGGGTCGCGATGGGTCGGACACGACTTCGCAGCTAACAACAACAATGGTGGGAAGGTAACAGAGTTCCGTGCGCCTTAGTCATCTAGTCATGCCGGCCACATGACCACGGAGACGTCCTCGGACAAACGCTGGCTCTTCGGCTTTGAAAAGGAGATGAGCACTGGCCCCTAGAGTCGGAAATGACTAGCACGCATGTGCGGGGGAACCTTTACCTTTACCTTTATTTTTATAGACTATCTTTTCTTTTTTATACTTTTTTGAGTTTTTTCCTTCTTTTTTTCCTTCTTTTTACTTGTTAACTCCCCCTTCCTTCTACTATTTTTGATGGTCCTCTCCCTCTAATCATTAGGAGCCTTTTGGATTACAAAATTTGGCAATTTGATGGAGATAGTACACGAATTGAAGATAAAGATGAGCATTTCTAATTTATTCAAACTTGGGAAAAAGGGATCCTCCACTTGTGCCTCGACCTCAGCAAGTCCAGTTTACCAAAAATCAATTACTACAATGCTACATCAGGAGAAGATTGACATCCACCAGAAGGACACCCAAGCAATTTTAAAAGCAATTTATGACTCCAATGCTGCCCAATCTGCTGTAGCAGCTAAAAACCATGACGACCTGAAAAATGATCTAGAAAAAATGAACCAAAAAATTAATAATATAGACTCCCAAATGGAAAACAGTTGATCACAGACAATCAGCAAAGAATCCAAAAAATGGAAGACAAGTCAATTGAGGTTGACAAGAAGCTAGAAGCCCTGAAAGATGAAAATCAAAAAAAGATCCAAATAAATGGAGAATTGGAAGATTCTTTTGCAATCTTTGAAATGGAACGCACCTCATACTTTTTAAGGTTCCAAAACATAATAGAAGATAAGGGAGAGGACCTCCTAGACTTGATAACAGAGCTGCTTGCAGACGTATTAGGACTTGGAAAGCTACAAATAGAAGGAGAAGTAGACCAGGTTTATCGTGTCAATTCAAACTATGCCAGAAGAAATAAAGTGCCAAGGGAAGTACATGTCAGATTTTTAAAAAGTTCTACAAGAGATGAGATTTTGAGAAAAGTGAGAGATGAACCATTGAAATATAAAGAAAAAGAAATCGTAGTTCTCAAGCAAATCCCTAGAACAATAAGAGAACCTCTAAGAGACTACCACTTTCTAACTAAAAAACTAGTTGAAAAAGGAATGAATTTTAGATGGTTGATTCCAGAAGGGATTTTAATCTATTGGGATACCAAAAGATATAGACTGGATACACCACTTAAAGCAGGGGTGTCAAACTCAATTTCATTGAGGGCCGCAGCAGCATTGCGGTTGCCCTCAGGGGGCCGGGTGGGTGTGGCCTTGGTGGGCGTGGCCTACTGGGTGGGCATGGCTAGAGTGTGTATGGCCTACTGGGTGGGCGTGGCCAGCTCTACATCGTTCGCATCAAGGGTGCCTATGGGGGCCTGGTCAGGAGTGGGACAGATCTGAGGGCCTCTGGCAGAAGGAGGGTCTCTGGGCCAGGGCCAAGGCAGTGGGGGCCATTCCCTCACTGTTTCCAAGATGGCTTCGCGGGCCACATGAAACCACTTCGCGGGCCGCATCTGGCCCCCGGGCCTTGTGTTTGACATGTCTGACTTAAAGCAATGAAGTTTTTTGACAACCATAGAGCCTTCCTGGAGCCAAAAAAACAAGAGGAAAGGCCAGTTGAAGGAGTGGAGGAAGAAATTAAAACTACACATTTGCACTTAGAAGAAGGCACAAGAGATCAGAGACAGATAAGATCAACTAGAAGATTAAGACCTAGATATAATTGAAAGGAATGGAAGAGACTGGGATTTTATCAATAAATATTAACGGCTTAAACTCCACCTCAAAAAGGGGATTTTTTTTACATGTCTACAAAAATTAGAAGTGGATATAATTTGCCTTCAAGAGACACATATTAAGAGGCAACATTCTAAAATTCTAGAGCAACTGAAAATTGGCAAACTCTTTTTTGCATTGGCAACCCAAAACAAAAGAGGAATAGCCTTCTATATTAAAGAAAAGATGAATCCCAAACAAATTTATGCGGATGAAGAGGGGAGAATGTTAATGGTTGAAATTTCGGTGGACCAAAAGCAGACTGGAATATATGCACCTAATGATAAACAAGAACAATTTTATTTAAAACTATATAACAAAATCCTAGACTTAAATTATAAAAAATTTTGTATAATGGGAGACTTCATTGTAATTGTAAACTTTGGATTACAAAAGTGCCAAGCAAGGAAGAAAAGGAGGAAACTTACTACCTAAAGCATTTTTAAAAATGATAGAAGAATTCTGTATTATAGATATATAATAGAGAAAATAGAGAGAGAAAAACTCAGAGAAGCTACAATATACATTTTGTTCAAATAGACACAAATCATGGTCAAGAATTGATATGATATAGACCACTTTAAACTTGAAAACGATGATTCAGGAGGCGGAGATAAAAACCAATGATTGGGCAGACCACAACCCAATGAAAAGGAATTGGAAAGGAGCCAAGAAGAAACCTAGATGGTCTTTAAATAAATGTATATTGAAGGAAAAAGAATTCCTACAACTGGCGAAAAAGGAAATGGAATTCTTCTTTAAAATAAACAAGAAGGAAGAAACATCACTTCAAAATGTTTGGGACACGGTCAAAGCATACTTCAGAGGGCTGGCTATAACTTATATTGCTAAAAAGAATAAAGAAAAGAAACAATTACAATTAAGGCTGAGGGAAGAACTTAGAAAACTAGAATCAGAATTACAAATAGACCCACAAAAAGTAATACTCAAGAAACAAATGGAAATAATAAAGCACAAATTGAATTTGGCTGAGATGGAAACAATGGTCCAACAGATCAAACAGACTAAACAGAACTTTTTTGAAAATGCTAATAAGCTGGGAAGGTGGGTAGCATATAGACTGAAAAAAGAAAAAGAAAAAATGATAAAGAAGCTACAAGATACAAAAAGGAGAAGTACAGTTTCAAAATGACATAATGAAAAAAATCATTAAAGATTACTATGAGACACTTTACAAGGCAGAGGAAATTCCTAAGGAAAAAATACAGCAGTATTTAAAAAAAAAGCAGACTTACCAAAAATCCTGGAGAATATTCGAAACACGTTAAATGGTTCTATATCAATGATGGAGATTATAGAAGCTATAAAAAGGCAAAAAAAAAAAGGATAAGACTCCGGGGCCAGATGGACTCCCTGCAAAATTTTACATCATACTACAGGACGTATTAAGTCCGACCTTGAAGGAACTCTGCAATGAAATCCTCCTGGAAGCTAAAATACCAAAGACATGGACTGAAGCCAATGTTACCTTAATATCTAAAGAAGACACAGATTTGACACATATAAAAAACTATAGACCAATATCATTACTAAATGTAGACTATAAAATTTTTGCTTCGATAATGGCAGAAAGAATCAAGAAATTCTTGATTGAATTTATACACATAGACCAAAACCACTTTCTGCCTAAAAGACAGATAAAAAAAAAAATCTAAGAATGATTCTTGATGTTTTAGAGTACTATGAAATCCATCCAGGGAAACAGTTGGCATTAATATTCCTCGATGCACAAAAAGCATTTGACAATTTAAACTGGCAATTTATGTTTCAGCAACTTGCTGAAATAAACTTTGGGGAAAATTTTATGAATGCAATCCACGCAATTTGCGATAAACAGACTGCTAGAAATAATTGTGAATGGAGATTATACAGAAAACTTTAATACCAGAAAGGGCACAAGACAGGGATGTCCTCTATCCCCATTGTTATTTATACTAACTTTGGAAGTATTGAATAGAAATATTAGACAAGATACTGAAATTAAAGGACTGGAGATAAAGGATGAAAAATCCAAATTGCAAGCATTTGCAGATGACCTGGTTTTTATATTGGAAGAATCCCTAGAAACAAGCACGAAATTGCTAGAGACAATAGAAATATATGGTGAAGTGGCAGGCCTGAAAATAAATAGAGAAAAGACTAAAGTTTTGACAAAGAACTTAACAGAAAAACAGAAAACTCAACTTGCAAAAAAACAAAAACAAATCTCCAAATAGTCAAAAAAGTCAAGTATTTAAGAATTTATTTAACAGCAAGAACTA
Organism: Vipera berus; assembly: GCF_964194415.1. NCBI lineage: Eukaryota > Metazoa > Chordata > Lepidosauria > Squamata > Viperidae > Vipera > Vipera berus. The sequence continues at coordinate 36,885,181 of NC_138208.1, read as the reverse complement.
CAACAGTAAAAGAGGATAATTATATAAAATTGTTAAAACAAATAAAACTTGACTTAGAAAAGTGGAAAGACCTTCAATTATCAATGGTGGGGAGAATAGCCACAGTTAAAATGAGCATCTTACCGAAAATACTTTTTCTATTCCAAACGATCCCTGTAAAATTAGGAAAAACTTTTTTTTGATGAATTGAACACAATAATATTGAAATTTATCTGGCAAGGAAAGAAAGCACAAATCAAAGTGAAAATGCTACAGGAAGCTAGAGAAAGTGGAGGATTTGTACTCCCTAACTGGAGGTTGTATTACAAGCAGCTATTTTAACATGGATTAAAGCAGTGTTTTTCAACCTTTTTTGGGCAAAGGCACACTTGTTTCATGAAAAAAAATCACGAGGCACTCCACCATTAGAAAATGTTAAAAAATTTAACTCTGTGCCTATATTGACTATATATAAAGTAATTCTCTTGAATAGGAATCAAATAAACACAAAGAAAGTATTTTATAATTACTTTATTATGAAATAATAAGTAAACAGAAATATGAAAAATTATAAAATACTTTATTCAGTGCGCAACCTGGGCCTGTTTGGCTGAACACAAAGCTGATATTCTGGCTGGAATCGAAGAAAGACACACACGTAGCGGCCTGCGGCCTGGTCTGGATTCGGATGCGGTCTCTCTGCAGTGCCAACTCCCGCCAAGTCCTGGTCTCCGTCCGTCTCCTCCAGCTCCGGTCCTCCTGGTGACTCGAGTCGCGACGTCTTCTTCTCTCCGCTGCTGCGCACACTGTGCTCGGGCGGGAAGGAAGTCGGAAGATGATGTCCTACTGTGATAGGTCCAGGCTGGAGTCTGGACCAATCACAGCCCGGACATCAGAAAAGTGGAGGGTGTCCCTCTGAGGAGCGCCAATTGGCGCCCCTGCTGGCCGAGGGCGGAGTCAAAACTCCACCCCCCCATACTCAGGACACAGTCCGGCGCCCGCCTAGCGGGCGAAAATTTGACATTTTTTTAAAAAAATCTTTGGAATTTTTCAATTTTTCCCACGGCACACCAGGCAACATCTCGCGGCACACTAGTGTTGCCGCGGAACAGTGGTTGAAAAACACTGGATTAAAGAATGGATAATGCTGAGAGATAAAAGACTATTATACCTAGAGGGGCATGACCTGCAAATTGGCTGGCAAGTCTTTCTGTGGTATGGGAAGAATAAAGCCTACAGATATTTTCAGAACCATTCTATAAGGAATGCTCTTTCTTTAGAATGGGAAAAAATAAAAGGAAAAAATTATATTAAGATACCTGAATGGCTTTCAACAATGGAAGTCTTTGCTTATCCAAACCTAATTAACTATGATAAACTTGTAACCTATAAAGACATACTGGACAATGAAGGAAGATTGAAATCTAGAGAAGACTTACAACAGTGATGGCAAACCTTTTAGAGACCAAGTGCCCAAACTGCAACCCAAAACCCATTTATGTATCATCAGGTGCCAGGAGGGCATGGCCCATTGGGTGGGCATGGCTGTGATGGGACTAAAAAGTTCAATCAATCAATTCCAACTTTGTGACATCTTTTTTTTCCTCTGAGAAGTTGAAATTGATTGATTGATTGAACCTTTTTTTGGCACACGGTGGCAGAGGCCTAAAGCGAAAAGGTTTTATAAAACCTAGGACTGGGGCGACAGCATGCGTGCCCACAGAGAGGGCTCTGCGTGCCACCTGTGGCACCCATGCCATAGGTTCGCCACCATGGACTTACAACAACAGGGTATTGATCTAGCATGGTGGCCATACTTACAAATCCAAACAAGATATGAAAAAGACATGAAAACAATAGGACTTTATAAAGAACAGACAGAATTTGAACTTATACTGTTAAAAACAGATGAAAAGCTGATAAAGAAATTGTACAGATTTCTGCTTAATCTAAAGATGGAAGAAGAACAAGTCAAAGAAACAATGATAACATGGGCAAAAAACTTTGGACATACTATAGAGTTAGAAGAATGGGAAAAACTATGGGACAGAAATATTAAATTAACTAAAGCTGTACCATACAAAGAAAACCTTTACAAAATGTTTTATAGATGGCATATGACATCATTGAGACTAGCGAAAATGTTTAAAAATACTTCAAATGTTTGTTGGAAATGTAATCAAAGACTGGGTACATACTGTCATATCTGGTGGACATGTCCTAAAGCTAAAAGGTTTTGGCTTAAGATACATTTATGGTTGGAGAAGATGATTAAAAAACAAATAGAATTTAAACCAGAATTGTTTTTGTTAGGAATGATAGGACATAGCTATGAAAAGAAGACTGGATATTTAATATTACATGTATTAACAGCAGCGAGAATTGTATTTGCCCAATATTGGAAAAATGAAAATTTACCGACTGAAGATGTACTAATTAAGAAAATACTAGATTGTGCAGAAATGGATAGATTAGAGATTAAAGAGAAAGAACACTCAGTTTACTATAGAACTTGGAATAGATTTTATTAATGGCTAGAAAAACAAATTAAAGAGAAAGGAATGTGATATATAATTTTTGACTATATATTAGCAAGAAAAAGATTATGGATTGAAAAATTAATATTGTTTATGATTATTAACTATATTTACTATTATTAACCATTAGACCTGTTATTGTATATATATACATATATATACATACATACATACATACATACATACATACATACATACATACATACATACATATATATATATATATATATATATATATATATATATATATATATATATATATATATATACATATACATATACATATACATATACATATATACATATATATACATACCTACCCAGACAATATGCTGTTTGCCAAATATTGGAAATTTTATTGGGGGAAACCCCAACCCCAACCCTGATTCCATCCTCCCTTTGACCCCAACCCCAATCCTTATCCTTCCACTCTATTCCCAACCCTATAAAAACCAACATTTTTTTAAAAAAAAATAAATCAGCAGGATTATTCTTGGTTCATTGTATTGTGCATTTCTCTATACTATGACCACATAACAGTTCCAAAGTAGTTGTTAGATAATAACCAAATCAAAACTAAATAACGTTCTGTTCAATAATTAGATATATATTTCAATAATATAGTACAGATTTCTGGCTAGTCTTCATAAATAAGGTATTTTTTCATAAAAATAATTAATTTCATCTTATTTATAAAGCAGGGATTAAATGTATAAAATAAATAAGCCAGAGAAATCAAAATTAAAATAACATTTTGTAGTAACTAATTTTCTTTGCTATGGATAAAACACATTTTAAATGAGCAGGTATAAAAAAGCACATGACTGTAGTTGCATTCCTATTGTCAGCATTCACTATAGACAATTTGTGTTTTAATGGGGGTCACAAAATGGAGTGCAGTTAGAATTGAAACAAGTTAGAATTCCTGTTTAAAATGTGTGAAGAGGTGACCATTCAATTTAATGTAACTTTCAGTTGTCTTCAATCCTATGAAGATGTTTTCATTTCATGCTTCCCTGCATCTTCTAATATAAGAAAATGATTCTCTTGCCCTCTACTGTGGTAAGTTGGTAACAACAATCAACAATCAAAATTGAATCAAGAAGTGAATTCAGATTGGTAAATAGAGGTTTAATGTGTTAGGTCTGCTGGAGAAAATTCTCCTACTGAATTATAAATGAAGAGTTGCTATGCAATATATAAATAGGAGTAAAACTTTCAATTTGAAAGCAGCAACCTCCTTTGGAATATTTGAGTAGCTACTTTGAAAGATGCCCCCAATCATCTGTGCATGTGTGCATTTGCATAGTAGGTTTGTTTTACTAGTGTTCCAAGTGAAATGTTGGCTATAATGAATACATACAAGAATGCAACAAGAGTTCAATCTTATGAAGCCGCTAGGTGAACTTTGCAGAAGATACAGCTGCTTAATATTTCAAGGAGAGATGTTTCACTCTTATTAACATAATAAGATGTTTCACTCTTATTAACATACTTAATAAGTATTCCTTTTGAAGCTTTTCAAAGCCCTGCTATGTATAGCAAACTTGCTTTTGCTTTTGTTACCATAAAATTCTTTGTTTGTAGACATCATTCAACTTTAGCTTTAATGGAGTCACTGTCTAATCCTTTCAGTCCTTTCTGATACAAAAGCAGCAACAGCAGCAGCAACTTTAATGGAGAAAACCTATTTTCCTGAGATAGAAACAACACTGTCCCATCACTGTATAATTTGTAAGCCACCCAGGTTATGTTATGGAAGAGAGGGCACCATAAAAATTTAATAAATAAAAATATTTTTAAAAAACTTGAAAGTGAAAAGGGATACTATTTTTCCATTTTGAGTCCTGTAGTTCTGTGGAAAAAGACTAGATATGAATCCACTACACCTGCCACCTGCTACTCAGCCTTGGGATTTAGTTTATTGATGTTCTTTAAATCTTCTTATTCATAGTTGAGATAATCAAATATATAATATGAAACATACATAGCAAGAGGATTCAATCTTTTACTACACTAGAAAAACAGTATGGGGAAAACATTTCCATACTTATATTTGTGAATTAGTACAGCCAACAAATGCAAGAAAGCAAAATGGCTGTCTGAGGAAGCTTTGCAAATAGCTGAGGAAAGGAGGGAAGCGAAAGGCAAGGGAGAAAAACATAGATATGCCCAACTGAATGCAGAATTCCAGAGAATAGCTAGAAGAGATAAGAATGCCTTCTTAAATGAACAGTGCAAAGAAATAGAAGAAAACAATAGAATAGGGAGGACCAGAGATCTTTTCAAGAAAATTGGAGAGATGAAGGGAATGTTTAATGCAAAAATGGGCATGATAAAGGACCAAAATGGCAGGGACCTAACAGAGGCAGAAGAGATTAAGAAGAGGTGGCAAAATTACACAGAAGAACTATACAAGAATGAGCTTAACGTCCCAGATAATCACAATGAGGTGGTCACTGACCTCGAGCCAGACATCCTAGAATGTGAAGTGAAGTGGGCCTTAGAAAAGCTGAGCAACAACAAAGCTAGTGGAGGTGACAGTATTCCAGCTGAGCTATTCAAAATCTTAAAAGACAGTGCAGTAAAAGTGCTACACTCAATTTGCCAGCAAATTTGGAAAACTCAACAGTGGCCACAGGATTGGAAAAGAATAGTTTACATTCCAATTCCAAAGAAAGGCAGTGCCAAAGAATGTTCAAACTATCGCACCATTGCACTCATTTCTCATGCTAGTAAAGTCATGCTTAAAATCCTACAAGCTAGACTTCAGCAGTATGTGGATCGAGAACTACCAGAAGTACAGGCAGGATTTCGAAGAGGCAGAGGAACTAGAGATCAAATTGCCAACATACGCTGGATCATGGAGAAAGCTAGGGTTCCAGAAAAACATCTACTTCTGCTTCATTGACTATGCTAAAGCCTTTGATTGTGCGGATCATAACAAACTGTGGCAAGTTCTTAAAGAGATGGGAGTACCAGACCATCTTATGTGTCTCTTGAGAAACCTATATGCGGGTCAAGAAGCAACAGTGAGAACTGGACATGGAACCACTGATTGGTTCAAAATTGGGAAAGGAGTCCGGCAAGGCTGTATACTGTCGCCCTGCCTATTTAACTTATATGCAGAGCACATCATGAGAAAGGTAGGGCTAAATGAATCAAATGTTGGAATTAAGATTGCCGGAAGAAATATCAACAACCTAAGATATGTAGATGATACCACTCTAATGGCAGAAAGTGAAGAAGAACTAAAGAGCCTTTTGTTGCGGGTGAAGAATGAGAGTGCAAAGGTTGGGTTGAAACTTAACATTAAGAAAACCAAGATCATGGCATCTGGCCCTCCCAATTCCTGGCAAATAGATGGGGGAAAAATGGAGGTAGTGACAGATTTTATTTTCCTGGGCTCCAAGATCACTGCAGATGGGGACTGTAGCCAAGAAATTAAAAGACGCTTGCTCCTGGGGAGGAAAGCCATGGCAAATCTAGACAGCACACTAAAAAGCAGAGACATCACCCTGTCAACAAAAGTGTGTATAGTCAAGGCTATGGTCTTCCCAGTTGCAATGTATGGCAGTGAAAGTTGGACCATAAGAAAGGCTGAGCGCCAAAGAATTGAGGCCTTTGAACTATGGTGCTGGAGAAGACTCCTGCGAGTCCCTTGGACTGCAAGGCGATCAAACCGGTCAGTCCTAGAGAAGATCAATCCTGACTGCTCTTTAGAAGGCCAGATCCTGAAGCTAAAACTCAAATACTTTGGCCACCTAATGAGAAGGAAGGACTCACTGGAGAAGAGCCTAATGCTGGGAAAGATCGAGGGCAATAGAAGAAGGGGACGACAGAGAATGAGGTGGCTGGATGGAGTCACTGAAGCAGTAGGCGTGAGCTTAAATGGACTCCAGAAGATGGTAGAGGACAGGAAGGCCTGGAGGAATGTTGTCCATAGGGTTGCAATGGGTCAGACACGACTTCGCAGCTAACAACAACAACAACACAGCCAACTAAGATCCTTTTCTCATGTTGTACAAGGACCTCTAAATATGATTTAGCAGACAGCCAGTGCCAGTCTCATTTCTTCAACCTATTAACCTGTTGCAGCGTTTCCACTTTCACTTTAAATGTTAAGTGCACACTTATAAATTCATAGGTGCACATGAATATATGCAGTTGTATCTAGGCATAATTAGCTGTACTTTATTTCTATTGACTAACGTGTGCTGAATTTACATAGATAAACATCTAATTTAATTTTTATCTTTATTTTATTTGTAATCAACTCAAGAGGGCATATATTCCTGATACTCCTGCCTCCTATTTTCTCCACAACTCAAGTGGGTTGCGCTGAGAGGGAGACACTAGTCCAAAGTCACCCAGCTGGCTTTCATACCTAAAGGAGGATTACAACTCACAGTCTCCTGGTTTCTAGCCCAGCACCTTAATACTCCATAGTTATATTGTATTAATGTTTCAGATTAATTTTAAAGTAATCTACATTAATCCAGCTTCAATTTATGGAATAAAAAGTGATAGAAGAAAACAGGAGCACTGCACACATGAAATGTAAGACTGTGCCAGCCATTAAGCAGTATCATACATATAATTACCAATATGGCACTGAAAAGATGTTTTCCTGCAGTGCAGCACAATTCAGTGAAAATTTATATGTACCCTGCAAAGGTATGTTCTAAAGTGCCTTTTATGGGGAGTATTTCTTAGTATATTTAGAAAAGTTGTATTTTATTATGATCATCACTCAGATATTAACTGATAAAAATATTTTACCCAAATCTTTCAAAAATAATTGCTAAGAAATTTAATCCAGTGCATATTATCAACTTTGTGGGATTGCATCCCATCCTTATTGTTGTTTCTTTGGGGTTCTTTTTAAATAAAAAGCAAAGATTAAAACATGGAGGACCCAGATGGACACAGAGGAATGACCTTCAGATGGAAAGAAAGATGGAATTGTTTCACTTTTGTTACTAGAAATGTCTGTATATACTGTATGTTAAAGAAAATGTAGTTTATTCATCCTTAATTAATAACAGAAACAGCCAATTTCAACTATAGCCCATTAAAATATACAGTGGAAGCCTTGCCATCTCTTGTTCCTAGTTATCTTCACTGTTCCATACATGTTCTACTGTTTTACTTTTCTATTCAACATTTCTTTTTTGTATCATAGAAAGGCAAAAATGGATTCAGGTGTCAGTTTTAGAAGCCTCTCATTCTCACTGTGTCCCTGGTGAGCTTCTCTACAGTTTAAACCTATATTTTGGAAAGCTGACATATAAACATTAGAAAAGTATAAAAAGAGTGAAGAAACCTGTCAGTGTATAAAATTTGAATATCTGTAATTGTTGGGAGGTTGCTGCAGGGCCTTCCTTCCTTCCTTCCTTCCTTCCTTCCTTCCTTCCTTCCTTCCTTCCTTCCTTCCTTCCTTCCTTCCTTCCTTCCTTCCTTCCTTCCTTCCTTCCTTCCTTCCTTCCTTCCTTCCTTCCTTCCTTCCTTCCTTCCTTCCTTCCTTCCTTCCTTCCTTCCTTCCTTCCTTCCTTCCTTCCTTCCTTCCTTCCTTCTTTCTTTCTTTCTTTCTTTCTTTCTTTCTTTCTTTCTTTCTTTCTTTCTTTCTTTCTTTCTTTCTTTCTTTCTTTCTTTCTTTCTTTCTTTCTTTCTTTCTTTTTCACCTATGTACAAATCTATTTTCCCTGCTTTGAATTTAACTCTGCTACAGTTTCTCTTTTTGGCCATCTGCTCGTGAATCACCTAGGTAACCCAAGGACTGGTTGCCATGGGTACTTTGCTGAGCATATGTTATCTTTCTGATGTAGCATATAGTGCTTTGCCTAAAACTCAGTACTGCTATCCTAGTATCATTGAGCCAAAGGAACCTCACCTTCCTTTCTTACTTCAATCTGATACAGGTAATAGAGCTAGTATAGGTCATGTTCACAGAAACAAGTTCAGTTAGTATCTCCTAGATCAGACATGTCAAACTCAAGGCCAGATCCAGTCTGTGATGTGTTTAGATGTGGCCCGCAAGCAGACTAGTAGCAGGAGGTGATTGAGTAGTTACCTCCTCACTTCTTTGGGTGTCTTGTTAGTGGCAGCAGCACTAGCAGAGAACAGACAGTGTAAGCCTCTCTGATGCATGGAGCTGTGTGGCAGCAGTAACCTCAGGGGTGGGTGGGCATGGATCTACTCTATGATGACTCACAGTGGCCAGGTGGGTATGGCTGGGTAAGTGTGGCCAGGTAGGTGCAGCTGGCCCAGCCCCACTGACTCGGGATGGCTGGGTCGGCAAGGAACAAGTCGCACTGGCTAACTTGACATGGGGACAACTTGGTGCCCCACAAGCTCCTCACCTCCCCAAACTGCCAGCAGCCAAGCGCATGCACGTGCACACTCTCACACACATACTTGTATCCACAGAGGAAGGAAAGGTCTTCTCCCCAAGCCCAGGCATGATTGGCAGCTTGCAAGCTCAGATGTGGATAAAAGTCTGCAAGCTTGGAATGTCAAAGGAAGTTCTCCCAATCCCAGACATCCGAGCATTAGCATTTCCCTGTCTGGTGCCCCCTCCCAGCAAAGCAGGAGACAAAGCTCAACACTGCTGTGTGTGGAAGCACAGAGTCAAACTTCTGCCTTGACAGATCTCTGGAGAACAAGAAGAGGAGGCAGGGGAGCAGCTCTCCCCTGTCCTACCTGACGGAGGCTGGCCCTTCTTGAAAGGGAATCCTTTTGAGAAGGATGCTGGCTTGTTGGGGTAGCTTTCCCTCACACAGCTCCCCGCCATGCCTCCTTCTCTCAAGAGATCTTTCTAATTCAGCCAAGAACTTTGGCATGCTGTGGGCACACATGCACATACCATTCCAAGGTTGGAGACATTTATCCACTTCTGAGCTGGCAAACTGTCAATCATGCCTGGGCTTGGGGAGAAGGACCTTTCCTTCTTCTGTGGATAAAAGTCCCCAAATTTGGAATGCTTTGTGTGTGTGTGTGTGTGTGTGTGTGTGTGTGTCTGTGTGTGTGTTTGGCTGCCAGCACTTTGGGAAGTCGAAGAGCTTGGGGCACTGAGTTATCCTCACGTCAAGTTAGCCGGTGTGACTTGTTCTGTGCCAACCCAGCCATCCCAAGTCAGCGAAGCTAGGCAGCTGCACCTACCCGGCCACGCCTACTCAGACACACCCACCTGGCCATACCAAGTTAGCTGCACCAGGTGAGCATTGTCAAGCCAGCCACATCAAGCTGACCACGTGGACCTAGCCATGCCTACCTAGTTGCGGCAACCTGGCTGTGACCACCCAGCCATGCCTACCCAGCTATGCCCACCTGGTTCTTTGAGGGCAACCATAATGCTCAATGAAATTGAGTTCAACACCCCTGCCCTAGATGCACTGATGGGTTGTTTTGTCATTTTATTGAAGAAAGCCGCAGGAATGTCATGCAATGAAAATTTCTTTCCTCTCTTTGTGTTAATCAGTGTCGTCTTGTTCCTGTTTGTCCTGGTGAATTTCATCCAGTGGCATCTTTATCTCTAATCTAGTTATTCTGGTTTTTTTCAATAGTCCTAAGTCATGACTTGACCACATGAGGGCACATCTATATTATCTTTAACTGCTATGTTATGACTGCTGTTGTGTAAATTATCAGTACATCTGAACTTTGCTTTTAAGAATATCCCTATGAACTTCAGAAGACATAGATATTAGATTAATAGACACAAAAATATTTACTTGTTGAGATGAAGTCTATCACAATGTTTGCAGGCATTATTCCTAACTGTCCCAGTGAATGAATGAAACTTTATTATCAAAGTACAACATGTATACAATAAGATTGGCTGAGCCTCCCTTCGTGTCCCCCCCCAACATGTGAGCTAATTGCACAACGCACCGGCCTCACAAGTCTATCATACATAGTGTTATTTCCTGTTCAGGAGCCTGACAGCCCATGGATAGAAACTGTTCTTCAGCTGTTGGTACGGCTGGCTATACTTCTATATCTTCTATTTTTCAAATGTTACAAGAGATCAAGTGAATTAAACTCAGAAACTGTATATTTGTATTTCTTCTTCTTCTTCTTCTTCTTCTTCTTCTTCTTCTTCTTCTTCTTCTTCTTCTTCTTCTTCTTCTTCTTCTTCTTCTTCTTCTTCTTCTTCTCCTCCTCCTCCTCCTCCTCCTCCTCCTCCTCCTCCCCCTCCTCCCCCTCCTCTCCCCCTTCTCTTTATCCTTCTCCTTATTTGCCATTGTCTATCCACTTCCGAATTTTCCAACCAATATGGTCCTGAGCTTTATTTTGCCAACTGGGCCTGCAATACTTGCTGATGTTGTCGATCCATCTTGTTTTTGTTCTTTTGTGGACACTTTTTGTCAAGTGGGATCCTTTCTATGACTGCCTTGGTCCACCTGCCATCAGTTCTTCTTGCTATGTGACCAGCCGATTTCCATTTCAATTCTTTTACTCTCTTGATGATATCATATACTCTAATTTGGTCTCTAATCCACGTGAAGGTCTTTCTATCTTGTAATGCTGAGCATGTATCTTTCCATGGCTTTTTGTGCCACTCGTAGCTTTTGTATTAATTGTGAGGTTGGTGTCCATGTTTCACTGGCATGTTAGAGCAGATAGCACACACTGATAGAAAACTTTTCTCTTCAGGCATAGGGGGATTTTTTTCTTGAAAATTAGCTTGCCAAATGCCTGGCAACAACATTTAACACACCGTTCAATTTCCTTTACAGGTAATCCTTCAGTTATGAATGTAATTGTTAAGTCGTGGGTGCCACATGTAATGACCAGGAGACGACAATCAGAGTTTACATCTTTATTGGTTACAATATGGAACTGAACAACTTCCCTCCTGTTGCCCTCTTAAAGATTTCTCGCATCCCCGCAGTCAGCCAACCCGCTGGCTCTATTCTCCCGCCGGACAGGTGACACCCAACCCGGTGTCCTATATTTCCCGCCGGACAGGTTGACCAATCAGGTTGCCTGACCAATGCCACCTGGTGTTAAGATGGCATACACAACACCCCTTCCCCCCCCATGTGAACAATACTAGCTACAATTTTTACTAACCCCTACTTTTACTTTCTCACATAATCCCTCAGGTATGCCGAGGTTTTGTGAGTCCTGGCCGGGTACCTTCCCTGTAGCCTTCCCGACCCAACTTCACTCCCTTGAGCTGCTTCACTCAACATTGCCTGATTTCCATCCCACGACTGCCCTGAGGTAGCTTGGTCTGAGGTAAGCCCCCCTGGTACTGCATTATTGTTGGCTTCCATTGTCATTGACCTGTGTGTTGTTGTTGTTGGCCTTATTTCTTGTTGATGTGGAACTGGCTCCACTGCCTGAGCTTCTGACGGCGGTGGACGTACTGGTAGTGGTTCACTACTCCGATCCCTGGGCTGTTGATGTGTATGGCCTTCTTGTTGTTCCTGTGGAGGGTTCTCTGGTGCCCGGTTCCTCAGCTGGTCAATATGTCTCCTGACCTGCCTGTCTCCTTCCCCCTCAATGATGTAAGACAAGGGTCCTATTTTGTCCACCACCACTCCTTGCATCCACTTCTCCCCCGTCCCATAGTTTCTGGCCCACACTAAATCACCTATGGCCAATGTTCTGGCTGTGTTGTCCTGTTCTGCTTCAGCTGCCACTCTATCTGGATGAAGTCTGTCCAATTTGGTTATTAGCCTCCTTCCCCATCGCATCTCAGCTGGGCTCTTACCCGTTGCTGTGCAGGGTGTGGTGTGTTGAGCCAACAAGGATTGAGCCAGTCTCTGATGCCAATCGCCAACAATGATCCTACACAGTGCATCCTTTGTTGGTCTTACGTTCCTTTCAGCCAAACCATTACTGGATGGGTGGAAGGGTGCAGCCGTTGTGTGTCTAATCAAGTTGGCCTTGAGGAAGTCCTGAAATTCGGTAGATGTGAATTGAGGGCCATTATCAGATACAATTACATCGGGTAACCCATGTGTGGCAAAGAGCCCCCTCAGCACCTGTATGGTCTTGGCAGACATCATACTTTTCGCAGGCACCACCTCTAACCACCTAGAATAGCTATCTACAACCACTAAAAATATTTGTCCCTGGAATGGTCCAGTGTAATCTATGTGTATCCTGGACCACGGGTTGTGTGTGGCTTCCCACATGTGCACTGGAGCATGTGTCTGTTCCGGTCTGGATCTCTGACATTGATAACATCCAGCTACTTGCTCCTCAATGGCCTTATCCAATCCTGGCCACTACAGATAACTCCACGCAAGGGCCTTCATGCACACAATGCCCGGGTGGCCCTCGTGCAAATCCCTTACAACCCTACTTCTGAGTCTGTCAGGTACTATCACTCTGTTGCCCCATAATAGGCATCCTTTGTGTGAGGACATCTCGTTCCTTCTCACAAAATACACCTGAAATTGTGGTCCAGGGTTCTTTTCCTGCCAGCCCGATTGGACCCACATTGCCACTCTGCTGAGTGTTGCATCACTGCAAGTGGCAGCCGTAATGTCTTTTGCGGTGAGAGGGCATTCAGGGAGTTCTTGTAGGGCTAAGATTTGACCCACTGGTGCAGGGTCCGGTTCAGTTTTTGGTAATGGTAATCGGCTTAAAGCATCTGCGTGTCCCATTTCTTTACCAGGTCTGTAGACTATTTTACATGTCTATGCAGAGAGTAATATTGACCATCTCAGCATCCTTGGGGACATTACTTGTGGTGTTTGCCTATCAGTGGTAAATAGTCCCAATAAGGGTTTGTGGTCAGTGAAGATTGTAAACTTTCTTCCATATAAATAATTGTGAAATTTTTTAACACCTGCCACGATTGCCAATGCTTCTTTATCAATTTGTGCGTAATTCCTCTCTGCCCTGGACAGGGTTCTGGAATAATATGCAATGGGTTTCTGTTCCCCATTGTCTTCCAGGTGGCTGATTACAGCGCCCACCCCATAAGGAGATGCATCACATGCTATGCACATTGGCTTGCCTTCAATGAAATGTGTGACTGTGGAGTCACTGGAGAGTAGCTTTTTTAGATTTTCAAAACTTCTGTCATGAGCCTCTTGCCAATTCCAAGGTGTTTGTTTGTCAAGCAATCTGTGCAAGAGTTCTGCTATTGCAGCCTTATGTGGCAAGAATGTGTGATAAAAATTTATTAGCCCCAAGAATGCTTGCAGCTCTGGCTTATTCTTTGGTGCTGGAGCTGATTTTATTGCTTTTATTTTTGATTCAGTTGGGTGAATACCCTGAGCATCAATTCTGTAGCCCAAGAACTCTGTGGATGTCACTCCTATTGAGCACTTCTCCTTTTTTAATTTCAAAAGAGCTTCTCTGAACCTCTCTAGGACCATCTCTAGCCTGTCAGCTAATATTCCTTCATCCTCCCCCGCAATTAACACATCATCAAAATATGGGCACACCCCAGGGATACCTTTTAATGTTCTCTCCATCACTTCTTGAAAGATGCCTGGGGCTGCTGCTATGCCGAATTGCAATCTGTTGACTTGGAACGCCCCCTTGTGGGTGACGATCATTTGTGCATCCTCAGCCTCTTTAGTTACTGGTAATTACTGATACACTTGCATTAAATCCAATTTGGCAAAGATTGCGCCCTTCTGAATGGCGGAGAGGACCTGCTTCACCATTGGGACGGGGTAAGCATGCTGATTTAAAGCTTTATTTACTGTTGCTTTGTAATCAGCACAAATTCTTATTTCACCATTGGGTTTGAGGAGAGTGATGATGGGTGTCTCCCAGGCCCCCCCTCCACTGGTTCCAGTACTCCCTGGCCCACTAACTTGTCCAGTTCGTTCTCAATTTTTTGTTTGAGAGTGAACAGGACTCTCCTAGCTTTAATTCTTATAGGGACTACTGCGGGGTTTAAATTAAATATAATTGGGGAGCCCCTGTATTTTCCCAATGATCCATCGAATACGTCTGCAAATTTTTTGCAAACGTAGTCAAGGTTTTTGTTTTGGATCGAGTTAACTTCCCCTACCCAGATTCCTAGTGCCCTGAACCAGTTGAGCCCTACCAAACTAGCTCTCCTCCCTTCAGTTACCAGCAGTTCCAATGGGCCTTTAAATTTTTTAAAACAAACTTCAATGGTGGCCTTACCTTTTATTTTAATCGGTGCTCTTTGGAAATCTGTTAACTGAATGGGGGTGGGTTTGAGGTGAATCTGCCAGCCGCTCCTTTTCTCTATTTTGGACAATGTTTCCCCTGAAATTATTGAAACTGAAGCCTCTGAATCGATCTCCATCTTGCAATGAATTCCTTGCAACTAGACATCAACTCTGATTTTTGGGCCTAGCATTTGATTAACCGTGGAGTGGCCAATGGATTGCACCCCCCCCGGTTAGACATTCGTGCCTGAGGCCGAAGGGACTCGGTACCACGACTCAAAGGGGTTACAGTACCTGGTGCCCAAGCTTCTAGGTCGTGTAGGCTGTCCCAGACTCGGCTCCTGCAGATGACTTGAATGTGGCCTGTCTTGCCACAGTTTCGGCATTTAGCGTTACGGAACTGGCATGAAGCTCTGGGGTGATTCCCTCTGCAGCTGCTGCATTTTTGTTCCATCTCTCTGCACCTGTTGTTCCCGTCCCGCTGCAGTCTGGTTGTTGCGGTTGTTGTCGGTCTCCTTTGTCTGTGGTGTCACGGCGGTCATTCTTAACGGATGTTCTTTCAACTTTCTGTGTGATTTCGTCTATCTCCATCTCGAAGTCGTAGTCTCTCACCCCACCTTCCACAAGGCTCTCTTGGTGGATTGACCTGCTCGCGCCATTGCTATTGTGGGGGGAGTCATGTTGGCCGGTGACCTTGAATGTTAACAGCTCATCTAGCACTTCTTGGAGGGTCCCCGTGGGCTTCCCGATCACTCTTTGAAGGTGTTCGTCTCTGAGCCCCAAGACCACTCTGTCCCTTATCCACTTGTCTAACTTCTCATATTTGCAGCAGTATGCGGCTTCTCTTACTGCGGCCACAAAGTCTGTGATTGATTTGCCTTGCCTCTAGTTCCTACGCTCAAATATTCGCCTCCAATAGAGCTCGAAACTTTTTGGCATATAGTGTTCTTTCAGTCTCTTTGTGAGTTCAGTATACGAGACGTTGGCGATTAGGTCTGGTTGGCACAGACTTGCAGCTACTCTGTAAACTGCCGGACCACTGAGGGACAAAAATGCTGCTGCTTTCTTATGGTCATCAGTAATGCCATTGACCAGCATGTAGCCTTCGACCTGCCCCACACGATCTTCCCAATCTTCTGGGTGCCGGGTATCGAATTCTCTCACGATGCCCAACTGTGCCATTCTCTTCCTGCGATTGCTGCGATTGTTTCTTTGCTTATGCGGCAGGCGATGATGGCTTTTTGAATTTCACACGTTGCACGCTGTCTTCTGCTTATGTGGCAGACGCTCTCCAGTTTCTGGGTCCTGTTATTCGCTTCGCGGGAATCCCATCCTTGTCACCACTGTTAAGTCATGGGTGCCACATGTAATGACCAGGAGACGACAATCAGAGTTTACATCTTTATTGGTTACAATATGGAACTGAAGAACTTCCCTCCTGTTGCCCTCTTAAAGATTTCCCGCATCCCCGCAGTCAGCCAACCCACTGGCTCTATTCTCCCGCCGGACAGGTGACACCCAACCCGGTGTCCTATATTTCCCGCCGGACAGGTTGACCAATCAGGTCACCTGACCAATGCCACTGTTCTGTATCAGCCTACTACCAGCCCTGCAGAAAAGGCAGGGACAATCCCTTTACAAAAAGGCAAGAGGCTGGAACTAAGCCTGCCAAATTTATTGACACAAATCAGAGCAAACAGAGCAAAACCAAAACACGAACCATGAAACAGGAGCTATTCAAACGGTTGCCTTCAGCAAACCAGCCCTCCCACACATTCCCCTTTTAAACAGTTCAAGGCGTGGCTTCTCTCTGCCTCCTTCCGAGGTGCCCCATTGCCTTCCTCTGTTTACTCCTGATTGACTGCCTCCTGCGTCGGGCGTCCTTGAACAGGGCCAGCTGTGGGTCATCTTCATCCACACTGTCAGGCTCACACAGCTGGGTCTGTGTAGTGACCAGATGAGAGGGGCCTGGCTGAGGGCTCTGCGAAGCCTCAGGACTGTCCTCTGCAGGCTCTCCAACACTCCCCCCTCCTCCTCTGAATCGTCTGACCCAACTGCTGAATCCAAAGGCTGATCCTGAATCACAACAGCCACCTGGTGTTAAGGTGGCATACACAACAGTAATGAAGTTTGCCAATTACATTCTGAACCTAAGAATTTGTAGGGTGAATCACATAAAATGAACATGAAAACTCCATGATTTTGCCCATGCATTCGCTAATCAAATGCATGGGTCGTAAAGTGCACAAGGTATCTCAGAGTGGGGAAGGCCATGGGAGGCCTAGGACTTCTGACCCAAGGCCTTCCCTGACCCAGTGAGAGATCCCATGCTCCCCTTAGGGTCTCAAGCTGTTTGGGCTTTTCCTCCCTACTCAGTCACCAACGTTTGGTGCCATGTTTCAGAGGTTGCCCATGCTTGCCTCCTGCATGGCTTTGGATGTCAGAGCTCTTGTCCAGCCAGGCAGAGAAGTGCCAGGTAGGCCTCTTCCCTTCCCCACTGAGCCCCAGCCTCTCTCAAAGAAGAAGTTTGTGGGACTAAAAAAAAGTTCAATCATACCTTCCAACTTTGGAGGATCTTACTTTTTATCATGAGAAGTTGGAAGGTCCAATTGAACTTTTTTTTAGTCCCCTGAAATTCTGTGGTTTCCCTGCATGTTTCTTCCATTTGCAATACAGCTTTTCCATTTCTCCAGCAAAAGAAATGAAATGCAACAGGGCTGGAAAGCAGGTTTGTTTAGGAGCTTCTCTTGCAATTTAGAGAAGGAATGCTTTTTGCAAGCGAGGGGAGCAGGATGGTGGCATGCCAAGTTCTTCAGCTCTGCAGCAGCACAATTTGTGAAATCTGCGCAGGTTTGGCACTCCAGCAAGTGGCGGGGCAGGGCTGCGCCTGCTTGTGAGAGAGGCTGGGGCTCAGTGGGGAAGGGGAGAGACTGGCCTGGCATTTCTCCACCTGGCTGGGTGAGAGCTCCAGCACCCAAGGCAAGCATGATTGGTACGGGGGTCTCAGACATGGCACCAAATGAACATGTGGCAGTGTCTCTGTGGTCATTTGTAAGTGTGAACAACCACTGTGATGTTGCAAAATATGTAACTTTGGGACCTGGTCATAAGTACTTTTGGTAGGGATGTCGTAACTTCAAACAGTCGCTAAATGAACTGTTGTAATTTGAGGATTACCTGTATTGTATCACCTTCAATTGAGATTCAAGGTATATCTAGTGGTCTGGTATGTCTACTTCTTCTCCAAATATATATTTTGCTTTCATTTATATCCCATTCATAAATCCCTATTTATATGTTCTAAAATCTTACACCCCTCACTGGATTCTGCCATTCCCAAGGAGGAGAAGAGAAGATGTTAATTGGCCATCCCTATCCATTTGATGCAAGGGTGTTTATTTCAGCCTGCCTGGAGGCCGTCATTAGACCAGGGGAAGAACCTTTGAACTGAGAAGAACAAAGAAAGGGAGTGGGGGAGAGATCTGGTTTGTATCTCCGATTAGAATCTGAAAAGGAGGAAGGAAATGTCGTAAAGGCATGGAAGATCCCTCTTCCCTTGGAAGGTTTTGACACCTGAACCTTAATTGATCCGGGACTGACCAAATGGACTGAGGGGAGGGGGTTTCACTCGGGGACACTTTAAAAGTATCAATCTGTAACACAATTTTCAGATCCTGTCTAGTTTTCCACTGGCAATCTTGTTTTAGTAAAAGCTCCTTCTTGGACAATCCTATCTCCAAGAGTTCTTCTTTCCTAAGACGTAGATTGGGGTGGGTCCTGACACATAACCTGGCTCTTTTTCAGGCTTATTTTTAAGTCAAATAATTCTCCTGCTTTGTGCAGCTCTTGTATGTGTCTTTGTAGCTCTATTGGGTCTTGTGACAAGAGAACAACATCATCTGCACATATTATGTGATTTAAATAGATGCCATTGATTTTTATTCCATCTTTTGTCCAGTCTAGTTTGCAAAATACTTCTTCAAGGCAGGCTGAGAAAAGGATAAGTGATATTGTATCACCTTGTTGTACACCTCATTCTATGTTGATTTCCACTTTAAGATCATTAAGGCAAATTGTTGCCATTGTTTTTTCATATATTGATTGTAGTAAGTTTATGTAAGCAGTGTCTACACCTTGGTTGAGCAATGCATTAATTATTGCTTGTTGACTTCCGGTTTTGCACAGTAGCGCAGCAGCCAAAAGGGATCGCGGGGCTCTGCTCCCTACTGCTGATTTCTGCCTGCCATGGGACCCTAAATGGGCCTGAAGTTGCTCCGTAGAGCAGGGCTTTTCAACCTTTTCACCCATTGTACCGCTTTTAGGATAAGGCAATATCTGAGTACCACCAGTCGCCCAGCAAGGTATCAAAAACTTGACCAAAAAAAAAGGAAAAAAATGATAAAGTGCAGATAGCCCTCGACTTACAACAATTCGCTTAGTGACTGTTTGAAGTTACAACGGCACTGAAAAAAGTGACTTATGACCATTTTTCACACTTATGACTGTTGCAGCATCCTTAGGGTTATGTGATTTACATTCGGATGCTTGGCAACTGATTCATACTTATGACGTTCTGTGTCCCAGGGTCATGTGATCAACTTTTTGACAAGCGAAGTTAATGGCTGCGGGGGCAGCTCATCACTTAGGTTGCAGGGTGCCCTTTTGGGGGGAATCCATGGGTCTCTGTTGGAGGGGGGTGGGATTGGGGTGGGTGCCTTTCTTCCCTCCCTCTCTCCCATTGTCCCTACATTTCTTCTTTAATAATAATAATAATAATAATAATAATAATAATAATAATAATAATAATAATAATAATGTTGGAAGGGACCTTGGAGGCCATCTAGTCCAACCCCCTGTTCAGGCAGGAAACCCTATACCATTTCAGGCAAATGGCTGTCCAGTCTCTTCTCTTTCTTCCTTTCCTCCCTCTTTGTCCCTTCCTTCCTTCCCTCCCTCTCTCCCAGTGTCCCTACCTTTCTTCTTTCTTTCTTCCTTCCCTCCCTCCCTCTTTGTCCCTTCCTTCCTTCCTTCCTTCCTTTCTTTCTTCCTTCCTTCCTTCCTTCCTTCCTTCCTTCCTTCCTTCCTTCCTTCCTTCCTTCCTTCTTTCCTTCCCTCTCTCCCACTGTCCCTACTTTTCTTCTTTCCTTTCTTCCTTCCTTCCTTCCCTCCTTCTTTGTCCCTTCCTTCCTTCCTTCCTCCTTCCCTCCCCTCTTTGTCCCTTCCCTCATTCCCTCCCATTGTCCCCACCTTTCTTCTTGCCTTCCTTCCTTCCCTCCCTCTTTGTCCCTTCCTTTTGCAAGCAGGAAATCTTGCACAGGAATTGCAGCTGGGGATCTCTCTCTCTCTCTCTCTCTCTCTCTCTCTCTCTCTCTCTCTCTCTCTCTCTCTCTCTCACACACACACACACACACACACACACACACACACACACTTTCCCTGGCTTGCCCCTGCATCTGGGGTTTCTTTCCCGGCAGTCCGGGTCCTGCAACAAGGCAAGTGGGGAAGGTGGCGGCAATGGTTGTGTCGAGCCCCGTGGTTTTTTTTCCCAGGTTTCACTTTTCCCCTTTGCAAAACGGGCTTCAATTGAGCTGTGCTCTGACTTCAGGTGCCGTTCCTTGGGCATCCTCTCTCCCCACCCCAAAAAGCAGGGCTTTTACTCACTTTTTGCGCTGCGAAAGGGCAAGTCGTGCAAAGCGCGGCAGCGTGAAAAGCGAGTAAAAGCTGTGCTTTTGGGGGTGGGGAGACTCGGGCACTATTCCTTGGGAATCCTCTCTCCCCACCCCAAAAAGCAAGGCTTTTACTCACTTTTCACGCTGCGAAAGGATGAGTCGTGCAAAGCACGGCAGCGCGAAAAGCGAGTAAAAGCCCTGTTTTTTGGGGTGGGGAGAGAGGATTCCCAAGGAACAGCACCCAAGTCTCCCCACCCCAAAAAGCAGGGCTTTTACTTGCTTTCTGCACTGTAAAAGGGTGAGTTGTGCAAAGTGCAGCAGTGCGAAAAGCAAGTAAAAGCCCTGCTTTTGGGGGTGGAGAGGAACGGGATCAGCATTTCTGAGTGCGACTTCTGAGCGCAGCTCAGCTGATCCCAGGCTCTTGTCCAGCTCACTTGCTTGCAGAAAAGAGGCTGCTTGCTAAGTGAGCTGGACAGCAGCCCGGGATCAGCTGAGCCATGCTCAGAGGTCGTGCTCAGAAATGCTAATCCCGGGCTGCTGCCCAGCTCAGAAAATAAGCTGCTTGCTAAGTGAAGCCCCAGGATCAGCGGGCTACCCGGTGCTGATCCTGGGGCTTCACTTAGCAAGCAATATGTTTTCCGCAAGCGAGCTGGGCACGAGCCGTTCGCTTGTTAGCCCTTCCCCCCCAAACACACCACTTGTTCACTCACCCTTCCTCGCTCGCTGCTCCACTCACTGTTCCTCTGAAAACAGGCCGGTCTGCCCCTTTTATACTTTTTCTTCTCTCTGCCCTCCTCCTTTTCTCTTCTGGGTGCACCGGAAGCTTCAATTAACATGTTGCCACAGATCCTGGGGATTCTGGCAAGCTCTGCAGCTCCAGCTGATCCCCAGGTCTTTGTGACTCTGTTTTGACTCGTTCCCTCTCCCAATGTAATTAGCTAGGTTGGGCTCACGTACCACCAGCCAGAGGCTCACGTACCACTGGTGGTACGGATACCACCAGTTGAAAAGCCCTGCCGTAGAGACAACACAGAAGAGGGGAAGTCCCGCTGATTGCGGAGAGATGACTGTCAATCTGATTGATTTGGGAAAAGCCCTCCAGAAACTGGCAGGAGAAGAGGCTAGCTCAACTTCCAAGTCTAGCCCAAGCTACAAGCAACCAAAGTCCAAAAGTACTCTTTCAAGCTGACTATAAACAACATGTTTGGAACTGGGTAAAAACAGCAATTTTTTCTCTTCTGTTTGGAAACTGATTTTCTGGGGGGGAAAAACCCAAGAAGCAAAAAGCCTCTGAAAGTGAGAAAGAGGGGGACTTTTGCCTTACACTCCTGCAGACGGAACTGGTGAATTAAACCTTTCAGGGGGAATAGAAATATACTGAAAGAATATAAGACTTAATTTGGATAAATTTGAAATTGGTGGAATCTGTTAAGATTTTCCTTTTATATCACCAAAACAGAAATAAATAAGTGTTTAATATTGAAAGAACTGGTGTTGACATCTAGTGATAGATGAAAATATTACAACAGCTGCTCTACTACAGAGACTGGCAAGGCCCAGGAAAAGATAAATTTGATTTTGGTGACCTTCAATGTCTTAATAACAAAGAACAGCTGTGACAAAAAAAGGAAAAAACTTGGGCTTTCTATAAAGTGAGAATTATAAACTCTAAAAAAATTGACCTTCTGGATTACAAATACTAACTCAAGTGGAACTCTAAAGCCATCTGCAGAGAAAGGAAAAGCCTGATTTTTGACTATCATGGAAAACCAGAGATCTGCACAAAGAATATACCAAAAAAAACCCCCACAAATACTTTCCAGAAGGGGATCTATGCTATGTTGCAACTCATCCAAACAACAATAATCTCATACCATGAGGAAATTAAACATAGCCTTGAAAACATAAATGAATGCATCTCCAATTTAACTTTACAACATAAAAATTCTCAGAAAATAAAAATAGAGAGTGAGCAGAGAAAACAGACAACTGATTACGAGATACAGGAGAGAGATTTCAATATGGAATTTAGCAATACTAGCAAATAACTTAACCCAGATGGAAAAAAAATTTACAGGGAACTCTGGACATGGAAAAGGCAAACTACACTTTAAGATTACAAAATAAGTTTGTGGAGAAGAAAAAAGATTTGGTAAAATGGATTTTGCCAGGAGAACTATTTTATTTATTTTATTTATTTTATTTTATTACATTTATATACCGCCCATTCCCGAAGGACTCAGGGCGGTTTACAGGGTGATTAAAAACAAAAATACAAAAGTTAAAAACAATTTAAAAAATTATATCCGTCCCTGAACAAATAAAACCCCAGTTAAAATTAAAATTAAAATTCTCAGCCTGGGCCAGAGAGCTCGAAGAGCCAGGTCTTCAGGTCCCAGCGGAATGAACGGAGGTCGGGGGCAGTCCTACGCTCCACTGGCAGCTGGTTCCAAAGGGCAGGCGCACCCACTGAGAAGGCCCTATCCCTGGGTGTTGTCCGCCGGCAATCTCTTACCAGTGGCACCCTGAGAAGACCCTCCCTGTGGGAGCACACTGGACGAAGGGAGCTTGATGCTGGCAGCAGGTGTTCTCTCAGATATCCCGGACCCAAACCATTTAGGGTTTTATAGGTCATCACCAGCACCTTGAATCTCACCCGGAGGGCAACCGGGAGCCAATGCAGCTCGTGGAGTAGAGGTGTTACATGGGAGTATCGGGAAACCCCCATCACAACTCACGCGGCCGCATTCTGCACCAGCTGAAGCCTCCGAGTGGTCCTCAAGGGCAGCCCCATGTAGAGAGCGTTGCAGTAGTCTAAACGGGAGGTCACGAGCGTGTGAGTGACTGTGCGTAGGGCATCTCGGTCCAGATAGGGTCGCAACTGGCGCACCAGGCGAACCTGGGCAAAAGCCACCCTGGTCACGGCTCCTATATGGTCTTCAAAATTGAGTCGTGAATCCAGAAGGACGCCCAAGTTGTGAGCCCTATCAACGGGGGGTAACACCCCCATCGTTAGAGGTGGAATAGTCTGGTTAGCCCGAGATGCCGATATGCACAGCCACTCAGTCTTGGCGGGATTGAGATGAAGCCTGTTTCTCCCCATGCAGACCTGGACCGCCTCCAAGCAACGGGACATCACGGCGAGGGCATTGCTGGGTTGGTTCGGGGTGGAAAGAAAAAGTTGGGTATCATCAGCGTACTGATGATACCCCACCCCGAAACCACAAATGATCTCACCCAGCGGCTTCATATAGATGTTGAACAGGAGGGGCGAGAGAACCGACCCCTGAGGAACTCCACAAACGAGAGGCCTCGGGGCGGACCTCTGCCCTCCCGTCAACACCAACTGCGAACGGCCCAGGAGATAGGAGGAGAACCACCGTAAAATGGTGCCTCCCACTCCCAACCTCCTGAGACGCCGCAGTAGGATACCATGGTTGATGGTATCAAAAGCCGCTGAGAGATCTAATAGGACCAGGACAGAGGAACAACCCCTGTCCTGAGCCCACCAGAGATCATTCACCAGCCCGACCAATGCCGTCTCCGTGCTGTATCCGGGCCTGAAACCCGATTGGTACGGGTCCAGATAATCAGTTTCCTCCTTTGTATGTGCTGTTATTTTGTAGCCAAATAAAAATGTTCTTTGAGGAAGAATTCCTTGCCTTGAAGTTCTTTTAATTGGTCTCATCTACTGGAAACATGATCGAAGAGGCACCAAACAACTAGCACCCTGGGATGAGTCAGGTGAGTGGAAATATCTGATACCCACACCAAATCAGCCCTGAACATTATTCGCATAGAGCAAGCCCTGATCACCGCTGATACCCAGTTAGCTCTGATCAATATCCACGTTGTGCCAGTCCGGATCGATATCGGCACCATGGTAGTCCAGACCATCATTACAGACATAGCCCTGATTGGCACTCAGCCCCAAACCACACCAGTCCTAGGCCCCTGCCAAGAGCTAACCAAGCAGTGGGACTCCCATGAGATCAATTGCAACAGTATGCGTTGCTGCAGGCTCTCTTAGATTGACAGCGACCCTTGGAAGCCCCTCCTTTCAAACCCACATTTGATGGCAACCCCAAGGAGTTAACTTTCTTTTTGAATCAAGTGCGCTCTCATATGAACAGGAATGCCAATGCCTATTCAGACCCTGCCACTATGAGATAAGATAAGATAAAATGAGATGAGATGAGGTGAGGTCAGGTGAGGTGAAGTGAAGTGAGACGAGACGAGACGAGATAAGATAAGATGATAACCTTTATTGTCATTTTTTTACTGTGGACTTTATTGTTGAATTACCAGAGAGTAGAGGAAATACGGTAATATGGACTGTAATTGACCTTTTTTCAAAGCAAGTTCACTTTATAGCATGCTCTGGCCTCCTATCTGCCCAGAAACTAGTCAAGTTATTTTTTACACATATTTACTGGCTGCACGGCATACCAAAACAAATAATTTCAGACAGGGAGGTACAATTTATGACCAGATTTTGGAGGGATTTCCTTAAACTGATTGGTTCCATGCAAGGACTGTCATCAGCTTTTCGTCCTTCTATGAATGGAGCATCTGAAAAAGCAAATGCAATGGTGGAACAGTATCTTAGATGCTATGTAGATTACCAACAGACAAATTGGACTGATCTCCTCCCTTTTGCTGAAGTGGCTTACAACAACACAGTACATAGCAGCACTGGACTTACACCATTTAAAATAGCCACTGGAAGGGATTTTATTCCGATGCCTGAATACCCCCAGGACCTCCCTACCTCTCAAACATTATATCAGTGGGTATCTGCTTGGAGAGGTGTTTGGGATAATACAAAGAAAGCTTTAACAAAAGCCTCAGAGGTTTACAAAAAGCAAGCTGATAAGAAAAGAGCACCTCAAAAATAATTCCATGTGGGGGAAAAAGGTTTATCTTTCTACAAAGTATCTAAGACTTAAGTTACCTAGCAAAAAATTGGGACCAAAATACCTGGGACCCTTTCCTATAGTTCAGATCATAAACCCAGTCACTGTAGAACTAAAACTCCCTCGTCTTTTAGGAAAAATCCACCCAGTGTTTCATAGCAGTCTGTTAAAACCTTTCAGGGAGTCGACTTTGAGAGCCCCTCCCAAGAAAGTACCTGGCCTGCTTGTAGTGGCTGGAGAGACTCATTACAAAGTAAAACACATTCTTAATGCTAGGTTTTACAAAGGCAAATTGCAATATTTAGTGCAATGGAAAGGATATCCATTATCAGAAGCCACTTGGGTAAAAAGTACTGCTGTGAAAGCTGATAGATTGATATGTAAATTCTATGACAAACATCCAAATAAAGCGAGAGGGGACTCTTAACATTTATTCTTGTTTGCATTGCAGAATTTCTCCTTTCTTTAAAGGGAGCTGAGTGTCAACACTGCAGTGACCTGAACTAAAGCCATTTTCATTTCGTTTTCAGTTGTCACATATTTAGAAAGAAGGAGGGGGAAAAGTGTAGTTTTAAGTTAGCCATATGTATGGGAACCAAGGTCATTACAGATAACATTTTGGCAGGCTGGAAAGCTGGAAGGAGTGCCCGCATTTTCTAATAATTGGTGAATGTGATTTATGACACCTAATTGGGGTGGGAATTACAATTTGTAACTTTGTAACCAAGGGGAGGGGAATTTAGTCTTGGGTTCACCTTTGTATGTGCCATTATCTTGTAGCCAAATAAAAATGTTCTTTGAGGAAGAATTCCTTGCCTTGAAGTTCTTTTAATTGGTCTCATCTACTGGAAGCGTGACATACACACTTCAAACGGGATCTTGCTACCCTCTAGAAACACCTCCAGGTATGCAACACCCAATGGATTGCATGGTCCAGGCTTGACAGAGTTCAGAGTTCCCTCCCCCTCACTTGATTGGGGGGACACCTGCATGACCTGCTGCACCACTCACATTTCCCCCTTTGTTTTCTTCAGAGTCTTCTTCAGTTTGGGTTTGCTTGGTGTCCTGGGCATTGACACAGGTTGGGGGGGACATGCAATTTGCCACTCAGTGACCTTCCTTCCCACATTGGAAGGAAGCTCTTGCCAGGCAATGTGGACCCTCTGTGGTGATTGGAGGAAGGGCCCCTCCCTCTCTACATGCCAGGGGGCACTTCTCTTGGCTTCAGCAAGGGTGGCTCTGAGGTGTGGCATGTTGCCAATACTCCATTACATTCAGCTCCACTGTGGTGGCCATTGGTACCAGGCTTGGAGATCATCAGGTTCCCCAGGGTAGGCAGTTCTGGTACAACTCTCTGCTTAGCCAAACCCAAAATTGGTTAACCAGTAGATGTTCTAGCCACCCCTCAGCCTCCCAGCTATGCTGCATATCTCCCGAATATACTCAGCCATGGACCATTTCCACTGTCTTATGGAGCAGATATTGGATTTCACCCTGGGGGCTTAGGTGGGGTCCCTGAACATGGCCCACTCTGGGCCTTCAAGGAAAGCATTGACCGTCTCCAACTTCAGAGCCCCCTCATCATGGAGTGCCACCATCCATTTAGCAGCATCCCCTTCCAGGTTTGCTGTGATGGGATTCACACAGGCCACTTCTTCTGGGAATGCTGCTCTGTGCTGATCCATTTAGATCCACACTTGGTTCAGGAAGTAGGAGAGCTTCTCTGGTTACCTGTCAAACATGGCTTTTAAAGGCAATGGCTCACAGTCATCTCGGACCAGTAGGTAGCTGGGCAGCATCCCCACAACTGTCTGGGCAGCATGGGCTGGAGCCCCCACCACTGCAGGGTTCAGGCAGCTTGTTCGTCAGCCACCAGTGGAATCCGGACTGTTCCTCTATTCCCTGACAGCCCCTGACACACCTGGTTTAGTGCTGCTGGTTGGGATGGGGAAGGGGACAAAGCCGCAGCTTGAGTCATTGCCAATGCTGTCCCCCAGCCTGGGGATCTTGCCTGCTCCACTCTTCACATCTCCATTCCTCCAAACCTTTCATGCAGCTGCTCCACCAAAGGGCTGTGGAAGGTGGTTAGGAGTTTCTACTCCATTGACTTTTTGCAGTCCAAAGCCTCTTGGCTTTCCACTTGCTCCCTCAGGTTATCACAACCCCCGATGGGACCAAGGAGAACTCCATCTCAGTGGCCTTCCTCACACCAGCCATCCATTGGGCTTTTTGACCAGTGTAAAGGGACCCTGGTACAGCTCCCTCCTTGTGCACGTATGGTTGCTCTGTCTTTCCACCCTCACTTTGGACCATATTACCGCTGGCTTTATCCCGAGGTTCAGCTGGGCTGCTGCCAGTGTTTCTCAAGGAGTGGCCAGCCTTGGTTTGGCTGTGGGTTTGGCCGTCTTCTCTGCCCCCAACATTGTTATGCTACAGTTCTCTCAAAGCCTCCAAGTAGGCTGCACTCACAACTTCATGAGAGTTGGTTTAATGTCAACCGTCCATCTAGCAAATTCAAAATTAAGGAATTTTCACAGCTTTGAGCTGCCAGAAAAGATAAACTTTATTGAATACACATCCTGGTACTGAAGAAGCAAAACCAACTCTAGTTTCCCAAGCTAAAATCTGTTTAGTTAACAATAGCTTTCTATAACCTCCACCCACCAAGTGTTCACGTTGTCCAATCACACTTCCTTGATTTGTTATGAGAACGCTCCACTACTTTTGTGATATTGGCTCTCATGGTCTGTGGTCAGCTTTTTATAATCCCATTTCTTTCCCAAACTTTCTATCCTCTCCCCTATTTCTATGGCAAGTTGAATAAGGATAGAAGTTAGCAGGCATCTTAGCAATTCAACCTTGATACCTTCTTTGTTGTATTTATAAGCTTGCATTCTGCTCTATTAATCCCTTTGTTTTCTTCAATTGCCTTTTTCAAAAGCTTCACGTTAAACTGATGCGTTTCTTCTTGGATACTTTTTTATGGTCTTGCAAAGTT
Source organism: Vipera berus (assembly GCF_964194415.1). Classification (NCBI taxonomy): domain Eukaryota; kingdom Metazoa; phylum Chordata; class Lepidosauria; order Squamata; family Viperidae; genus Vipera; species Vipera berus. The sequence goes on along the minus strand of NC_138208.1, from coordinate 36,856,963 downwards.
TGACATACTCCAGTTTATTAGTGAAACATCCAGTATTCTTCATTTTTTTCATTAAATCAATAGTTTCATCAGAGATTTTTGACTGTACAAAGTGATTTTCTATAGATGTAGCAGATTCATGGATATTTTTGACACTTTGTTCATTTTGTGAACATAATGTTTATCTCTTCCAAATCTTGCAATACAGATAGATTAATCTCAAAATTGCTGTTCTCTAACAGCTTATAATGGTTTTTTGTGACATATTTATCATTTTCATATGTTCTTTTCAACAGCCTATCTTCACTTTAGCTTGTACCATTCTATGGTCACTTCCAACGTTAAAATGATTGATAATAGTACAATTGCAGAACATGGTTTTATCACTTGACATGATGTAGTCAATTTTGCTTGTGTATCCATATGGACTCTTGCACATCTATTTTTTGCTAGCATTTTTCTTGTAAAAATGAGTTCATGGTATAAAGTTCCTGTCCTTTAACAAAATCTACTAGTCTGTCTTCTCTATTATCTTGTTCACTGCTTCCATATGGACCATTTGCTTTTTCTCCAGGTATTGTTCTTTCTATTTTTGCATTAAAGTCAACCATTATAATTTGTATCAGCATTTTTTTTTGTCTTGAAGGTGGCCACTGTAGAGATGGAGGTCAAGGATATGAAGGGACTGTGCGCAGAAAACTGCCTGCCCCAGTATCCTGTTATCCACATGTCTATGAGCTCATTCCAATTAGCCTTGCCAAGGACTGCAAGGAACCAGCTAGATAAGGAAGACTCTGCCCTGGCTTGGGATATTCGGATGTTCTCTAAGATTGACTAGGGAGTACACCAATAAACAATGCTTTTGCTGTGCGTAATTTCCTGCTTGTTAAAACTGTATAAATACAATAAACTCTGCATAGGCAGACGGACATATTTGGGACACCCTGCATTGACTGGTCTCTGAATGCCACAGGCCACATCATTGTAAACTTTTTGACCTCATCATCACTGTAGCTTATTGCTGGTGCATTAAACTTTGATGATTTGAAACTTGTATTGTTTTATTCAATTGAATGATGCATTGGGCTACTCTGTATGATATACTTTCAAATTTTACAACAGAGTCTTTCAGCTTTTGGTTGATGAGAAAACCAGTTCTGCCACACTGTACATCTTCAGTACCTCTAATGTAGAGTAAATGCCCAGTCCTATCAAGTTCAACTAAATTTTAGCCTTTTTTATTAAAAAGTTTTAAAGTACATTTTTGAACCTAAACCCCATCCCCCCTACCCCTAACCCATACCCTAACCCACCCAATACCCTTCCCTCCCTCAGCCCCCCCCAGACTTCCCAAAGCAGAATACAGGGTATTATTTTCACAATCTTAATCTAAAATATACTAACTATAATTACACTTTAAATCCAGTCATGCTTTAACTCTCCTTAAACATCATAATATATCTGCATTACAAATATTCTTCACATATTCCAAATTCTACCATTTCTATTTAATTTAAAACTTTCAAAATCCATTCTTCTATAATAAACAAATCAGCCTTCTTCCAATATAACAGTACCAAAAATTCTACTATAGTTATTAGTTATAAATAGCTTTTTCTTAAAGATCTTACATATTCCACTAAATTACTTTAACTGTTAAAATTGTAATCTTTTACAATTCAACCATACATTGCATCATCACAGCCACATCTTCAACATTTAGACTAACAGTTTAAATACATACATACTAATTTTTAAGATCTACTGTAAATACCATCCCCAACTATTCACCATTATTAGATCTTGATTATCCTATGATCTTTAACAAGTTCCATTTCTAAATCTTATTTCTATCAAAGTCCTCCATTAATCTCTACTACTACTATTATTATTATTATTCCTTAAATCTAAATGCAGCCCATGTCATTCTTTGAATCTTAAGATCTTTAAATAAAGCCAAGGATTGCACAGCCTCCAAAACTATTTCTTGTAACTGTTGCTCTCCTTCTTCCTTTCCTTTTTTTTCTTCTGAGGATGACAGTAAGCCTGCTTTCAATACATTAGAATAAAAATCATGTGCCTTCTCTACTGTATTAAGACAATATCTTTCTCCAGAATAATTCACCACAATCCCCACTGGTATCTCCCACCTAAACCGAAGCTGTTGTTTCTTTAATTCATCTGTCAGAAAGAAAAAAATCTTTCCTTTTTCTCAAAATTCTTGGAGGAATCTCTTTCAGAATCAAAACCTCCTGATTAGCCACTTTAAGTCTTTTACTATAAGAGATTTGAATGATCTCATTTCTAATCTTTCTCTTTGTAAAATACACAACCACATCCCTTGGCAGTTTCCTTTGTTTAGCAATCCAAGAATTAACACGAAATACTTTATCTATCTTCCCAAAAAAATCCTCAAGTTGAAACCCCAAAATAGGCGCCAGGGCATCCACCAATGTCTCTTCCAGATTCTCCTGCGGATTTTCTTTCAAACCTCTGATCCTCAGGGCAAATTCCATATCTCTATATTGCATCATCATCATTTCATCTTCAAGTTTTTCCATTTTATTCTCCACTTCGCCCATTTTAGCCTCCAGCATCAGATTATTTTGTTTCACTTCTTCCACACATTCATCCAGATTCTCAATACAGCCTGAAAACACTTGAAGTGCCATCAAAGTATCCTCCCTTATTTTCTTGCTCTCCTTTCCAATAAATTCTGCTACCTTCTCAAATATTTTTTCAGACTGAATTTTTAAGGCATCGTTTATTATTATTATTATTATTTGGATTTGTATACCGCCCCTTTCCCGAAGGACTCGGGGCGGTGTACAGGGCAATTAAAACACTATATACAACACATAATATATAAAAATTAAAACAAATTAAACAAGTAGCTCTGAACAATAAAACACATTCTAAAATTTAAAATTTTAAATCTAAAATTCCAGTCCCTCAGTCCAGGCCGGCAAGTTCAAATAGCCAAGTCTTCAGGTCGTGGCGGAAAGAGCGAAGGTCGGGAGCCATCCGGAGCTCAACAGGAAGCTGATTCCAGAGGGCAGGCTTGCCCACAGAGAATGCTCTCCCCCTGGGGGCTGCCAGTCGACATTCCCTGACCGACGGCACCCTGAGGAGGCCCTCTCTGTGGGAGCGCACAGGACGATGGGAAGTTAACGCCGGCAAAAGGTACTCCCATAAATAACCCAGACCCATGCCATTTAGGGCTTTATAGGTCATCACCAGCACCTTGAATCTCACCCAGAAGACAACTGGAAGCCAATGCAACTTGCAGAGCAGAGGTGTTACATGGGAGTATCGGGAGACCCCCATCACAACTCGCGCGGCCGCATTCTGCACCAGCTGGAGCCTCCAAGTGGTATTCAAGGGCAGCCCCATGTAGAGAGCATTGCAGTAGTCTATCCGAGAGGTCACGAGCGCATGAGTGACTGTGCGTAGGGCATCTCGGTCCAAGTAGGGCCGCAACTGGTGCACCAGGCGAACCTGGGCAAAAGCCCGCCTGGTCACAGCTCCTATATGATCTTCAAAACTGAGCTGTGAATCAAGGAGGACACCCAAGTTGCGAGCCCTATCTACGCGGGGTAACACCTCACCCCCTATAGATAAAGATGGAATAGAATGGACAACCCGAGATGCCGGTATGCACAGCCACTCGGTCTTGTCGGGATTTAGACGAAGCCTGTTCCTCCCCACCCAGACCCTCACCGCCTCCAGGCAACGGGACATCACGGAGAGGGCATCACTGGGTTGATCTAGGGTGGAAATAAAAAGCTGGGTATCATCAGTGTACTGATGATACCCCACCCCAAAACCACGAATGATCTCACCCAGCGGCTTCATATAGATATTGAACAGGAGGGGTGAGAGAACTGACCCCTGAGGAACCCCTTTTAAACAGTTCAAGGTGTGGCTTCTCTCTGCCTCCTTCTGAGGTGCCCCATTGCCTTCCTCTGTTTACTCCTGATTGACTGCCTCCTGCGTCGGGCATCCTTGAACAGGGCCAGCTGTGGGTCATCTTCATCCACGCTGTCAGGCTCACACAGCTGGGTCTGCGCCGTGACCAGATGGGAGTGGCCTGGCTGAGGGCTCTGCGAAGCATCAGGGCTATCCTCTGCAGGCTCTCCAACACCCCCCTCCTCCTCCTCTGAATCGTCCGACCCAACTGCCGAACCCACAGGCTGACCCTGAATCACAACAGTAACTTCAAAGACTATGTTCCAGATTGTTGAACAAACAATGGCTCCGCACTTTTAAAAATGGGTCTATGCGGTTTGGGAGCCATCTTTGCAACTAATGACTTTCAATACACACTTTCACTTTCTAGTCCATTTATTACTTTGTAGTTAAACTGTGAAATAACCAAATTTTAAAAATTACTTTATAGCACCTCCAAATTATAAGTAGCTCTTTTAAGGTTAAAAAGTCCATTTTACATATTCCAACTCAGTTCAAACAGTCACTTTACTTTAAAGAAAAACACTTTAGCTTCTTGTTAAAAAGAAAAAAAATCAGTCAGGCACCATCTTCCCCTTCTTTCAAAACGATTGTTGGAGCAGGAAGAGAGTTTGAGTTTCAGAGTTAAAGCTTTGTACTTGATATTTATCTTGCTCCTGCATCAGCTCTGCTGCTACCGTCACTCAAGATGTCAATCAGATATGGCAGGAGTGGATTCAGAGTCTTGTTCTGCTAAAGCAGAAGAGTCCTTCATCCGGAGCATTCCCAGGTGTTCTGTACCAGCCTGCTACCGGCCCTGCAGAAAAAGCAGGGACAACCCCTTTTACAAGAAGGCAAGAGGCTGGAACTAAGCCTGCCAAATTTATTAACATAAAAACATAAACAAAACAGAGCAAAGAGAGCAAAGAGAGCAAACACGAACCATGAAACAGGAGCTATTCAAACGGTTGCCTTCAGCAAACCAGCCCTCCCACACATTCCCCTTTTAAACAGTTCAGGGCGTGACTTCTCTCTGCCTCCTTCCGAGGAGGTGGGTCTGTGTTGTGACCAGATGGGAGGGGCCTGGCTGAGGGCTCTGTGGAGCCTCAATATTATTTTCAGCAAGCTCTTCAACACCCCCCTCCTCCTCCTCTGAATCGTCCAACCCAACTGCCGAACCCACAGGCTGACCCTGAATCACAACACCAGGCTTCGGGGGGGCTCTCACCCTTCATGCCCCAGAACAAATGTTCTGGGGCTCTAGGGGAGCTCTCCCCTCCACTCTTTGCCCAAGGAGAAGGGTTTTTGAGCAGCGGAACAGCTGATCGTCGGCTATTCTGCCGCTTCAACAGGATCGAAGGGCCGGCGGTCGAATCCGACCGTCCTTGCCACTGAAGCACCACACGGAAGTCAATTTTAGCCTTTTTGTTGTGTTCCACATAATCCAATGATATCCCATATGGTTGAGTTCAATCAGCAGTTCTTCTAATTGAGTGTCTGTTTTCATTGTTTGAATGTTGACCTTTCCTATGTCCAAAGTCGAAAGGCAGCCTGATTTAACCTGGTGATTCTTAGCATCCACTGCCTTCTGGCAGATATTCCTGCTGCCATTGGAAGTTGCCCTAGGGCCTCTGTGGAATGAGGGCTATTTTTGAGGTTTTATTGGCATGTGGAAGGAATAGACCATAATCTGCCATGCTGGTCCAATGCAGGTTGGCAAATGTGATTGATGTTAGTCTGGGTTATCCATCATGGTCTGTTCACCTTGGGAGACCCTTCTGGACATAGACATGTCTGACTACATAGCCCACAATTTCATTTACCCACACAAGCCCCTTCACCTTGTCAAGGCCCCGATCATAGAAGGAGATAGAGTTTTACAGGGAAAAAACTTAAGGGAAGAAAATAAATACAATGGGAAAAAGAATGTAGTATCTTTCCCTTTCATGATGTGCTTTATCTTAGTGGCATGCTTAGGATGATGTCTCTAGAGAATACTAATGATATTTATGCTAGTTTTTATGATGAAGGAAATAGTTTCTGAATATAGGATAAGATGATAACAGCCTCTTAGGTATTCTTGTTGCTTCTAGATTTTAGATGGCAATACAAAACATCCAGTAAGTGGAAGTATTAAACAATATTGTCAATATACATATACACTTGGACCAAACAATATTTAAGTTAGAAATGCAGATAGTTCTTGACTTACAACCATTTGTTCAGTCACCATTCAAAGTTATGATGGCACTTCAAGAATAGTGGTTATGAGTAGTCCTTGGAGTTGTGGCCATCTAGCATCCTTGCAGTCATGTCATTGCAATCTAGGAACTCAGTAATCAGCTTCCACTTACAGCTGGTTGCAATGTCCTGTGATCCCATGATCACCATTTGTGACCTTCCCTGCTGGCTTTCTCTGCTAGAAAGTCAGTGGGAAAGGCATCAGGAAAGTATGCAAGTTGCTGGGGTAAATCTCCTGCACCCATGCACCTTTCCCAGCCCCTCTGCGCTTGCACTGGCCATCATGCACCCACATACCTCCTCTATGAGGCTTGCTGTGCTTCCCTTGCATCCTTGCATACTTTTGCTGAGCTTTACCACTTCTTCTTTGCATCATCCCCCATCCAGCAGCAGCTACTTATCTCTAGCTGGCTTGCTTGCTAGCCAACTGGGCTTGCAATTTCCTGCTGGTTTTCCCACTGAGTTTGTAGTGGGAAGTCAGAAGTAAATTGCCTCACCTAATGGCCATGGGATTTAGTTAACAACAGCAAGGACTGCAAGGATTGCTGTCAGTAAGCAATATGGTTGCTTACAGATGGAAATTCCAGTCCCAGTTGCCATTCTAAATTATATAGTCAAACATAAGGGTAACCTGTCTTCCTAGCATATTAGATTGATTTTTCATTTGCTTTGGCTGATAAAATAATAGCCTGATTGAAATATGTTTCATGTTCATCACAGCCAGAAAAGATGCAATAAACCTAGTATGGTATAGTGTGGTTGTGCTGCCCAAGGCCATCAAGCATTTATGTGCTGAGAGATATCCTAATCTGTAAGTCAGACTCTTAGCTATTATACAACATTGCCTGTGGATTAATAGTAAGGTGCCCAACGTATTTCTATAATTAAAAACACAGATTGCCATGCATGTCTGAGTATAAATGCTAATATTTATGTAGCAAATGTACCTGTTCATTGTTTTCCATTATCTTTCCCAGTGTTTTCTTAAAGGTGTCAAATTTATGATCTTCAGATACAGTAGTGGCCAAAAGTGTGGAAACCTTTTTGGAAAAGTGTGTGAGGCTTGATGGCTAATAACACTTTTTTTGGAGTAGTACCATAAAATTATATATTAATGGAAAGATAATTTAATCAAGAATGTAATGCAACAAAGTTTGTTCAATTATCTGTACTGTATTCTATGAAAGGTTATAGCCAAATAACCAGAAAAAGGAAGCACAGCTTGCTTAGGTTGATATCAGGTAGCTTTCCTTCATTTGATTGTAGCCAATGAGCATGAGTGTTTAGAGAGTCAATCAGGTATCATTTTGTTTTGGCAATGAGCCAATGAGATCACAGTAGGATTCAGTTATTAATGTCATGTATTGAAGCTGAGAGGAGGACATTTGTCAGTGTGTTATGTGATTGCTATTAAGTTGGTTGGTTTTTTTTGTGTTCTTTCATTTAATTAGCTTGTAAAATGCAATAAAATTAAAGTAATGGTGTAAAGAGTTGACTGGTTGCCCAAAAAGTGATGTAAAATAATATTAAGTGAACAAGGCTACAGTTATAAAGAAATTAGAAGAAAAATTGGTGGAAACTTAACCAAAGGTGGCATTTCTACTGTGCACTTTTCCCAAAAGGTTTCCACAATTTTGGCCACTATTGTAATTTCAGTCACATTCGTCTCTGAGTGGCAGCTATGTCTTAGTTTATAGTATGGATAAACTATAGTATGTTATCATTTAGATTGATTTTTACTCTCCTATTAAGAAACATGAAAATTCTTGGACTGCTGAATGATCTAGGGCAATTCTGCAATTGAAATACAGATATCTATTCGTTCTAGGATGGAAGTTAGTAGAAAGGATGCAATACCCACAACGATATAATAATATAAAATGCAATTAAAAGCAAACACTGCAGGCACCTGATCGAGGAGCATAAAATAAAGTTGGTGCAATAAAATGGAAACTTTGTTACTGTCAGAATCCATTTATATCACATTTCATAAATGTATAGGTAGAACAATGTGCTTATTCTGGGGATTCTGCCATCTCTCCGAAGGGGGGGGGGAGAGGATAGACTTTAGGCATCTTCAAACAACAGGGAACATTTGAACAAAAAAGGAAGCAATAACCATAAAACCAAGGAGAGTTCCCTTTCCCATGGAAGGGCCTGACATCTGACCAAATGGATGAGGGGAGGGGCTGAAATGGGAATGCTTTATATAGGATTGAAATGTAACTTTGTTAGATTCCGTCTTGTATTGCCACAATCGATTCCATCCTAGTAAACATTTTCCTTTTGGACTAAACTTGCATCCAAGAGTTCTTATTTCCTAAGATGTGGATTGAGGTGGGTCCTGACAGTAGACGGAATCTGCTTTAAGAGTCAACCTGGAAGGGAAAACCTTACCGGGGGACTTTGCAACAAATACAATGTCTGGCGACGAAGCAAGAGAGGAGGGAAGCCCCATGGAGGGGGAGTCTTCCCCCCAAATGGAATCCCAGAGACAATGGGAAGCTGAAGCAGCATATTCCCCCAGGGAAGAAGTGGTGGAGCAGTACGACCGAAAACCCCGATGGTCGATGGGCGTTGGAAGGAAAAGTGAGTGGGAAAAGGCTTCGGGAGAAGCGACCCTGAGGCAGAGTAACCACCAACCGGAATGGAGGCAAGAGATGGAGAGTTCCCTGCACGCCAGTGAGGAGGAGCGGATCCTGGAAAAGGCCATTGATCTGATGAAAGCAACCCTGAGCTCACTGAGGGAGGAGAGAGCTGAAAATCGCAACCGAGGCAGCGCCTGGGGACGTAAATGGAAAGGTAACGGAAGGGATCCAACACCTGAAACCCCGGGGCCGTCCAATGGAACAGGAATTGCTGCCTCAGCAGTACCCACCCACCCCAGAACCACAGACGGGGACCAGGATGAGGAGCGATACCGGCCCCGGCCCCGGCGCAGACAACGCTCCAGCCAAAGACTCCCGCCCCTGGAAGTCAAATTCAAGGGGGAGCCATCACGACTGGGATTTTTCCTAACCCAAGTCCTCAGCTACATGGAAGAGTACGGATGGGACATCCCCAGTGACAAAGCACGCATCCGAATTGTGCAATCTGCCCTGGACGGGACAGCTGCAGACTGGGTGGTGAACTTGCATGACTCCAACGCCCCAGAACTCAACGACTTCAACCGATTCATGTCATCTTTGAGGCGGCGGTTCGAGAATCCTTTGGCTGACCGTAAGGCCCGGGAGAGAATCAAAACGGTGAGGCAGGGCAGGCGAGCAGTGGCTGATTATACCCAAGAATTCCGAGCCATTGCCAGCAAGCTGAACTGGCCAGAAGTCATCCTCCTCAGCCACTTAAAAGACGGTCTAAACTACGACCTGTATGACGCTTGCCTGCCTCGAGGAGACCCACTCCATCTCGACGGATGGAGGAAGTGGAAATAGACCTACTGAAGAGACACCGCAGAGGAAAACCATGGGGCCGCCTGCCACCCGAGCAAACACGCTAGGGGGAAAAACCACCAGCCACAGCCAAAAAATCAACAGGTTGCTTCAACTGCGGGAGAGAGGGCCACCGTGCTGCAGAATGTCGTTCAAAACCCCCCCATGAAAACCAGAGGCATCATCCTCCAAGAAGCCGGGGAAGCCCCAAGGCAACAGAAAAGAATCTTCCATGAAGGGGACAGAGGCTGTAGAGTCCACAATTCCTGCCAGGAACTGGGATTGGACTCCGGCCTGCACCGCAGGGACGGTGGACAACTCGGAAGACAGCTCAGAGGGAGAACCATTGGTAAGTGGACCCCTTCCACCCATACTTAAGACAGTGACTATATTAGCTTCCCCTATGCCTGAAGCAGCCAAAATAAAAGCTCTGATAGACTCTGGGTGCATCCGCTGCCTTATCAGCCCAACGCTGGTGGAGAGATTGAGCATCCCAGTGAGGAAGCTAAAACAACCAATCTCTTTTAGTCAATTAGATGGGACAATAGCAGGGGGAGGACCAGCCACCCTAGCCACTTTACCAATCCACCTATCACTGGGGCCCCATGAGGAGGACATAACGTTTATAGTGGCCCCAGGCATGGAATGCCCAATGATTCTAGGACTGGAATGGCTGAAGAAATGGAACCCCGGGATAAACTGGAGGACAGCAGAACTCAATTTCCCAAAGGGGGGGCAGAAGAACTTAGACTCCAAAAGCACCCCCCCAACCCAGAGGGAGAAGACAGCAGCGGTGGGGAAAGAGAAGGGGTTACCAGAGATACCGGAAGAATACAGGGACCTGGCTGAGGTTTTCAGTGAGGAAAGAGCAGATGAGCTTCCCCCCCACCACCCCACAGACTGCACCATAGAATTCAAACCTGGGGCAAAACTCCCAAAACCCAGGATGTATGCCATGAGCCCAAGGGAAATGGCAGAAATGGAAAGATTCATAAAGAAAAACTTAGAAAGAGGATTTATTGAGCCTGCCAAACCCAAATTGGCCGCCCCGGTTCTGTTCAGGGAGAAGAAGGATGGGTCTTTTTGCTTTGTTGTGGACTATAGAAATTTGAACACAATTAGTGAATGTAATCTGTACCCCCTTCCCCTAATGAAGGATATGCTATCCCACCTATCAAAAGGAAAGATTTTTACCAAACTAGACCTGAGGGAAGCATACTACCGTATTAGGATTAAGGAAGGCGACGAATGGAAGACTGCATTCAACTGCCCAATGGGGTGCTATCAATTCAAAGTATTGCCATTCGGACTGCAAGGGGCCCCCACAGTCTTTATGCAATTAATTAATGACGTGCTGAGAGAGCACCTATATAAGGGGGTCCTGGTTTACCTCGATGACATCCTTATCTTCACAGAAACCAAAGAGGAACATATCAAACTAGTCAAAGCAGTCCTGAAGAAGTTGCGAGCTGCCCATTTATATGCTAAATTATCGAAGTGTGAATTCCATCAGGAAAAAATCGACTACCTGGGGTATCGCATATCTCCAGAGGGCATCGAAATGGACCCTGAGAAGGTCAGGGCAGTACTAGAGTGGGCACCCCCCCCCGCACACGGAAGCAATTACAACGTTTCCTGGGGTTTGCAAATTTCTACCGCCAATTCATCCCCGCATTTGGCCAAATAGCCATGCCCCTCACAAATTTGTTGAAAACGAAGGGGGGTTCACCCGTGAAACCCAGCCAGCCTCTGAAATGGTCAATGGAATGTCAAGCAGCATTTGAGAGGCTAAAGAGACTTTTTTCTGCTGAACCTGTCCTAAAACACCCAGATCCCGACAAACCTTTTGTAATACAGGCAGATGCGAGTGATGTAGCGGTAGGAGCCGTACTATTACAAGAAAATGATGGGGGGACGTTGCAACCATCCGCATACACATCCAGAAAACTCACAGAAACAGAACAACGCTGGCCAATATGGGAAAAAGAGGCATTCTCGTTGAGGTGGGCATTACTAACATGGCGCCAATTTTTAGAAGGAAATAAAATACCTTTCCAGGTCTGGACAGACCACAAAAATTTGGAAGCACTAAAAACGCCCAGGAAGCTCACTCCTAAGCAAGCCCACTGGTCCCAACATTTTCACTGATTCAATTTCACTCTCAAACACTTACCAGGGGGGAAGAACTTCCTGGCAGATGCATTATCCCGCATGCCCCAATATAACAGCACAAGAGTTACTGACTTTAAACCACTTGTACCGGAACAACAACTGGCAGCACCAGTCACCACCAGGGCACAAGAAAAAATGAAGCCGAAGGTAGATAGCCAAACTGGAATAGAATTCAGGAAGTCTTTGGAAAGTGATGAATGGTTCCAGAAAAATAGACATGTGTGCACAATTAAAGATGGACTGCCATGGGTGGGGGAGAAGCTATATATACCTGCCACACAGAGAATCAATTTCATGCAACTGTGCCATGATACAAAATCAGCAGGACACTTTGGCTTTGTAAAAACCCTACACTTAACTAAAAGGCAATTTTGGTGGCCATCTATGAAAAAGGACATAGAAAGCTATGTGGGTAGCTGTCAAATTTGCGCGATGGCCAAAAGACTGCAAGGGAAACCGCCAGGTCTGTTACAACCAGTGGCAAACCCCTCAGCCCCATGGAAAGAAATAGCCATGGATTTTATCGTAGAACTGCCAGAAAGTAATGGAAACACCGTAGTCTGGACTGTCACAGATCTGTTCTTTAAGCAAGTACATTTCATACCTTGCCAAAAAATCCCGACCACAAAAGCATTAGCAAAACTTTTTGTACAGCATATTTACAGATTCCACGGGGTACCACAACGCATCATATCTGACAGAGGGGTGCAATTTACGTCGGCATTTTGGAAAGAATTTTTATCCCTCTTAGGAACCACCCAAGGACTGTCATCTAGTCACCATCCTCAGACAGACGGAGCTTCTGAAAGACTTAATAATATACTTGAACAATATATGAGATGCTTTATTAATTTTCAGCAGTCCGACTGGGCGGACCTACTGCCTTTTGCAGAAGTAGCATATAATAATGCAGTCCACTCAAGCACAGGTTACACTCCTTTTCAAGTAGCTACAGGCCAGAGTTTCAACCCAATACCAGAACTAACCCCAAAAGAACCGGTTATCCCTGATCTGAAGGAATGGATTGCTCAATTACAAAATACATGGCCAATCGTTAGGAAAGCGTTGGAAGATGCCAGAAAAGCATACAAGACACAGGCAGACAAAAAAAGAACCGATCCCACACCATTTAGGGTAGGAGAGATGGTATATTTATCCACAAAATACCTGAAATCACTCGAACCCTGTAAAAAACTAGGACCAAAATATATTGGACCCTTTCCAATTAAAAGAATCATAAACCCAGTAACAGTTGAATTAGAACTACCCAAAAATCGTAGACGAATACACCCAACCTTCCACTGCAGTCTATTAAAGAGAGAACAACAATCACCACTACGAGCAAAAATCCCACCACCACCACCCCCCATCATGGTGGAAGGAGAACAACATTTTGAAGTGAAAGAAATCTTAGATTCCAGAAAACACCATGGAACGATACAATATTTAGTGGCATGGAAACACCTCCTCAGAAAATGAGTGGGTTAACAAACTCCATGTTAAAGCACCTAAGTTGCTTAAGAGGTTTCATACAGAATATCCGAACAAACCAGGCTAACATTTATATGTTTTCTTTCCCCACAGATGGACTCATCTTTTTTCTGAAAGGAGAGCCGAATGTCAGAATCCATGTATATCACATTTCATAAATGTATAGGTAGAACAATGTGCTTATTCTGGGGATTCTGCCATCTCTCCGAAGGGGGGGGGGAGAGGATAGACTTTAGGCATCTTCAAACAGCAGGGAACATTTGAACAAAAAAGGAAGCAATAACCATAAAACCAAGGAGAGTTCCCTTTCCCATGGAAGGGCCTGACATCTGACCAAATGGATGAGGGGAGGGGCTGAAATGGGAATGCTTTATATAGGATTGAAATGTAACTTTGTTAGATTCCGTCTTGTATTGCCACAATCGATTCCATCCTAGTAAACATTTTCCTTTTGGACTAAACTTGCATCCAAGAGTTCTTATTTCCTAAGATGTGGATTGAGGTGGGTCCTGACAGCTACAGATAAATGCATCATTGTTTAATTGTTTTAAATTATTCTTTATTTAATTACTAAGGAGAATAGAATAGAATAGAATAGAATAGAATAGAATAGAATAGAATAGAATAGAATAGAATAGAATAGAATAGAATAGAATAGAATAGAATAGAATAGAATAGAATCTGGAAGGAACCTTGGAGGTCTTCTAGTCCAACCCCCTGCTGAAAAAGGAGAACCTACAGTATATCATTTCAGATAAATGACTGTCTCTTCTTTAAAATCTCCAGTGATGGAGCTCCCATGATTTCTGAAGGCAAGCTGTTCCACTGGTTAATTATCCTCACTGTTAGGAAGTTTCTCCTTAATTCCAGGTTGCTTTGATCAGTTTCCAACCACTGTTTCTTGTCCTGCCCTCTGGTGCTTTGGAGAATTTGACCCCCTCTTCTTTGTGGCAGCCCACAAATACTGGAATGCTGCTATCATGTCCCTCCTATTTCTTCTTTTCTTTAGACTAGCCAAACTCAAGTACTGCAGCCATTCTTCATATGTTTTAGTCTCCAAGCCTTTGATCAACTTAGTTGCTCTTCTCCGAATTTTTTCCAAAAACTCAACATCTTTTTTGTAGTATGGTGACCAAAATTGGTTGCAGTATTCCAGGTGTGTCTTACTAAGGCTTTATAAAGTGGTAGTAATATTTCACATGATCTTGATTCTATGCCTCTGTTTATACAACTCAGGATTGTATTAGCTTTTTTGGCTGCTGCACACTGCTGGCTCATATCCGCTAGGACTCCAAGGTCGCTCTCTTACTGTTTTTAGCCAAGTCTCATCTAATCTGTACTTATATCTTTGATTTTTCCTACCTAAATGTAAACCTTTGCTCTTCTCCACATTAAATTTCATTATGTTGGATAGGACTCATTGTTTAAGTTGTCAAGATATTTTTGGATGCTAAGCTTGTCTTCTGAGGTGTTGGCTACTTCTGTCAGTTTAGTGTCATCTGCAAATTTGATCAGTTCCCCTTCTATTCCCTCATCTTCTTAAGGTATAACATTTCCTGCTTTAATACATTATTTTAATAATGCTTTTATAGAAAATGAATAGTTTTCTTTTTACTGTTTACTCAACTAATAGTGCAAAATGCACCTATCTTTATATGGGAGCTACCTAGCATGTTAGCTTACATAGCAGCCAAAACTCTGATACCTATTGCAATTGATATTAGTTTTCAGAGGTAAATCTCTCCTATTTATCCTCCATCTAAGTGATGATCAATATCCAACATGATGCCTGACTTCAGCCTTTGTTTTCCCTAGATTCCAGGCAAGCAATGAATGGAATTAAAATTAAAAATGCTACATATCTTGGTCAAATTTCTTTTTCTCAGAAGCAAGCAAACCTACAGTGGTGAACCAGAGTTGGTAGGGTTAAAGTTATAGGAACCAGTTTAAGGCACAAATTTGAATAAAACATCCCAATTTCTTAAGAACACATTCCATATTCTGATGAATTATGAAATAAAAACCATTATTTAAAAGCCAATTAATTTTTTTACACAGCACATTTAAGAAATAATTATTCCATCCAGCAATAACAGAACTGTGGTCAATCACTTTCTTGCATGTGCTGTTTATACCAGGTTTTTTTTAGAGATCTTCCAAATAAAGCACCCTAGTCAAAATCCATAGAGGATGATGATGGATTTTCCTATTATGTATTTTGAAATGCACATAATGTACTTTATTTAAGTTAGCTAGCATAACAAGGCCAGCCATGCTTTCATTTCATTTGTATGAAAATGTCCTGAAGTAGACATGATGGAAGTTTTACAGGAAGACAGCAATAATTGGTTGTCATTGGTCTGTATGCGCACACACACAAACGCACACACACGCACACACACACAAGCAAAATTATAATTATTGACAATTAAAGGCAAATACGGTATATGAAATTTTTGGCCGGAAATTTAGAATGTTTAGAACGTTTAGAACGTTTCCAAAATCCTCCAGTGGTGACAATGATTTAGTGCTATCACTGTGTGTAATCTTTGTATATTATTAAGTGTAACAAATAGACAGTTCACACCATGCCATAACTTTGCATTTGGTGACATTCTTGCGGCTTAAGGTCTATTAAGCTGGATCTCATGGTCCATTATCCTTTCTTTAGGCTTGACCCTGTGAAGCTTAAGGGTCTTGCGCACAGTGTGAAAAAGCAACATGTTTCACTCTCACCCAAGGATCTCATTAGGACTTTATAGAAAGACAAAAAGAAAAAAAGAAAGAAAAGAAAAATACTCACACAATACTAACATTTGCTGTGAGGACTGCTCACCAGACAAACTGCCTGATGTCAGGAGTCAGTTATTGTCCTCTTTTTTCAGCCTTGCACACTGATTTACAAGCTAGCTATAAAGAAGAGCTCATTTGTAATCCACCATTTCACTCTTTGTCACAGAAATCCATTTACCAGCATCTCCAATGGACCCCACGTTCTGATCCTTGAAATTCCTGCTTCATCAGGAATGGATGGCTTTAAGATACAGTTACTTATGATACTGGCTAACTTTCCTTTCTTAGAATATATCATTATGATAGGCTTCTAAAGTACAACTATGGGAAAAAGTGTTTAATTCCTCAACATTGAATGATTTATTTAGAAATACACTATGTAGGTTCACGGTTCAAGTAGAGTTGTTTATTGGGCTGTAGAGAAAAGAACGTACTAATTGTTAAACAGCCAGATCATTTAGAAATGTAGATGCAAATGATTCTATACTCAGATTGGAAACATACAAATTAGCAAATGATTGTATACTCAGAACAGGAAACATATGAATTTAAATGTATTTAATTTTAATTCATATATCTTTGGGGATGAATAATTCAGCAAAAACAAATGTACTGTTTAAAGTAAATGTTATATAAACATCATTCAATTCATTTCCACTTATTTCATTGTGGCATAAACATGTTTTATTTTAGTTTGCAGGTAATGTCCACAATCACATACAGAAATGTGTGTAATACTACCAGAGTTTCAATTAAATTTATATCAGAGTGAGTACAAGATCACAATAACTTTTTCCTATGGTTTTAAGCACATCTACATTGTGCTGCTAAATTGCAATTGGTTTGTTTACTTGGGGAAAAATACTTTTTGATAATTACAATAATAATTCAATCAGTCAAATGCCATAAAAAGCATATTGTTTCTGTGTAAATAACTTGATCTAAATCAATTTTTCCCAACCTAATATCTTCTAAATGTGTTAAAATATAAATCCCTGAACCCCAACAATTATGCAAAATTAATCTGACAGCTTGAAATGCATGACTATAAGGATTTATTTATTTATATTTCATATTTCTTATTTCTGCCCATTTATCACAGAGAGGAGTTGGGTGGTGTACAACATATGCAGGGGAAGAGCAAATTTACATGTCAGTAGGCTTACTAATGGCTCCCAGCACTTTTTGAGCAAGGTATTTCTTTACAGTACTGTGTCTAAATTGAGATCATGCTTATTTTACACAGAAGCCAAACACATGGTCCAACTACCAGAGGACTGGAAAAGAGCTAATGTGATCTTCAAAAAAGGAAAAAAAATGGATCCAGGAAATTACAGACCTATGAGCCTGACCTCAATACCTGGAAAGATTCTGGAAAAGATAATCAAACAACGAATCAGCAAGCACCTAGAGGCAAACAAAGTCATTACTAAAAGCCAACATGGGTTTGTCAAAAACAGATAATGCCAGACAAATCTTATTGCATTCTTTGACCAAGTGACAAAATTAGTAGATTAGAGGAATGCTGTGGATATAATTTACTTGGATTTCAGTAAGGTATTTGATTAAAGTAGACCACAACCTACTACTTGATAAGATAGAAAAATGTGGGTTAGACAGCATTACCACCAGATGGATTCGTAGCTGGCTGACCAGCTGTACTCAGCATGTGGTCCTCAATGGAACTGCATCTACATGGAGGGAAGTGTGTTGTGGGGTGCCCCAGGGCTCTGTTCTGGGCCCAGTGCTGTTCAACATCTTCATCAATGATTTGGATGAGGGGATAGATGGGGAAGTCATCAAATTTGCAGATGACACCAAGCTGGCAGGAATAGCCAATATTCCAGAACACAGGCTTAAGATACAGAAGGATCTTGACAGACTTGAACACTGGGCGCTATCTAACAAAATGAAATTCAATGGTGAAAAAAGTAAGGTTCTACATTTAGGCAAGAAAAACCAGATGCACAGGTATAGTATAGGTGGTACCTTGCTCAATGTTAGTAACTGTGAGAGGGATCTCAGAGTCCTAGTGAACAATCACCATTGAATTTCATTTTGTTAAATATGAGCCACCAGTGTGCTGCAGCTGCCAAAAAAGCCAACACAGTTGGCTTTTAACAGAGGGATAGAATCAAGATCATGTGAAGTATTAATACCACTTTACAATGCCTTGGTAAGACCACACTTGGAATACTGCATCAAGTTTTGGTCACCACGATATAAAAAAGATGTTGAGACTCTAGAAAGAATACAGAGAAGAGCAACAAAGATGATTAGGAGATGGAGGCTAAAACATATAAGGAACAGCTGCTGGAATTGTGTATGTCTAGTTCAGGCATGTCAAACACAAGGCCCACCGCAAGCCAACTGGGCGCCCTGAAAC